>NW_022436988.1:3594493-3596482 GCF_009761245.1 Sapajus apella | reverse complement strand
GGCACGTGGGGTGTGTGTGATGTGTGCGCGGTGTGTGCGGGCACGTGCGGTGTGTGTGATGTGTGTGCGGTGTGTGCGGGCACGTGGGGGGTGTGTGATGTGTGCGCGGTGTGTGCTGGCACGTGAGGTGGGTGATATGTGCGCGGTGTGTGCGAGCATGTGAGGTGTGTGATGTGTGCGCGGTGTGTGCGGGCACGTGGGGTGTGTGTGATGTGTGCGTGGTTTGTGCAGGCGTGAGCACAGGCATGCTGGCTTGTGGGGTGGTGCCGGGGTGTGTGATTTGTGTGCAGTGTGTGCAGGCACGTGGGGTGTGTGTGATGTGTGCGCAGTGTGTGCAGGCACGTGGGGTGTGTGTGCAGTGTGTGCAGGCACGTGGGGTGTGTGTGATGTGTGCGCAGTGTGTGCAGGCACGTGGGGTGTGTGTGATGTGTGCGCAGTGTGTTCTGGCATGTGCACAGGCATGCTGGCCTGTAGGGTGGTTGTTGTGTGTGGTGTGTGCACATCCCCACAAGGGCCAGGCTCCACAGGTCCCTCCAAGCTGCACATTCTCTCCCTCTGGGTCTCTCAGACAGGCCTGGGGCTGGCAAGCCTCACCCCGGGGCACCCTGGGGGAGAGATCTCCCATGTTCCGCCAGCTCCCTCAGGCCCCCACGCAAAGCCACAGCCTGACAGGCATAAGAGAGGCTTTCAAAACCGCTTGGCTGGCAGATTAGAGGAAAGGGGGCTGACTCTATGCCCAGGTGCCAAGTTCTGAGATCCCATGGACACCTCTCAGCCCAGGGTGGACATCGCTGTTCTCGGGGCTGTGCTGGGTGTTATGAGCCCCCCCATGGTGAGTTGTGAAGCATTTTCGGTGATGTCCTGTGTAGGAAACGCCCTCTGACGAGGGAGGGGCTGCACAGGAGGACACCTCTCAGATGTGCCAGGGGAGGCGAGGGCCCTGGAGCTCTGCCCACACCTCTGCTCTGGCCCCCACGCCGGCCTGGCACCTCCTCAGCCCCTGTGCACCTGTCCTCTATTCCCCATCACAGAAGGGCCAGCTCTCTCTGGGTGGCTGGTACCCGTTCCCCACCCAGCCGCACACCCCCAGTCTGGCCTGTCATTCTCCTGGCTCCCAGGGCCCTCTCCCAAGGCCTCTCCTTAGCACATCCCCAAACGCAGCTTCCAGGGAGTCGGAGGCCACCCACATCTGTCCCGCCCCAGGGCCAGGCAACTCTGTCTGCTGCCTCCCTGCCCAGACCCTCCTGCCCCTCCTGGTCTGCCCTGCCATCTCTCCCATCCACCAACCTCACCTCTTCTAGGATCAGGAGCACTGCCGCTGCCCACCTTGCCCACCAAGCCCCCTGGCATCCCCAGTCCCTAGTTATGTGTAGGTCCTCCTGGCCTGCCCCCAAGCAAAGGGGTCTACTCACTCTTGAACCCAATCAAGAAAGTCCAAGGAAGAATTTCAGACTGTCCAGCCCTGTGCATTACCACACAGGGAGAAATGGGAGTTGGGCAAGGGATCAAAGGCCCGGAGAGGTTAAGTGATCTGTTCAGAGTCACACAGCTCACTGGACGAAGACATCTGACCCACCCTAGGGCGCCGGTGGCCCACTCCAGAAGCAGCCCTACTCACACCAACTGGAGAGACTTGGAAGACGACACAAGCCAAGCCACGTCTCATCAGAGAACCCCATGTGGTGATGGGACCACCCCCATTGCAGCTCCTCGGTGTTCGAGGCCTGGGGTTCAAGGGCCTTGCACCCAGAGGCAGAAGACACCGCCTCCCTGCACTCACTCAGACCAGGCTGCTGGAGAGTCAGCCATGTGCATGGAGGCCCTGCAGCGTCCCTCCGTGGGGTGTGCAGGCCGACAGCGTTCCCTCCGTGGGGTGTGCAGGCTGACAGCGTCCCCTCCGTGGGGTGTGCAGGTCGACAGCATCCCGTCCATGGGGTGTGCCGGCCGACAGCGTCCCCTCTATGGGGTGTGTGCAGGCTGACAGCATCC
>NW_022436988.1:3549525-3594483 GCF_009761245.1 Sapajus apella | reverse complement strand
TGTGCCAGCCGACAGCATCCCGTCCGTGGGGTGTGCCAGCCGACAGCGTCCCCTCCGTGGGGTGTGCCAGCCGACAGCGTCCCGTCCGTGGGGTGTGCCGGCCGACAGCGTCCCGTCCGTGGGGTGTGCCGGCCGACAGCGTCCCCTCCGTGGGGTGTGCCGGCCGACAGCGTCCCCTCCGTGGGGTGTGCCGGCCGACAGCGTCCCCTCCGTGGGGTGTGCAGGCCGACAGCGTCCCCTCCGTGTGGTGTGCAGGCCGACAGCGTCCCCTCCGTGGGGTGTGCAGGCCTACAGCGTCCCCTCTGTGGGGTGTGCAGGCCGACAGCATTCCCTCCCTGGGGTGTTGCATGGGCCCCACTTTCCTTGTATCTTAGTATGAGCCCCATAACTGGAGGAGGCCGGACATGCTACTCCCAGGTCGGCAGCCACAAAAGGATCCGAAGACGCTCAGGCCACCATGCCATGGGAGCGGAGACCAGGCAAGGCGGGCCCTGAGCAGTGGCATCTGCAGAGGAGGAATCTGGAAACTGTGGGCCAGGGAGAGAGCGCACCAGCTTCTGCCCAGGAGAGACCACCTGAGGGTCATCCAGGAGGGTCAGTGTTAACTGAAGGTGGGACTGAGCCCAGGAGAGTGGCCATCTGGGTCCAGAAACGGCCAGGCAGGGCTCCTCGGGAGGTGCTCCCACAGAGCCCCACGGAGAGGCCACAGCGTCAAAGGGCCCGCGACACTTTTGAGCAGAGGCCAGGGAGGGTGAAAGGGGGAGGCCAGGCACACGGGTGTGTGTACACACACACACATCACACACTCGCAAGCACACGATGCTCAAGTTCCGAGGAACCCATGCACACACACCCTTCATTCATGCAGCCACACAGGCTTCCACAGCCACATTGGCAGACACACACGCTGCCACACACTCGCTCATAGCATCGGACACGCTCACACATTCCACGCTCACACTCATCAACAGAGCTGCTCTCATGCACAGTCACACAGCACCGCACGGTGGCACACACTAACAGCCCACGCTCTGCACCCACCCATCACCTGCGGCCAAATCTCCAGCTCGGCCTGCCCCAGGGGTCGCCCAGGTGTGCAGTGCTGCGCGGCGTCTGCCTCTCGGACACCACGCGGACCAGGCCCACCCCAGGCCTGAAGGTCTCACGCGGACTGAGGACCAGCCCCACCCCAGGCCTGAAGGACTCACACGGACCAGGCCCACCCCAGGCCTGAAGGACTCACACGGACCAGGCCCACCCCAGGCCTTAATGTGCTCCCCACCCTGTTCCTCTCCCATGCGGTCTTTGTTTCTGCTGCTCAAGCTGAAGTCCGAGCGTCCATCCTTGCTCTGTCCTCCTCTCCCAAGCCTCATCCCGCCAGCTCTGCTCATTCTGCCTCCCACTCTGACCCTGTCTGTCCTCTCTGGGGTCTCCCTCCAGGCACCACGGGCATCTGGGGCTGGGTTCTTGGTGGGGGCGTCCTGCGTGCTATAGGATATTTAGTGGTGTCCCTGGCCTCCACCCACTGGATGTTGGGGCAGCCCCTTCACCAGCTGTGACAGCCCTGGACACTGCCACACATCCCCTGCTGGGGAGAGCCGGCCTGGACCAAGCCCCAGCCCCTTTCACCGGACACCTTGCTGGGTCCCAGAGGGTCTCTCTGCCTCTGACCTAGTTCCTTCTAACCGCTTACCAGAGGATTCTTTTAAAATATTAATCGGTGAATTTCAGAGATGCCATCATTTTTAAAGACACTGTTAAATACGTATTTATACAAGGCCGGAGCCCCTCCTGAGTCAGACCTTCCATGTTGAACACCGCCTGGGAGTTCCCACCACACTTGAATTGATTCGAACTCCCGTGGCCCTCCAGGGCCTGCCTCAGCCCACCCTGGCCCAGCCCCTCCATGTCTAAGCCACAGCTCTCCCGGTCTTTCAAACACAAGCTCAAGAGGTCTGGGCACAGGTCGGTCCCACTGCCTGAAACAGCCCTCTCCTCTCTGTCCCAGCCACCCGCTCAGCACAGGGCTGCCCCCTCCCATCCTAAATCCCCCCAAGTTGTTCTGTATCACAGCACCTGCCCATTTCCGTGGGAGCCCTTCCAACAGTTAGTCACGAATTGTACGCACATGCTATAGGCGGAGGTATGGGCACGGGGTTGTTGGTAGAGAAGATAGCGAGGTGGGTTGACACAGGTGACACACGTGGCACAGGTACAGATGAGCAGGGTGGGATCTGTGGGCACCCTCTTCCCCAGGGCATGGGCTCCTGGGGGCATGGCTGCCCTACTTCCTGATCCCCTGAGCAGAAGCCCCCAGCCCTTGGCCAGCATGGAGTAGGGCCTCATTAGAATATTTCTGGGTCGGTGGTTGTACGGATGAGGCCTTATGGCTTATGGCCTGGCCTTGGGTGGCAGTGGAAAAGGGACTGCCGTGGAGACACAGGCTGGAATCGACAGCTCTCACCGTGTGGTGTGCGCCATCGCTCCTTGCTGGGGTGTCGGGGGAGGGGTGGTTTTAATATGGATCATGAATGGGGGGACGGCCTTTATAATCGCCGCAAATGTCACCGACTTCCAGAGATCTGTGAAATCACCCGACCAAGACACATGGCCGCTAACGCGCTAACTCCTTCTAACGCACCTTGTGTCTTTCTCAACATTCCAGAGGCTCTTCCTGAGGCCTGCGGCCAGCAGCCCCGTGCAGATACCCCTGCAGCATCTGCATCCGGGGCAGTTGGGATGCCTCTCTCCCCAGGTAAGTGGCAGTGCGGCAGCACAGAGCCACAGCTGGTCACGGTTCCCAGAGAGGCAGAGAATGAACGTGTCCCAGGCCAGCCAGGCCTGGGATGTCCCCGCAATGTCCCTGCACACAAGAACCATGAGATCCCTGCCCTCAGGCAGCGAGTCCCGAATGGGGAGGTGAGGCAAACCCTGGAGACCCTTTAGTGCGTAAGGAAATGGAACGTGACTTCTCACAGCAGAGGCGACTTGAACACAGCCCTGCCCAACAGCATAAAGGAGCTCTGGTGCACATGAATGTTCACTGCGGCACAGTTCACATCAGCAAAGACCCGGAACCAACCCAACTGCCCATCGATGATAGACTGGACAAGGAAAATGTGGCACATGGACACTATGGAATACTATGCAGCTGTAAAAAAGGTGAGTTCATGTCCTTGGCAGGGACACGGATGAAGCTGGAAACCATCATTCTCAGCAAACTGACACAAGAACAGAAAACCAAACACCGCATGTTCTCACTCATAAGTGGGTGTCGAACAATGAGAACACATGGGCACAGGGAGGGGAACATCACACACCAGGGCCTGTTGCGGCAGTGAGGGAGCTAGGGGAGGGACAGCAGGGCATGGGGGGATTGGGGAGGGAAAGCATTAGGAGAAACTCCTAATGTAGATGACAGGGGTAGGGATGGAGGCAGCACACCACCATGGCATGTGTATACCTATGTAACAATCCTGCATGGCCTGCACAGGTACCCCAGAACTTAAAGTATAATAAAACAATATTTTTTAAAGCAAAAAAAAAATAATAATAAAATAAGAAGTAGAAGCAGCTCTGGTGTTGAGGAAAAGGTATGGTTGTCAATGGATTCCTCCAGAAAACACAGTGGGTGGGGAGCGGGAGGTGCCTGGCATCCAGCAGTCAGGCCACAGCACAACCTCGCCTGGGCCAGAGCAGCAGAAGCCCCTATGTCCCCTGACCTCACAGTCATGCAACCAGGCCTGGGCTGTCTTTGCAGGGGGGGACCTGGGTATGCCTCCCCAGGTGGGTAAGAGAGCAGGCAGCTGGGCAGGGAAGGAGCAGGGAGAGGTCGGTCTGCCAGGCCCACATGGCAGGTACTCAGGGTCTCTAAGCAGTCAGGGCACACGGTTACTCTGAATGGGACTCCCCTGCCTGACTCATACGCTCTGAATCTGTCAGAGCCTTGCTTTTGGTTTTTATTTGGAAATAATTATGGATTCACTAGAAGAGGCAGAGAAACGTACAGGTGCCTGGCACCCGTCACCCGGCTTCCCACAATGTTGACGTCTCACATAACCACCATGGCGCCAGGAAACAGAGACGGTGCAGTACGCGGGGCTTATTCAGATTCCCCAGTGATGTGCACACGTGCGTGCGCCTCTGTGTGTGCATGCCTGTGTGCGCGTGCATGCGTGTGTGTGTCTGATTTGTAGTCCTTTGCCATTTTATCACATGTGCAGCGTCAGGCAACCATCACCACAGCCCAGACACAGAACTGCTGCATCACCACAAAAGCCTGGGCCTGGGGAAATTTGTTTACCTCATTTTTAAAAAAGGTTGAGAACTAAGAATTGCCACATCAAGTAAGTGAGCCCCTCTGCAGTGCTAGCGTAGCTTGGCTGAGCTGGGCGGGGGCGGTAGCTGGGCAGGCTGCTTCTTGAGCGGAGGAGCCATTTCCTGGTGTCTGGGGACTCTGGGTGGCAAAGTAGGGAGGGAATAAGGGCAGAGATGTTGAAGCCCTGCCCCTGCAGCAGGCGGCCCAGCCGAGAAACAGCCAGCAGCTTTCCTTCCTGTTCCTGCCTTCACGCTCTCCTCCACCTCTGACTCCTGGGCAGTGTCCCTTCTCTCTGTCCCTCAAAGCAGCATGACTGGATCTGACAAACACAGGAGGCTGGGACACCCACCTGTGCAGAATGTGAAGCCTGGGTGCGGCTGCCAGGCCTCCCAGGGCTCCTCCTGTGCCCACTTTGTCCTTCTCAGAGTCTTCCCACCTGCATCATCTCTGCAGCACCCAGACCTGACCAGCTCTGCAGCCCAGGCACACAGGACCCCTCCGCTAGGCACCCCACAGCCTGCTGCTCCCAGGAGTAGGGTCCTCAGGTCCCTCTTCTTGCACGATCTGCAGGCTCAGGTGGGCTCAGGTGGCTCTCAGAGCGCATAGGGACAGCACCGATGCCGCAGTATCACCTCTGTGGCGCCCTGGAGGTTCTGAGGCCAGCTCTGGAAGCAGGGAGGACTGGTGTTCTTCCACCAGCTGATGCTGGCCGCGTGGGAGGCACCGAGGAGGCTGGAGGGCAGGGGCGGGTGTGCAGAGCATTTAGGACTCTCTGCCCTCCAGCCACCCTCTGAGGGTGGACTTCATTTTTCTCCAAGAAATGGGGAGTCCTGGGGAACCTAGTGTGGCCAGATGGCACAAAGCACAACGGGATGGATGGCACTGGGCAACGTCCTGCCCAGCGGGAGGAGGGGATGCCAAGGAGCAGATGGTACTCCAGGCCACAGGACACCAGGCAAGGGACCAGGCAATCACAGGGCAGCACTGTGTTCCCCTGGAGGTCAAGTCCACCACCCCCACCCCACCAGTCCCAGGACTTCCAGGCCAGCCTCAATACTGGCTGCCTTCTTAAAGGCTGAGAATAATGTCCTTTGACACAATGGCAGGTATGGGAAGACACCTGTTCCTTGCAGGCGGGACACAGAGATGATGTTGGTGAGAGGATGAAGATGACAGGGAGAGAGGGGATTTGAGAGTGAGGGTTATGGGGTTCAGGGTTACCGTTTCATTTCCCCACCCACAAACACATTTTGAGCACCAGAAGGCTCCCTCAGAAAACAGTCACACAATGCCTGTTGAGTGACTCAAATAGTCAATCGTCAAACATCCCTGGATGGATGAATGGATAAGCCCAACATGGCAGGTCCAAGCATCAGAAGATTACTCAGCTGCAAAAAGGAACGAAGCACTGCCTGGTGCTGAAATGCGCCGCAAAAGGACAGATGTGACTCTGTTTCTACGAAGTACTCAGGACAGGCAAATCCACAGAGACGGAACACAGAGGAGCGGCTGCCGGGGCTGTGGGAGGGGGTGGGTGTGATGATAACAGGGGCAGGATTTCCTTCCGGGGTGACAGCGACCGTCTGGGACTTGACAGAGGTGAAGGCTGCACAATATCCTCAATATACCGAACGCCACTGAGTTGCACATGTTGAATCAACTAATAGTTCAAGGAAATTTTTTACCTCATTTTTTAAAAAACTGGGCCCCTCATGGTGGCGCATGCCTGTAATCCCAGCACTTTGGGAGGCCGAGGCGGGTGGATCACGAGGTCAAGAGATCGACACCATCCTGGTCAACATGGTGAAACCCCGTCTCTACTAAAAATACAAAAAATTAGCTGGGCATGGTGGCGCGTGCCTGTAGTCCCAGCTACTCAGGAGGCTGAGGCAGGAGAATTGCCTGAACCCAGGAGGCGGAGGTTGCGGTGAGCCGAGATTGCGCCATTGCACTCCAGCCTGGGTAACAAGAGCAAAACTCCGTCCCAAAAAAAAAAAAAAAAAAAAAAAAAAAAAAAAAAAAAAAAAAAAAACTGGGCCCCTCTCTGCTTCTCCTGCTCCCGCGAGAGTTCAGAGTTTTGGCCTCTGCACCTCAACTCCAGCAGCAGCTTCCTCAAAGGCTTCCAGTCTACCGCCCACCACCCCAGCACCGCAGTCAGTAACCCAGAATCCAGCGCACCAGGTCTAGCTCTCCCTGCCTGCAGGCAGAGCCCACAGGGCCACGGCGGCTAGGGCCACGCCCCCAGCCTCAAGGCCCACGCCCCAGCCACTCTCACCTCTCCCCTTACATAAGCCACTCTATGATGGTTTAAATGTGTCCCCCAAAGTTCACGAGTTGGAAATTAATCCCCAGTACAACAGTGTTGGGAAGTGGGGGCTGATGAAGGGGGTTAGGTCATGAGGGTTCTGCCCTCATGAATAGATTAACGTAGTTATTGTGTGAGTGGGTTCATTATCACGAGAGTGGGTTTATTACAAATGTGGGTTCAGCCCCCTCTTGCTGACGCTCTTTTACCCTCCCACTTTTCACCATGGGAGCATGCAGGCCTGCACCAGATGCCAGGGCCATGCGCCTGGACTTCCCAGCCTCTGGAACCAAGGGCCGAATAAACAGCTACCATTTACAAATTACCTAGTCTGTAGTCTGTTATAGCAACACAGAATGGACAAAACAGTGCCTTTTTTTTTAAACCGCCATTCGTTTGCTCTGTGTGCAGTTCCATGGTCACCAATTCTTCCCAGAAAACTTCTACACATCCTTCAAAATCCACTCAAAAGCCTTTCCATTGGGCCCCCAAAGTGTTTGTTCTGCATCACTGCAAAGGATGGAGAAGCTGTAACCCATCTGTCTCCTCCATGAAACGGCAAGGTCCCCAGGGGACTGCAGGCGGGAGGGGAACACATTACATTCATCTGGGATCCCCGGGACCCAGCGTGATGACTAACACATCCTTCCATTTCACAAATACCACTGAAGGCCCAGGATTCGACGAGGAAGGAATAAAAGAGGGTGACTCATGAGAACTCAGCCCATGAGGACCTCTGCCTGCCACAGGGAAATATTCTCTTCTCATTCATATTCTTTCTGTTCTTCTTCTGAATACCACCACCCGAGTCTTCTGTTCTCCCTGGGACAGTGAGCTGAACAGCTGGGAAGGAGGAGGAAGATGGAGAGATTGCACCTCCAACCATGTTCTCCTTCTTTGAACTCTAACAGTGTTTGTAGGTGGAGCGCTACCATTTGAACAAGTATGGATCACGTCTTATCCTTTCCCTGCCTTGTGAAGTGTCCCGGCCCTGCTGAGCACAGGGTCTCAGCACGCCACTCATTTCCTCATGGCGAGCATCACTTACTTACTGCAGTGGGTTAACCGTGGACCTCCAGAACTCAGGTTCACCCAGAACCTCAGAAAACGACCTTATTTGGAAATCAGATCTGCGCAGATGTCATTTGTTAAAGATCTCGGGACGAAATCAGCCTGGACTTAGGATGGGCCCCCAGGCCAATGACTGGCATCTTTATAAGGAAAAGGAGAAGGAGGTTTGGACAGACGGAGACACAGAGGAGAAGGCCGCACAGACAGAGGCAGAGACGGGAGGGACGAGGCCACCGGTGAGGAGTGCCAGGGGTCGCCAGCAACCCCAGAAGCAGAAGAGGCATGGGAAGCTCTCCCTCAAAGCCTCCAGAAGGGACCAGCCCTGCCAACAGGCACCTGGAGTTCTCACCTGTGGCCTCCAGAATTGGGAGAGAATACATTTCTGTCACTCTAAGCCACCTAGATTTTGGTAATTGGTTCTGGTAGCCCTAGAATATTCATCCACTTGCTCACACGCTGTGCAATTTACTGATGCGCTCACTGCCTGCCTCTCTCTCAGACACAAGTCCTATGAGGGCAAGTATTTCTATCTCCAACCACCAGTGAGTACCAAGCTCCTAGGACAGTGCCCCGCACACAGTAAATGATGGACACACACTCATTAGGTGGATGAATGATGGAATGAGGAAGCACACAGGCTGCCTGAGTCTGACCCCTGACGCACTAACGCTGTGACAGTGGGTGAGTTCTATGACCCGCTGGATGGCAGATTTCTCTACTGTAGGGTGGAAATAATGGAAAAAAAAAGAAAACATGTCATGGAGTGTTACACAGATTAAATGCTTAGAAAGGCATTTATGGGGCCAGGCGAAGTGGCTTACACCTGTAATCCCAGCACTTTGGAAGGCCGAGGCAGGTGGATTACCTGAGGTCAGGAGTTTGAGACCAGCCTGGCCAACATGGTGAAACCTTGTCTCTATTAAAAATTAGCCAGGTGTGGTGGCGCACACCTATAATCCCAGCTGCTCGGGAAGCTGAGGCAGGAGAATTGCTTGAGCCCAGGAGACAGAGGTTACAGTGAGCTGAGATCGTGCCACTGTACTCCAGCCTGGGTGACAGAGCAAGGCTCTTCCTCAAAAAATAAATAAATGAAAGAGAGGCATATACGGTGTCTTACACACAGTTAGCCCTCAATGTTAGATGTCAGAAATGGAGCTGCTTAAGAATAAATTAACAGTGATTCTCAACTGGGGGCAAGTGTCGCTCCCCAGAGGACGTGAGGCAAACGCCTGGAGACATTATTTGTTGGCACAACTCGGTGGGGGCATTGCTACTGTGTCCAGTGGACAGAAGTCAGGGCGCGGCTTGGCGGCCTATAGCCCAAAACATCAACGGTGCTGAGGTGGAGAGTCCTGATGTAAAGGGACAAACGGCTTCTGGAGTGAAAGAAGCAAGACACAGAGATGAAATCCAGCCCCAGACAGAGAATTACAGACGTGGGGAAATGAACACACAAACGTCTATCTTTCCCACCCACTGGATGCCGTATTGAAAGCTCCCAGAGGAAGTCCCCAGCCAGGACACAGGTGTTGTCTGACATCTACTTCTTCTGGGACTCTCAGCCCAGGCCCGCTGTCAGGTGGAGAAGAGAAGGCAAGAAAACCCTCTTTTAGCATTTTTTCAATTGCTCTCTTGCCACTGTCACTGCCACCACCACCACCACCGCCACCTCCACCACCACCGCCACCACCACCACCACCGCCACCACCACCATCACTGCCACCGCCACCACCACCATCACTGCCACCACCACCGCCACCACCACCATCACTGCCACCACCACCGCCACCACCACCATCACTGCCACCACCACCGCCACCACCACCATCACTGCCACCACCACCATCACTGCCACCGCCACCACCACCACCACCACTGCCACCGCCACCTCCACCTCCACCACCACTGCCACCTCCACCACCGCCGCCACCTCCACCACCACCTCCACCGCCACCTCCACCGCCACCGCCACCTCCACCGCCACCGCCACCTCCACCGCCACCACCACCGCCACCGCCACCTCCACCACCATTGGTAGCAGCCGTGACAGGTTTCCCGGGCCTGCTCTGCAAAAGCAAAACCCTCCTGGGCTTCACCCTAAGCCCTTGGCAACCATCAGTTATAGGGAACTTGACTGCTGCTTTGCTGGACCCAGACCAGGAAATCCAGATGGGAAGACGCGGGAGCACACCAGCTCCTCCTGCTCTGTGGCGAGGGCTTGGAGAAATGGGCACATGTCAGGAAGCGTTCACTGTCCCTTCTCCACCAAGGAGACCAGCCGATTTCCTGTCCTCCAAAGTTGTTCCGATGGAGAGGGAAAATGGCCAGAAAGGTGTTTTGGGGAAATGTTGGCGACAGCCCGGAGAAGTGGGGAATGTTTGCGTGGACAGGCCTTTGTGCCTGCCCTGGGTACCGTCCATCAACACAGCCAACCCGGGGAAAATGCCCATCAAGGCAGAGCTGGGGCACAGAGGTGTCACGTGTACCTCGGCCCACAGAGGAAGGACGCCCGGTACATCTGTCGGGGCGGCCGGAGGACAGGCGACAGATTCCCCCGCAGACATCTGCCTGCCGGAGGAACGTGCCGTGATGCAGACGCCGGGGGGAAGCGAGGAGAGGGGAGGAAGGGAGGCAACTCTTTTTATAGCAAGTGAGCAAACAAACAAACTGTTTTGCCTTAAGAAGCCAAAAGGAAAGAAAGAAAGAGGAGACGTCTCTGCCACTGCCAGGAGCACAGTAAGAGCCATCTTGGTTGGCCTAGGGAAGAAACGCAGGGTTCCAGGTACACTGAGGCCAAGGCCTTCCCTCCAGGGCCCCGAGCACAGCTGAGAGCAGGCCAGCCCAAGCCGCTCAGATGCCAGCAACGTGCTGGCACAGGGCTGGCCTGTTGTGAATTAGTCCTCACTCCCTGCAGAAGCTCAGGGAAGTCGGATGGTGGCTAACCCGATTTTCCAGGTGAAGAGGGTGAGGCTCGGCCAGTTAGCAAGTGATGAACCAGGACGTGGCCCCATCTCCCAGCCCCCCCCAACCCTGCCACACCATCATGGGGACCCAAGTGACCCTGTTCATGAGCTCAGCCTCCCGAAGGTGAGGTGGAAGGGAAGGACCATATGCCCCAAGCTAAACCCCCACTCCTCTCTCCCCCTCCTTCATGTCTTCCCCCTCTGGTCTTCAGACCTGTGTGCCAATGAAACACACACGTCGTTGGCTTCCCAAAGCGGCCTCCCCTCACCCCGACACGGGAGCTGACATTGTACATTCCATTCAGAGCTCCCTTTGTTCAGGCCACATAGAAACCAGAGCTGCTCGTCAGAGAAAAGCTCCATCCCATAATAAACAGCATGAACTATTTATAACCCTGAAAACAACTTTATTAGTATTTTTCTTCCCTCCAGAAACAATCTCACACAATCCTGCTAAGTACACACCGTGGAGGACTGGAGGGCCGCGGGCTGGGGCTGCTTCCCCTGGCCCTGCCCAGCAAGCAGATGGCAGCGTGGGCGTTAGGTACCAGCCTCCTGGCAATCCGAACATCTGTTCCTGTTAGAAAATGCTAATTGCCATCAATCAGGACAGCACCTACCCACATTTACATGCAAGCACACATGCAAAAAGAAAAAAAATACATCTAAATTTCTCCAAGCACAATGCTCCCTGCATGCTAACTAGCCTGAGCTGTGCCTCAAGCCTCGGAGGAGCAGCCCCACGGCCAGCGTCTGGTCAGGAGGGCTCCCGCCGGGGCCTGCCCTGGGGCCCCCAACAAGGAGCAAGTTTAGGGAGCCACTCAGCAGGCAGCCCCGCACAGCCCCCCGTGGCCTCTCATCTGCCCAGCGGGGAGTGAGCATGGGATCGTGGCCGGGGCAGTGCAGGCCACCTGGACAGGATGCTTCCCTAGGCTAGATGTTTCTCTGTGCACCTCCATGAAGCCAACCCTCCTGCTCCATCTGTCCATGACATCTGCACCCATGCCCCTCTTCCTGGGCAAAGGTCATCCCCACAGCCCCCAGGAACAACCCAGCTGGATCTTTCAGCCCAGAGGTCGTCTCCATGTCCACATCCAAGGGCTCGTCCATGAGGCCCCCTCTGTCCGAAGTGCACGTGTGGAGACACCTGGCTGCTCCAAGCCAAAGCCCCAGGGCCGGTCTCCACTGGGTTGTGTTTTCTAACCTGTGGGGCTGGGGACAAGACCTCTCCAGCATGTCAGAGGGCACTGGGCCCCAGTGGCCTCCTCTCTCCTCTGGCCTAGAAGCCCGGGCCTTGGGAGGCCCTGGCACCCTCCCCTGGATCGTTCTCTGTGGAGCATCAGCCACAGGCCTTGGTGATCAGGAATAGTAATGGGGGGAGGGCGGGGGTGGAAAGGAAGTGAGGCTGCCCCAGACAGGTGGGTGGCCCAGGAGGGAGAAGGGCAGCCGCTGCGAGGGTTTGCCCCTGCGGGAGCTGAGGGCACAGCCTCCTTCCTTCCTTGCCTGGCTTTCTGCAGAGCCTCTGCCCTGCCCGAGGAGAGCACAGACCCAGGCTGCTCCCCGGGACCTCGGGAGGGTCACCGGCAGCCCTTCTGGAGACCACAGTGACGAACAGCATGCCACAGTGACCTCAGGCCATGCGTGCCATCGGAGGACCCTCTGTGTTTCCAGAAAGTGAGCTGGAAACATTGGACTATTATATAATGCAAGTCCCACACACACACACCCTCCCCAAGAGAAAGTGATTTTGCTAATTTTTCTCCTGGGCGGCAGGCGCCGTTGCCAGCCGTGGTTGCTATGGGGCCCAGTGACTGGTTTGAGTGGGAAACTCAGGGGATTGGAGGAGAGGTTTCCATGGGGAGCCACACGGTGTAGGCGATGAGAGGCCACAGGTCCCCCCACCTGGGGCCGTCCACACGACCGGGTGTGAGGAAGGCCCCCTGGACCCAGACCTGGCAGGTGACCCCACAAAAGGCATAAGCCACCTCCATGACTTCATAACAGGGTCTTTTAATGGGGACATCCCTGTATTAGAACCAGGTACAGGCTACCCATGTGCACATGTATGACACGTGCCACATGCATGTGCTGCACACGTCTAGGTACGGTGCCGAGCTGGCACCACCATGGGCACGT
Organism: Sapajus apella; assembly: GCF_009761245.1. Lineage (NCBI taxonomy): Eukaryota > Metazoa > Chordata > Mammalia > Primates > Cebidae > Sapajus > Sapajus apella. Next base: position 3,581,690 of record NW_022436988.1, on the reverse strand, counting down.
GTTATGACCTCATGGGAATGGCTCAGGCCTGCGGTGGCATCACCTGCCAGGTGTGGGTCTGGGAGGCCGTCCTCCCTCGTAGTGGTGTGGGCTGTGGCAGGTGGGGGATCTGGGGCCTGTCCCCAGCTGCCCATGCGGCTTCCCATGGAAACCTCTCCTCTGATTCTTAACGGGGGCTTGTATGTGGTCTCCACCCCCAGAGCAGGGTGACTTTCTCAGGGATTTCAGGTGATGAATGGCAAATAAGGAAGTGGGTGGGGTGGGGGCAGAGGTGGGAGGAGGGAGAGAGGCTGGAAAAACTCATAGAACCTTGCTTCCAAATTTCTTTTAAATTTGGCCTTCTTTTAAGAAGAACCCTCTCTTGGCGCCAGGTAAACCCACGTGGATGTTGAGGACACGAGGCTACCTGATGACCCAGGGGCATGTCCCAGCTGTGCCCCGATGGCCAGCACCCTGGACCACCCCTGATCTGCTTGCTGACAGAGGCTCACCCCCACAAGCAGCTCCACTCCTGAGCTTCTTAACTGCAGAGGCTGGGGTGCGGCACCCACTCCGTGGGGCTCAGGCCCTCCGGCTCCCATCCATGAGTGCCAGGGTCCCTGTAACATGTGCCCATCTGCCTCCCGCCAGGATCAGGAGTGAGCACGTCTCCCCATGCTGTGCTTTCCCTGGGCTCACTATGGTCTTTGTTCAGAATCATAGTGTTTCTCTCTGCTATGGGCCTTTGAGTCCTCCCAGGAAGGGGCCTTGAGCAAGGTCTCCAGGAAGTTGGCCTCCTCCTTGCTTGCTCCTCCCACCGCACCCTCTGAGCCTCTGATTTCTCTGCAGGTCCTGAGCATGACCTGTTTCTCTGTGAGGCGCCACAGATATGAGGACCCAGGAGATGGCTCTTCTCCAGCACCTGACGCGGATGCCATGCCCCCTCCCTGCCTCTCACTCCCCACTTTGCAGCTTTGCTGCCCAAATTGTTTTGTTTCCTGAGTGCTGGGAGCCAAGAGAGGCTCTGGTGAAGCATGAAGGACCGCAGAGCCAGGAAACACAGCTTCAGTCATTTGCCCTTCCTACCCTGACCCCCACGTGCTAAGACTGAAGGAGGATGAAGTTTCCAAAATCAACTTCACAATAACGATAGAAATTAATGAGTTCCACGTAGATAGGCAAATAGACAGGGGATGATGCATGAATAGATTGATACCTGCATAGACGGATAATAGATAGATGGGTGGATGGATAGGCAGATGAATAATAGACTGACATACAGATGGCCAGGCAGGCAGACAGGTGATAGGTGATGAAAGGAGGCAGAGATAGATGATGGATGGATGGATAGGTAAGTAGACAGATACACAGGTGGAGGATTGAATAGATAGATAATACATCAACAAATGGATGGACAGATGGATACACATGTGGGTGACAGACACATATACAGACACTGATAGGTAGGTAGATGATAGACAGGGTGGGTGGGTGGATGGATGGATGGATGGATGGATGAACAGGTAAGCTTGCCAGCAGGCAGATAGACAGGATGGATGGATTGACTGACTGATTGACAGACAGGTGGATACAGATAGGTATGAATATAGCTTCTCTACAGAGGAGAAAATATAGAAAAAAGCCTGCATTTTCCCCTACACCTTCTCCTTTATGGGTCATTCAGAAAGGTCGGTCCAAGCCCTGACACCGAGTTGGTGGCAGAGGAGCCAAGGACTCAAGCCAGAGGAAGTCTCACTGGTCACAAAGTGTCTGACGTGTACGCAGGGTGGGCTCAAGTCCAGGTCTGTGCCCATCTCCTTTCAGCAGTCCTGGGGCCTCTTAACTGCCCACATGGTCCTGGGAACCCCCTCCAGGCACCAGGGACCAGACCTGAGCTGGAACAAGGATGTGTGTGGAGAGGATCCCACTCCACATCAGGGCGCCTGCTCCTGCCTACCGCTTCCAGCCTGGACAACTGCCCTGTGCCCACATGCCGCCACCCCGTCCCCATGTCCTGCAGGTGCTCACACCTCCCATCTCCCTGTGGCACATGTCCTGCCCCAGCACCCTTTAGGTGTCACATTGAACCTGCTGGACCAGACTCCCTCCCTCTGCCCACAGCTGCACACAGCTGGATCTGGAACAGCAAAAAACAGGTTCCCTTCTAGGTCCCAGCTCCTCCTGGGAGAACTCCCTCATCCCACCAGGATCAGGTGACCTAAGCGAAGACAGGGCAGGACCTCCAGTTAAATGTAATGGGGAGGGCAGCTTGTTCACATTCACATGGAGTTGGGAGAACACACATGAAGGATGATGGCTGGAGGGATGGATGGATGGATAGGTAGGTAGACAGATACATAGATGGATGATTGAACAGATAGATAGCATATCGACAAATGGGTGGATAGATGGATACACACGTGGACGATAGATAGATACATATACAGACATAGGTGTATAGATAGCAGATAGGCGGGCAGGCAGGAAGTCAGGTAGGCTGGATGGATGGACGGACGGACGGACGGATGGATGGAGAGATAGACAGACAGCAGATAGCAGGCAGACTGGAGCATGAAGGAGAACAGGAAAACGCACATGAAGGAGCGTGCATGGGGAAGAACGTGCGTGAGGGAGAACCCGCATGGAGATGGAAGGCCATCTCATCATCTCCAGGCCTGGCTCCTCACCCTAAAACACGTCCCGGCAGGTGCTCCAAGGAGTGACTTAGAGCCAGGGCAAGGGTTGTAGGCACATGTGGGGCCTCCTGCAGAGCACAGGTGCCTCGGAGGAGAGGCTATCAGGGATTATCTTCACGATGCCCTTACGTTCAGCTCCACACACACAGCCCTGGCCCCAATCCAGACCCAAAGCGTCCTGCAAATGTTGGAGGGTGAGCAGATGTGTCCTTCCATTTCACCTGAACTCAGGAGCTCACTACTTGAGACACAACCCCAGCCCCAGTGGCCCGCATGTGTGTACCTGGGACATCATCCTCTGCCCACCCTGCTGGACAGCAGGGAAAGAGTGAAGACTGTCAACAACAAATCAGACAGGCTGGTGGGTGGGCTAGGGCTGGGGCTAGGGCTGCCTTCACTCAACAGCTCCCCCACCCCCAGGCTACTGGCTCCCGGTGTGAAATGTTGCCACATTATAAGCAGAGCATTGTAAAATTTCACAGGGAGGTGGCATTAAAACCCTTGGATTCCAAACCCCACCTCAGAACACATGCATCTAAGGTTACATTCTGGTCCCCCACATCCTTCCCGGTGCTTCTCAAACTAGAGAACCCCCTCAGCCCCGGAGGGTGTGCAGAGATTAGGGCGGCTGGCCACACAGTCCACACGTGTGCCTCGTCCTGCAACATCCGTTCTAGCCAGCGTCTGGGGAGGTATTACTGTGAGGTCACAGCCAGCACAAGCGCACTGCGGATTCAACGTAAGATGTATGTGAAGTTTTGAGGGAGGAAATAAGACTTCAAAGGAATGTCATGCTTTCTCTGGACCCCTTCTGGCAACAGTTGCCCAGTCCCTCGGGGGCACAGGTTTAATATTTCCTCTCTTCTGGAGTCTTCCAGGGAAAATGCATGCCTCCAGGGAAATGCTGTGTGCCTCTCTGTCATCCGAGACAAGCTACTTAATCTCCCTTTGCCTCAGCAGAGCCCGCTGCACGCGTGGTCCAGCTCTGTGATGAACCACCACAGGAAAAAAAACCACACCAGAACCAGCCCTTCCTTCCTACTCAGTGAAGGAGAAAAACTCAGCAGAATTAACCGCTTCATGGACGGTCAACATGAGCTTTCTGCCGGCCTCAGTGACAATGCCTGACGGCCATACTGCAAAACGGAGGTGAGTCCTGGGTCCCTGGCCCCCCTGCTGCTGGAGGAGGCCAGGACACATGAAGGGTCTCTCGTGGGACCCACCCGTCGTGGCTGGCTCTCGGTCGTGGAAACTGGGGTACATGATGAGCGCTGCTCAGGGTGCAACGCTTGGGGTGTCCACTGAGAAATGAGGGAACATGTTTTGCAAAGAGCGTACAAGGCCGGGCAAAATACTAACTAATTCAAAAATCAAGACGACCTTGCCTTGGCAACTTTTGGAGCAACAGAATGATTTCGAATAGTGACCGATCCAATGACTTTCTGGTTCACAGACAAAAGACAGTATTCCAACGCCACCCCTGGTCACTGCTGGCCTGGGGGACATTTGTTTTGGTGGCTGAGGCAGCTGCCAGTTACCCAGCACTGTGGGTGCAGGCATGAGCTGTCTCCGCTACAAACAGCACACCTGTCTCCTCCCCATGGACTGCAGTGTTTAAAGGACAGTCATCACCCAAAGTGCTTTGTGAAACAAGAAAAGGGCTCTGTGAGCACTCAGGTGAGTAGCACCGCCTGCCTCCCCGTGGCCAGGGTGTGTGCAGAGCCTGGGGGGACACAGGCGGGGTGGCGGGCCCAGCCCCACGAGACATTCCCGAATCACACCTAGCGCCCCGTGTACGACCCGGGATCCCACTGTTCTCTAGGGTCGAGGGAGAACACTTTAAGAGAGGCGACTAAAGCTCTGCCCGGCACATCCTATCAAAGATGCCTCAGGAAAACCCTTTATGGAAACCTACTATGTGCAGCACTGTGGGAAAAACAGGAAGCTGGAGGCTGTGCCCTTAAGGAACCCCAGAAAGGAAAGGGGACAGGTGAGGGGAGACAGGAGCAAAGGCAGCTCCATGCGCAGGTGACAAGGAGGCGCAGGGCCAGAGGGCAGGACGCTGGGGTGGGGGCGGGCTCTGGGTCATGTCCACTTGACCTCCACCCCAGAGAGCAGCTCCCCAAAACCTAGACTGATGAGTATGCCTGACGGAAGCAATCTGGGATAAACCGCAGACAGTGGCTGTGCTAGCTGGTGGCAGAGGGCTGGGAGGGGTAGCCCTTAATTATAATTACATATAATATAATAATTAATTATTATAATTTAAGGTAGGCCTTAAATTATTTTGAAACAAGAATCACAAGAAGTTGCAAAAATAGTACAGAAAATTCCTATGCACGCCTCTATTACGGACTGAATTGTGCCCTTTCAAAATTTGTTCCTTGAAGCCCTAATCCCCCGTACATTAGATGTGACCGCATTTGTAGATGGGACCCTTACCAGGTCATACGGGTGGGCCCCATTCTCTCTGGCCAGCATCCTTCTAAGAAGGGAAGATCAGGACACAGACATGCACAGGTAAGGGGTGGCCATGAGAAGACACAGGGAGAAGACAGCCAACTACAAGCCAAAGAGAAGCCTTCCAAGAAACTGGCCCTGCCAGCAGGTCGATCTGAGACCTCTGGCCTCCTGGATTCTGAGAAAATCAACTTCTGTTGTGTGAGCGTCCGGGCTGAGGGGCTTCGTCATGGCAGCCCAAGCAGGCCACATACCTCCCCATGTCTCATGAACACCCTCCATCCTCTCTCTCTCTCTCTCTCTTTTTTTTTTTTTGAGACAGAGTCTCGCTCTGTTGCCAGGCTGGAGCACAGTGGCACAATCTCGGCTCACTGCAACCTCTGTCTCCTGAGATCAAGCGATTCTCCTGCCTCAGCCTCCTGAGTAGCTGGGACTACAGGCGCCTGCCACCACGCCCGGCTAATTTTGTGTACTTCTTTAGCAGAGACGGGGTTTCGCCATGTTGGTCAGGATGGTCTTGATCTCTTGACCTCGTGATCCGCCCGCCTTGGCCTCCCAAAGTCCTGGAATTACAGGCGTGAGCCACCGCGCCTGACTGACCATCCTCCTTTCTTGAGCAAGGACACCACCCTGGGTCCGCCAGTCAGCTGCAGCGCTCACTCAGATGTGACCGGTCTGTGATCTGATGTGTGCGGCCTCTCCACCAGCACTTCCCAAGCTCCCTACAGTGAAGGACTCATTGGTTTATTTCCAGGTCACTCTGGACATATATTTTTGTTTTGTTTTGTTTTTCAGGACAGGGTCTCGCCATGTTGCCCAACTGATCCCAAACACCAGGACTCAAGCCATCCTCTGACCTCAGCCTCCTGAGTAGCCGCAATGACAAGCCCTATGCTTTTGGTGTTTAGAAAACCTATGAAAAAAGGAATCACTGGAAAAAATGGAATAAAGAAAACATAGCAAACACAAAGCTCAGGTTCTTACAATTAGACTCGTCAGACCTAAAGTGACTCCTGCAGAAGATTCTAAACGCTTACTTCCAGCTTCTGCACTCCATTGTAGGGGTCGGGAGCGGCAGCTCACCGGCAGGCCCCCGTCCACGGCCCTCACTTGGAGAAGCCGGGACAGGGGTCAGGTGAGACATGTCCCGAGCCTGCTGCTAGGGAGCTGCAGTGGGTTCGAATTCTGCATGGCCCTGGGCTGATGGTTTATCGGCAGCTCAGCTTCCTCACAGAGCCTGCGTGGAACTGCCATGAGGATTCACGATGATTCATATCAATTTTGGGACGAGAACCTTGGGTAAGATAACCTGTGTCATTCAGGGACGTCAGCCTGATGGCTTTCCAGGCCTTGTGCCCTGTTCTGGACACTCCGGGCACACGGATGCCTCCCCCATGAAGTTGTGCTCCGAGTGTGTTATTTGCTCTTCGTTGAACTTGGGATTATCTTAGCCTTCGGGCCTCCCATCATGCGGACATCCTGATGAACCGCGCTGGCAGCTGCAGGGGCCACACCCAGCAAGCTCCCTGCAATTCCAGTCATTACTCAGCAACGTTCCGCGATGCAAGGTCACTCGGAAACACCATCTGTCCGAGCTCCGTCTCCCCTCCTACCCCAAAGGAAAAATTATTCCGTTCCACCTTCACATTTCTCCTCCTCCTCCTAAAAGCACACATACTTTCTCACACACACTCACACACACACTCGTGCACACACATGCACTCTCGCATACACATACACTCGAACACACTTGCATGCGCACACATTCACACACGCACTGACAGACACACACTCTTGCATACACACTTGCACGCACGCACATACACACGCACGCACTGACACGCTCTCGCATACACACACTGGCACACACACTCACACTCATGCACACACACACACTCTCTCACACACACTCACACACACACGCAGAGCTAAAGTTAGGCTTGCCTTGACCTCTACTTCTAAGTTAATTTTCCTTCCTCAGGCATCTGCAGGTGTTCCTGTTCTGTTCTTTCCCCCACAGAACGCAGATGTCTTTTGAGAGCACCAAGCCTGAGAACACTTGGTGCATCCTTGCAAATCGGGTAAAAGAATAATTTTCTCCCAGTCCACAACAAGTCCCCACTCGCCCCTTCACCCTTGCTGTGGAATTCACTGGCAGCCCCCTCCGAGGAATGCACATGTCAGTGCAGAAAAACAAAATGAAGAAACTCTGGAGTCACTTTGAGGGGCCTCCACCCCAGGTTCCATCTAAGAGTGAGGCCAGCAAGATCCACTCAGGCGCTTGGATGCCGTTGACTCAGCTCCTTGATAATAACCCATTTTGAATCTAAAACGAATGGATTTGTAGAGATCCGCGTGGAATGTTCTCATGTTTCTCCGCCCAGAACGTCTCCGTGACTGCAGTCACGAGTTCTGCAGTTACTGCTGCGTGATGGGGCCTGTTTGGATCACGCGTGCACACGTGTCGACACGCCATCCTGGAACACAAGGGCTAACCCTCCTTCCCCTCCATGGCTCTCACTGAAGACACGGCCCTTATCGGCGGGAACTCGGCGTCGTAAAGGGGGGTAGGCGGTGCCCACGGAGGGAAGCCCAGGAGCAAGGTCCGTGCGGGTCACCTCACATTCGACTTCTGCACCTGCGAACTTCAGTGCAGCGCAAGCTCAGGGTCTATTTCTGCCTCGATTTCCCCTCGTCCCCCTGTGCCGTTAGTTCCTTTTCCTAGAATCCTCACTGGTCTCCCACAGCCCTGGACTCTCACCTCCACCGTCACCTCCTGGCTCAGTCCCTGCTGCACGCCCACTGGTCTGCCTCGCTGCCAGAGCCCCGTGTCACTAACTTCAGCACCAAAATGTGTCTGCCTTCCCAAAAATGTGTCCACATCTCTCTCCCCAGAGATCTCTTTTACCCTCTGCTTCGCTGGCCTGACTCCAACCCTTCCTTCCAACACATTCCCTCCACACCTCAAGAGCCCCCTGGAGAGACCCCACGGCTCCCCTCCCAGCCCGGCTCTCCAATGCCTCCCTCTCCCACGGGCACAGCGAGACTCCCATTTCTCTCCTGTGACAAAAGTGTGCGCCCAAAACTTGCAGCACGAACTGTTTATTTTTAGTTTGAGATTTGGGGTCTGGCTTTTTAATTCTTAGTTTGTTCTCAAGTCCAATCTCAGCAGTGGGAGGTGGGAAGTGGGTGGGGGACTGAGAAGGATCTCAGCCGTCGCACCAGGCGCCTCCCTCTCCTCTGGGTCTGTGAACGGCCTTCTGACCTGGGGGCCTGGGGCTCTTCCGATGTCTCCTCTTACAGCTCCACTCATTCTGGTATTGGTTTTACTGCTCGGCCTGTACACCTTCTTATCATTGTCTTAAAATCAGCCAAGGGATTGTTCTTTTCCAGAGTCTCTCAGTATCTGGGTGAGATCAGGGCTGTGAGGGCCGGGGACACCATGGGCTGCAGAGTGATAGCACCTGGGATCTCCTTCCTCCTTGGCAGCCTTGAAGGATACAGTAGGTAGAATCATGTTCCCCCAAGACATGTTCCAGCCCTAAACCCCAGGACCTGAGACTGTGGCTTTAGTTAGAAATAAGGTATTTGCTGATGTGATCAAGTTAAGAGGTGGCCCTAATCCAGTGATGGGTGTGCTTAGAAGGTGAGGGAAATGAGAACACACATGCACACTCATGCATGCATGCACCCACATACACACCTGCATGTACACACCCAGGTATGCACACACGCATGCATGCACCCACATACACAGCTGCACCTACACATGTACAAACCCATGTGCGCACACACACATGCATGCACCCACATACACACATGCATGTACACATGTACACACCCATGTATGCACACATGCATGCACGCACACATGTACACACCCATGTACACGCACATGCATGCATACACCCACACACATACATGCATACATGTACACACCCACGTACGCACACACGCAAGCATGCACCCACATACACACACAGGCCTGCACACAGGTACACACCCATATACGCAAACACGCATGCATGCACTCACATACACTCACATGCATGCACGCATGTACACACCCATGTACCCACACACGCATGCATGCATGCACACATATACACCACACACACAAAAATGCACACACGCACAGGAAGATCATGCACGACACACAGGCAGACAGGCATGAGGTCGGGGGCATGCCTCGCCATGATGGAGGCAGAGACTGGACTCACAGTGCGTCTATAAGCCAAGCCCCCCAGAGGATGGCCAGTGGTCCCCGGAGCCGGGAGATAGGCCTCCGTGTGCCGGGATGGCTTCTCCCTGAGAACCAGCCCCACTGCCACGCTGACTTTGGATCCTGGCCTCCAGGACTTTGCAAGCACGAAGATCCATCTTGTGAAGCCCCCTGTCCGTGGCGTGGTGCGATGGCGGTCACAGGACACTGACACAGATGATCCGAATTTTGAGCCCCACTGGCCAGGCTCACTGTCCCAGGGGCTGCACCTGGCACCTTGGGCTCCAGGGGCCACTGACACCCTGGGGGCCAGGCCCTGCTGGCTCCTCTCCTTGGATTCTTTCCCTCTGGGGAGCGGTGGCGGGACCCTCCCTTGCTCTCCAGCGCTGGTGCTACATCTGGAAGCTCTTCTCACCCTTAATTGTTCTTAATGCTTTAACACGAGGAGTGACTAATGGCCTCTAATTGGAAGCGGTGTCCTGGGGAACCCGCTGACGGCGCCCCCAGCGACCCGCCCAGCCTCCTCCGCTGCTCACTCTGCGAGCTCAAAGTCATCAAGCAAAAATATTGGCCCATTCTTCTATGTTTTAGAAAATGTCACACCAATGCCAAAAAGCAGTTTTATCCTTCAGCCAGCAAGTATAGGGCAAAGAAAAGGATAGAGGCGAAGCCAAAATAAGATGGGACAAAGCCTCACAAATGCCACTGAGGTCTGTGACATCTGCCTGGAGACAGAGTCCTTGGAGGCAGACCCCACGATCGTCAACGAAGGGGGCGTGGAGGATTCCAGCCACACATCTCCCTCTGAAGGGGGATAAGCACTCGCTGGTGTCTTCTCATCTCTTCCCCGACCCCTGTGAGGAGGATGTGGTGACTGCCAAGGCACCAGGGCTGCAGAGAAGGAGATAGAGAGGACAGGCAGAGGCGGCGGGGGGCGGAGGGGAGGGTGGAATTAGGGGCCCTGGGAGACAGAGTGCAGAAAAGCCTGAAATGCACACAATTCCTCCATGGGGTGGGAGGGACGGACAGAGACAGAGGCAGAGAAGGAGGAAGAGGAGGAGGAATGAGAAAGGAAAGGAGTAAGGGGGGAGGAAAAAGGAGGGAGAGGAGAAAAAGCAAAAGGACGAGGAAGAGGAGGAGGAGGAGGAGGAAGGCTGGGCGCAGGGGCTCACCCTATAACCCCTGGGAGGCCGAGGCGGGCGGATCATTTGAGGTCACAAGTTTGAGACCAGCCTGGCCAACATGGTGAAACCACATCTCTACTAAAAATACAAAAACTGGCTGGGCGTGGTGGTACATGCCTGTAATTCCAGCTACTTGGGAGGCTGAGGCAGGAGAATCACTTGAATCCGGGAGATGGAGGTTGCAGTGAGCAGAGATCACACCACTGTACTCCAGCCTGGACGACAGAGCAAGACTCCATCTCAATCAATCAATCAACCAATCAAGATAAAATTTTAAAAGAAAGCGCGGGGAGGAGGAAAGCAACAGAGGCAATGGCGTGGGGCCTCGGGCCTCATCTGTGTTCTATTTCTCACAGGCACATCCTGAGAGCGTGTTCTGGCGGTGAACAAGCAGGGCGGCAGAATCAAGGAGGCTCAGAATGAGGGCTGCAGTGGCTGAGCTTGGCACCCTTCCTAAATATTTTTCAAATACATTTACAAACAGAAAAGGAATCACAGGTGTGTTTAGGACCCATGTCTCCAAAGACTGGCTGCAGCTAAAGTCTTCACATTAAAATATTGAATCCAAGAAGGAAATAAGATGGCCCTGCAGGAGGGAGAGACCCCAGCCACATCCCCCAGCTGTGCACCCCCTGTTCCACCCGGGAGCACCCAGGACGGGCTCACTGCAGGCCGGGGAGCCACATCCCATCCGCTTTCTGTGTAACTCCACGAAGCCACGATCTCCCTCTCCCTGACGCCAAGCAATGTCCATGCCTGTGCTCCAGAAAGCCCCTCGTGCCTTCCCACTGCTGATATGGGCAGCCTGCGCTCGGCCCTCGAGGGTGCCATGCTCACCCGTGATGGATTCCAGTTTAACAGCTTTTAAAAACAAGCAGACAAGAGACAGGCATGATGGATGAGTGCAGGAAGAACGCTCATTTGGAGATGATTTATGGGAAGTCACATGGTGCCACCTCCAGGGTGGGGGCCGGGGTAGATGGATGAGTTTTGAGAGGGCAAGCTGCACTACCACAACAGGCTCTCGCTCAGCCCCACGGCGCGCGGCAGCCCTGCTCCCGTCAGAACTAAGGTGCTCCCCGGCCCCCAAAAACATCTGGAGAAGAGACGACCGCCCACACTCCCTGGCTCCTCCAAGTGACCCCAGCAATGCACAGCAATGTGGTTTAGCAAAATGCTGATTCTCCCACGAGAGAGGCGGGGCGGGGGGGAGGGGGGGGAAGGTGCGGGCTAGAGGAGCGGGTGACGCTCTGCTGGAGTTTCTGCTCAGGCCCATCTCTTCCCTGTGGACCCGAAAGACCCGTCTGCCCCAGGCCCCAGCCACTACATGTGACGGACAAATCTCATTTTGGGGCAGATTAATTCCATCCATGTTTTTAATAAGGACTTATAATTTACTATACAGTAAAACCCAAATAGAATCCATATTTAAAGGGATGAGCTTTAAAATGGGATCTAGTTGATGGGACCCTTTCCAAGGCGAGGAAATGAAGCAAGGCCGAGGCAATGTCCCAGGAGGAAGTGGCTTCCTCCCCACACGCTCCTTTGAAGCGGGGACTTGCCTGCGGTGATGGGGAGTCACGCTCCAAGACCTCCTTGGCAAGGTCATTACTGAATCAGAAATCCCAGCACCGCTCACTGGGCAAAAGCTCCTGCAGCCTCCTCCCTGCCCAGGTTTCTCCATCACGGATCTCCAAGCCTCTCCCTGGAAGCCCCTTCCTCTAGTGACATTCCTCTGAGCCACGGAAGGCATCCATGTGCCAGAGCTCTGGTGGCCCAAGGGGTGGTTTTGGCAGCCCCTTCTCTGAAGCCCATGTCCAGGCCACAGGGAGAAGAACCCAGCACCACATGGGGCAGGAGGGTGTCTGCAGAGGTGCAGAGCCAGGCACACCGGACCTCGGATTCGTGTTACCTGGCCCTCTTCCTTCAGACATCTGCCACCTACCCTCCTGAAGGTGATTAAAAGGCAGACAGAGCCTCAAAGCCACACACAGTCCTCAGGCCGCATTGCTCTTTGCTCAGAGGGGCTTCCCCTCTCCCCTTGACCTCACCCTTCTAGAAAGGGAAGACTCTCAAATGCAGATTCCTCACTTTGCAATTCAGAGAGCACCTCCTGAATCAACAAGAGGCTGGACAGTGAATGCACCAGGGGAAGCAGCTCAGGCCCAGAAGAGCTTGTGGGGTGACCCCACCAAGCCCTGGACTTCCCAGACCCTCCCTCGGGGGTGGGCTGGTCTTATGCTTTCACGGCTGATGACCCCGAGGATTTACCTATTTGGGGGACACAGGTTATGAGATCCACAGAAAGGTGAGGCTGGGCCCTGCCGCCTCCTTCAAGGAGGCAGCAGAAGTGGTGTTTTCAGAGGAGCTCAGGAGCTGAGGCTACTGTCACCGGCTGAGCACATCTGCCCTCCGCAGCCGTCCCCTGAGGACACGGCTACCCACATCTTCCTGGAACTCGGCGTCTGAGGTTCCAGAGACGGAGTACGATCTCAGGGGTTGCTCGTCCTGCACCGGGGCCAGCCCCACACCTTGTGTCCGACAGACATTTTCTCAGAGACCCTGCAAGCATGGTGACCTCGGCACAGAGTGACCTGACCGGGAGCCGTGGCGATGTCACACTGGCACTGCCTTCACCACGACACTGCAGAGAGCCCAGGGTGGAAGAAGCCAGAAAGCTCGGTGGGATTCCTGCCCTCTAAGCAGTCACATTGCTGCGTCTCTATCCCGGTACAGGCTGGGGTGCATGGCCTTCCCTTCTGGGTTCCCTGAGGGGTCCCTAATGGTTTAGGGAATGGGGTGACAGCTGTTTCAGCAGAGGGAGTTGTTGAAGGGCTAATCTCAGACGTGGGCCCAGATCCACCACTCCTCTCCTCCTGGGTCCGTGGCAGAGCCAGTGCTCCCAGGGACAGAGTGGGACAGTGGGTCTCTCGGTCGTCCCAGCTTCCACTCCTCCCCCTCACAGAAGGCGCAACATCTTCTTACGACTCAAATCAGGCCAATCAATCCCTCGCTCAGAGCGCTGCAGTGGCTCCCACAACCCTTAAGACAAAATCCAAAATCCTCATCCCCAACCTAAGGGCCTTTGCACCCAGCCGAGGACCCTCCACCTGCACAGCCCCCGGGCCCTGGGATGCCAGCCCTCTGGCTACTTCTCCAGCACGCCCGCCCCTTGCTGCCTCCGCACGTTGGCACTGGCTGTTCCCTCTGCCTGGAATGCTATCCCCTCAGACCTCCCGGGGTCCTCCCTCCCTTCCTTCCATCTCAGAGCACAGCATCAGCACCCGAGGGCTGCCCTTCTGCCCTGCACAAGCCGCAGCCCCCACCGTTCCCTGTGGTCTTAGCGCACTGCATTTAACTTCACAGCCTCGTCGGCGCCTGGCATACATTTATCCTCTGCGTCCCTGCTAAAATATAAGCACCATGAGGGCCGAGGCTTGACCTTGTCTCCGCTGCGTCTCCAGCACCCCAAAAAGGGCTCAGCAGATCGGGGCTCACGACTGTGGAATGAATAATGCCGGACAGTCTGGATCGATGAGCTATGCCAAGAAGACCCCGGGGAGCCCTGGAGCAGAGATGAGCACCCATGGCCCTCACCAGAGAGAAACAAGCCGCGCATGTCTGGAGATGCACCAGCCCATGGGTGGAAATTTCCAATCCTGTGGGCACTGGAAAGGGCATCTTTGATGGGCATTGGAGGGACCCACCTGTGTCCCAGCCTCTGGTCTCTTTGCCCAGGGTTCTCTTCAGCATCATCTGCTCAGCACAGAAAGGGTCATCCCACAAGCCTGCCTGCCTCATCAGGCTCCAGTCCTCCCTGTCCGGGGTGGCTGACCCCCAGCTCTGTGCTGGCTATCAGCAGGGAATGGGCCGCACGGAACCCCACGGCAGTTTAGGAAAGAATTCACCTGGTGTCTGTCCCTGGTTCCTGGGGGGTGATCTCTCAAACCTCTGGAGTTTCAGGGGATAGGAGCATCTTTTGTTCTTCATAACAAGCCACGTCTGACCACACCTGACATTGTGCTGACCTGGCAGCTCACAGTGAACCTTAGGAAGCTTCAGGTGTGAGGCCTGCAGTGCAGGTGATTAAAGGGTTGGAAATTTCACTCCCCACCTCAGGAGACAGCTCAGTCACGTGACTCGGGGAGCTTTCGGTTGGTGAAGTCGGGGGCGAAGCAGCAAGGTGGCGCATCCTAACTCCACGGGGAACCGGGGTAGGTGCTTCCTGCCCAGCATGCTGCCTGGCCTCACCCTGTGTGTATCCTTTATCACAAAAATTTCATTTTTAGTGTACTGCTTTTTTTTTTTTTTTAGTTCTGTGAATCACTGCAGCAAATTATCAAAACTGAGGGATCCTGGGAACCTCCGAATTTGCCGTTGGTCACAAGTGCAGGTGGCCCTGAGAGCCGTCTTACAGAGCGCTTTGCTCAAACCCTGTGGAGCCTGATGCTGACTCCGGCGGTGAGTGTCAGAGGTGAACTGCAGTCACCCTCTGGGGGCGGGTACGGAGCCATCATGCCATCCCTTCTAGAGCCACACAAAGGCTTCAGGGCCCACCCTGGGCTGCGGGGCAATCTGGACAGCAGGGCAAGAACCATGTGGGGAGAGTCAGGTCCGACCTTGGCCTCTATGGCATCTTTGCTAACGCCAGACAACGGACCCCCACGCCCTGCCCACCCTCCTTCCAGGTCTAACTGTCCTACAGCCAGACTGATTGGCTTCAGGGTAAGAATGTCACTCCTTAAAAACTCTACCCCATACCTTCCTGCATCTGTCAACACTCCCCGTCCTACCCCACAGACACCATGACCTGAAAACTGGAGACCAGCACAGGATGCCCCCAGCCCACAACCCTTTCTGTAAAATAAAATCGCAGCATTAGAACGTGTTTCCTCCACAAATGCAAACTCTGGGGATGGGTGTGGTGGACACATGAGGCCGTCTTACCTCGTAGTGGGAGGTGAGGTCACTTTGCTGTACAGGGAGGCCCCAGAGGGGCTGTTTCTGGATGGTCCTTGGCAAGGAGGGTCACCAGGGAAGAGCAGGTATCACAGGAAGAAGGTTAGGTTCTCACAGACAGAATTTCAACCTGCAGGAGGAAAAGCAGCAAGTAAAAAAAATTGCCTTCGAAGGAAACACCTTCCTTTTGATCTAAAACAAACATTTGGTGTTAATAAACAAGGGAGGGCACAGCTTCAAAGCCAACTGTTTGCCACCAGGGATCAGTGCCCTCCAAAGGGCACTTTGCTTTGTGTGCCCCAGGGGTGTAAAAGGAACCTTGTAGAAAACACATCATTGGGACCCGATTGCCAACCAGCCACGGCGCAGTCATCCCGGTCTGCCCACTCCCCGCCCACTGCCACGGGTCCCCAACCCCAGCCGCTCTTCCACTCAGCCACGCGGGCCCCGCCCCATCGCCTCTCCGCTTCCTCCCCATCCAGCCGAGATTCCAGGACCCGCCACTGTCTGCCCTCCCCCAGCGACTATGTCCCTCTCTCTTAAAAATATTCATCAGATAATGTCACTGTCCTGATCTGGCGACACGGCCTTCCACTGGTGTCCTGTGTCATTTGGAAGAAATGCTTAAAGTTGCTTCAGTGGCCTGCAAGCCAGGTGAATCTGGCTTATATGATTTGGGGGACTTCCTAAGAAAACAAGATGCAGCCGGGTGTGGTGGCTCACGCCTGTAATCCCAGCACTTTGGGAGGCCGAGGCAGGTAGATCACCTGAGGTCAAGAGTTCAAGACCAGACTGGCCAACACGGTGAAACCCTGTCTCTACTAAAAATACAAAAGTTACCTGGGTGTGGTGGCAGGCACCTGTACTCCCAGCTTCTTGGGAAGCTGAGGCAGGAGAATCGCTTGAACCCAGGGGGCAGAGGTTACAGTGAACTGAGATCGTGCCACTGCACTCCAGCCTGGGACACAGAGCAAGACTCCATCTCAGGGGGAGCAGGGGGAAGAAAAGAAAGAAAATAAGATGCAAGGCCTGACGTGGGGCCCATGTGCTCACAGATAGCTTCATGGTCAGCCTTCCTTTGCCTGCAGGGCTCTTGGCAGTCTGGCCCCCTCTCCTGGCAAACTCCCTCTCTTCCCTGCAGCCCCACTGGCTTCCTGGCCATCCCTCCATGCAGGCACATGCCCCCCCACCCCACCCCACCCCTGCACCACGCCTTTGCACGTCCACTGCACGGAATGCTCTTTACTGCACAATTGCAGGGTTCATGCCTTCCCTCCCTCCCTGCCTCAGTGCTGTGTACATAAGGCACCTTTCCAAGGCCATCCAGGAATAGAACACCCCATCAAAATAACCACCATCCCTGTGGCATCCCCTTCTCCTTTCCCCCATGAATCTCCTCCTGGGGACTCAGCACGTCTGATTTCGGGTGGACGTGCTGGGATCCCGCTTTGCCTCCAGTGGAATGCAGTCTCCATGAGGGCAGGCACTCACATCTGCTGGATTTAGTGCCGAATCCCCCGTGCCCAAGATGTGCCTGGCACATAGCTGGGGTTCGCTCCATATTTTTGTGAATAAGTAAATGAATGAACGAATGAGCCCACAAAAGTTACTCCCCTGTTAATACTTCTGGATTTAGAATCGCATCCCACCATCACAATGGAGAGCAGGAATTCCCAGGAAATGGAGGGGGCCAGGGGATTGTTTGTGTAGTTGGTGAGGGCTGCCAGGGGGCAGGAGGCACCCGAGCCTGGGAAGTCTTCTTCTTGCTGAATTTACTCCAGCCCAAACAGTGTGTGTGCCATCGGCCAGACAGGACACAGAAACGGTGGGGGAGATCCACTGTGATCGGCCCGAGAGACGGCTGCTGAGGTAGAGTCATGAGATGGGGTGGCCAGAGAGTGGCTGGGCTGTGTGTCCCTGAACCGCCCCCACAGCAGAGAAATACCTGGGACACCTGCCTTTTCAGCAACCATCAATGCCAAGCCCGCTGCCCACTGCTGGACGTGGGAGCCGCTTTTCAGTGGCAAAAGTGTGACTAATATCAATGACTCCATGGATGAAATGCAGCCAGGGAGGTGTCTGGAGGAGGGCCTGGGGGCAGGGGACCTGGGCAGTGGACTCGGGTGGAGGTGGCAGGCAGCCCAGGTTGGGTGGGAAGGGGTCCCATGAAGGGGTGCTGACTGGTGGGGAGGGAAAGCAGGCGGCAGGCTTCTCTGTGACCTCAGTGCTTGATTCTCAGCAGGAGCACAAAAGGCAAGGGCTGGAACTCACACTGTGCCAGGCCCTGGGCAGGGAAGTCTGGAGGGGATGGAAGCTCTGCGGCCTAGCCCCCTCCAAGCCTGGAGACCGCACCGTCACATAGCCCCAGCTTCCAGCTGCTCCAATGACCGGAGGGACATAAGCTTCCGAAAGCCCTCCAGTCTCTCCTGGTCCCCCTGGGGCTTTCAGGGAAATGATAGGATGCCCTTCTGGCCCTGGAGGTGATTCCAAAGCATCTGCTCTAACTCTCAATGTGGCCTCCTCCCCAGACAGGGCTCCCAGAGCCAGCATGGAGGCAGATGGCCCAGGGAGACTCCTGCCCCTGCTCTCTCCCACACCCCCAAAGCAGAGGCCGCCCAGGGCCTGGGCAGGAGGAGCACCTGGGGAGGTAGGGCTGTTTGCCGGGCGTCACCCTTCCTGGCTCGTCAGTGATCTTGCCTTCCAGGTGGGCGGAGAGGCCCTCCCCAGATCAGCCCTGGCAGGGGTGGCCCCACAGGAAGGAATGGAAACAGAGGCCATCCCTGGGGATCCCGAGTCATTCCCCAGGGCCACATGGACACCGATGCTGCCCAGCCTGGCAGCTGGTCCAGGGCCAGGGAGCCTAAACCCTTGAAAGAGATGGGGAGGAATTGGAGGGAACAAAGACAGCAGGGGAGACATCAGGAAGGAACCCAAGGGAAGCCCCAACCCCACCGCTCCCCTCCCAGCACAGAGATCTTTAAGTGTCATGCCCGAAACGCAGGCCACCTTCTCTAGGGGCAAATACCTTCACTTCCCCCCAGAGGCTGAGCTAAAGGGGGTGCCTGGGCGCCCACAAACCTCTCTGCTGCACCTTGCAAGCCAAGATCGTGGTAGAAGTTATTTCATTTTAACTGGTCATGCCCAGCCCCATCTACAGCCTCTTGCTTAGAGGATGGAGACGGGAGCGATCCACAGGCCCCGAATCGGAAAGGCGGGCACCACCCCAGCGTAGCCACCTCTGCCTGGGCTGGAGCCTCCTTGGTGTTGCGGTTGGCGAGTCCCCAGGAGCTCTGCTGTAACCCTCCCCAACCCCCCGCGGGCCCAGTCCTGGAGCCATAGAGGAGGCCTGTGCGCCCTGCACCCCTCCCGTGCCGCTGGCTCCACAAAGGCGCTGTGTCCCAGCCCCACCGATGGGCCCAGCCTGGTTTGGTTTTCCTCGACCCGAGCTGAGTGGGAGATAACTTAACAGCTTGTCCCCGATGGTAACGGCACGTTTTTCCCACCATCCATCACCCATGGAACGCTGGCCTACGGCTCCCTCCGCATGCACCCCTGCACCCCAGCCCCCACCCCTTGGTGCCTCAGGGTTTAGGGGACCTCAGGGCTCGCCCTTAGGCTCGCAGCTGCCAGAAGGAGTGGAACCGTGGTGGGAGGCAAAAGGTCCAGTGACCAAGTCCCCTTGAAGGCTCTCAAGGCCCCCAGCCCGGCAGGGGTGGGAGCAGAGTCAGGGGCTGCGGGGAGGGCTGCAGGTGGCTTCTCAGGGCGAGCAGCCCAGGGGCGGGGGAGGGGGGCAGGGACCAGGGAGGGCGGGGCCTGGTCCAGACCACAGCCTGCCATTCCCCCACTTGCTGGGACAACAGGGTCCAGTCTGTCTCGGGATTGAGCCGCGTCCTCCTCGTTCTCGAAGCCGTATTTGCTGCCCCTCACCAGGAGCTGAGCTCAGCACTCAGGGCACCGCAGAGCCACAGGGACGCTCCACTGTTGACCTGCAAGGGGAAAAGTCTGCGGCCTCCTCAACTCCCCCTCCCCTCCTCCTCTCCTGGGAGGTCAGGTGGGGAATTCCGAGACCCCATCCTGTCCCCTACACACACGTGTGCACCCAATCTCACATATGTACGCATTATCACATATGCACATGAGCACAGGCAGGCCATCCCCGACCCTACCCAACACCAGCTTTGCTTCTTCAGGACCTAATCCCCTTGCTATAATGACAGGGACGCCAAATAATATAGGAGTCCAGGGAGAGGCTTAAGCACCCCCAGAAGGCTGGCCATGGGTAGCAGGACCCCCAGAAGATCTGGGAAGCGTGAGGAGGGTACTGCCTAGGGTGAGGGCTGTCGCTGGGGCTTGGAGGGGGGCCTCAGTCCCAGAGAAGGATTTTAAAGACCCCCACGCCCCCATCTGCAGCTGGCCAGTTTCCTGTTCCCTGCGCTCAGACTGGCAGCTCCAGTCTGCTGTGGAGCCAGCCGGCACTGCTCCAGAGGCAGAACAAGGATTGGGCAGCCCCTGGTGCTCTGCCCCCCAAAGGCCTCCTCTCAGATTCTTATCACTGGAAAGAGAAGATGGAAAAATAAACATCTAGACTTCTATAAAGTATCTTTTTTTTTTTTTTTTTTCTGAGACAGAGTCTCACTCTGTTGCCCAGGCTGGGTGCAATGGTATGATCTCGGCTCACTGCAACCTCCGCCTTCTGGGTTAAAGCAATTCCCCTGTCTCAGCCTCCCAAGTAGCTGGGATGCAGGCATCCACCACCATGCCTGGCTCATTTTTTTATTTTTTAGTAGAGATGGAGTTTCCCACGTTGGCTAGGCTGGTCTCGAATTCCTGACCTCAGGTGATCCACCCAACTTGGCCTCCCAAAGTACAGACACACAAAAGGAGATGGAGGTAGGGGAAGGCGTGAGAGACCGAGGGAGGGAAGAGAAGGGAGGGAGGCCCCTGGAGACCTGGCACGTTCACCCAGCCTGGAAGGGGAGGGTTGGGGAGGGCTGTGGCAGAGGTGTGGACGAGGTACACGAGGCAGCTAGAGCAGAAGCCACAGGCAGATAGCCCAGGAGAGACGTGCTGGCCAGGTGAAAGGAGGCGAGGACGGCAGGCCCTGGAAGGGCAGAGAAGGCAGGAGTCAGATGACCTGCCCCGGCTGGCCATGATGACCTTGGACTCACGAGTCACCTTTGGTCAGAAGTGTGGGCTTGTGTTGACCAAGATGTTGCTAAGGCCGTGGGGGCCAGAAGCAAGGGACAAGCACAGCTAGGAAAGAATGTGCTGGATGGGGGAGGGGAGAGCCTGGCCAAATCACCATCCTCATCCTCGTCCTCAGCCCCGTCAGCGTGTGCCCGCCTTCATGCTCCAGCACCTGGACAGTGCCAGCACACTCTCGACGCCCAGCAGTTCTGGTGAAATGAATGTTGCAAAGAAGGCAGGCTATCTGGGGGAGCGGCGCGGGGCTGGGGAACGCTTCTGATGCAAATTCCTAGGAGACCTGAACGCCAAGTGAGATCAAGAGGAAGTTGTCGCTGCTTTGCATCTGACCACGGGATGGTCTCAGGCTCCCAGAGGTGGGGGTGAGGTGGAATGACCTTCTCATTCTGCATGGCAAAGCAAACAGACGGAGCCCACCTAAGAGCCCAGGCATCCCGAGACCCTCACGTTCACAGCATCCATGCAGGGAGGACCGACAGCCAAGCAGACACCCTGGATTGCTTTTTCCCAGATCTCCAAATAGAAGGGCACACTTAGACTTCAGGACGCAAGGACAGGCTGGGGACATCTCTAGTCCTTTATAAATTAAGGGTCATCTGAGGACGTGGCTTCATTTATGGGATTCAAGATGAGGACCACAGAGAGGCGGAGCCACCCAGTCTCACTCACCCCTCCCTGGGCCAGCTGACAGAAAGCACATGGGGGAATGAGACGATGGCCCCTCTCTGGGCAAATGCGGCCCTGCCCGTGCAGGACTTGAATTCTGAGGCTGCTTCTCTGCTCAGGCCATCCTACACTCCATGCTCTGCAACAGCCTGGCGTGCCTTGGAACATTTCAGGCGATGGCCAGGGAAAAGCTTGGAGCAGGACCCACAGCCCTGGGTTCTCCTCCCGGCCCATCACTGTGTGACCTGGACATGCTGACTATCCCTGAGCCTTTCCCATCAACTCACAGGAAGTGCCTGCTGTGCGCCAGATGCAGGCCCAGGTGACGGGCATTCAACAAGGTGCGGCAGCAACCCCATCCCTGCCCAAAGTGCCTCAGATGTCACCTTCCCTGCTCCCCGCACAAGACACAGAAAGAAGACACAAAGGGCTTTGCACTAAATCACAGCTGCACTTTCTGGGAATACCCCAAGGACTCCAGTGACCTCTGAAGGACCACCAGAGCCACAGGCCTCTTTGTGACAGTCAGACATGGGCTTGTGGAGGAGCCATTTAGGGACAGAGCAGAGGGGACTCTGAGACCAAGGGCTCCCAAGGAAGGACCCTATCATCATCCAAAATCAAGTCTGGATGATTGCATTTTGCTCATCTGTTTTTTTTTTTAATGAAGATATCGATATCACCAGAAACATGCCCACATTCTTATTTGGCTTCCTGGAGAGACTCAGAAAATGGCATTTGCAAAATCTCAGAGGACTGAACTGGCGCATTTGAGAACTGGGCTTTTCTCCCCAAACTGCGCCTATGCTGGTTCATTTTATTGCAGAAAGGGGAATGTTTTAGCCTTCCCATCCGCCTGGAAGAAAGTGGAGAAAAAGAATCAGAGCAGTGCTAAGGATTTAACATTCTTTATTTTTTGAGACAGGGTCTCACTCTGCCGCCCAGGCTGGAGTGCAGTGACGTGAACACGGCTCATTGCAGCCTCCACTGCCCAGGCTCAAGCAATCCTCCCGCCTCAGTCTCCCAAGTAGCTGGGCCTAGAGGCGTGCACCACCACGCCTGGCTGATTTTTGTATTTTTTGTGAGATGGGGTTTCACCATGTTGCCCAAGCTGGTCTTGAACTCCTGAGCTCAAGCCATCCGCCCACCGTAGCCCCCAGAGTGCTGGGATTACAGGTGTGAGGCACTGCGCCCGGTCCAACATTCGTTTTTTAAAAGAACGGAATTCTCCAAATGCCCTGGAGCTGCGCACCCTGCCACCTGCAGCATTTCCTCGGGCGTGCAGCGGTCTGGAGCCTGCCCAGGTGCAGGTCCGTGAGGCACTGCTCTTCCTCCTTTTTGTCTTAAGCCAGCTTCTCCCAGGGTGCCAGTGGCCCCACGTCTACCATCTTTTCTGGTTAATCCCTCTCGTGATACCTTTCAAGGCTGCTGGCTCTGTTCTCTTCCGTTTCTCTTCGCCCCAATTACTCCTCAGCCTCTGCACCGCCCCAAACACAAGCTCCTAACCACAATCAGAGTTTAAAATGGGTCTTGAACTAAGACAGTAAAACTTGCTCTTTTTTTAACCAAGACGAAACCAACATGGATGGAGCACCTCATTTTAGCAGAAACGATTAGAGGGAATATGCAATACTCGGAATAAATGAACCTCCTTCACCTGTTTTTAAGCCACTCTTGTGAAACCAGCTTAATTCCTGGCTCCCCTCATGCCTTCTGAATCCTGTCTCCGGCGAAAATAATTTGGGTTTCATTCTTCTGGCATCTGGTGGGAGTCGGTGACAATTTTACTGTAGCAGCACTTCTTTTTTAATACCAGTGTGTTTTAATAATACAGTGTACCTTTTGGTATTGTTGAAATGTTACATTATTCAACGTATCCAACGGGAAAGGGAAGGGCCTTCTGTAATTTATGTGTCCTCGGTGCTGTGTTTAAAGCTTGCAAAGTGGAGGGCTGTAATTTGGGAAGCAATTTTCCCCCAAGGTCGGGAGAACAGTTTCTGGAGGAGAGGCTGGAGACTGCCTGACCGGGCTCCTTGGGCTAGGGGCTGGAACCCTGGCCATGAGTCTGAGCCCAGTGGTAGGGAGTACCCCAGGCCCCAAACCAGACACGTTCCCCAAAATACAACAGCAGCGCATCCTCAGCCCAGCTATGGCTGACTTGCTAGGCCACTTGGGTTTCAAGCAACTCATCTAGTTTCCAGGTTCTGGCCCTTCCAGAGAGCACCATTCATGTGCTAAACATCCATGAGTCCCTCCCGCATGGATACAGGGGCACAGCTGGGAACACCAGGTGCCCCTGTTCTCTGAGCAGGCTGCAGTGTAGAGAACGGGAACAGGTAAACCACAGCCCCAGGAGAGGTGGGGTACGGGTTCCTACGAGATGGCAAGCTCTAGAAGGTCGGCGCCTGCTTTTTCTCAGTGCCACGGCTAACCTCAAGAACGGTGCCTGGCGCACCCCAGGTGCTAAGTAAACATCCCTGAGTGAGTGCATGAGCAAGTGAGGCGCCGATAGACAGACATGGGTGACAGTGTCTGGGAGTCTAAGCAGACGTACTACTCCCAGGGGAGGGTGTTCTGGCTTCCTAGGGTGGGTGACTGACCCTGGAGTGAATCACAGAGGAGAGGGGAGGGCAAGGGAGGAGAGAGGAAGGCAGGTGCAGAGCCTTGGACAGAAGAGGTAGGGGACATGCCATCTAGGGAATCCAAAAAATAGAGGAAGTTTGGGACTGGGGGTACCAGGAGAGGAGGTCAGACATGGAAGTCAGGAACCAGATCAGGAAGGACCTTCAACACTGTGCCAAGGACTTTAAAAACTGTTTGAGGAATTTTAAGCAGCGGACGATGCAGATTTGGGTGCTAAGAAGCATGCTCTGGTGCCGGTGTGGGCCAGGTAGAGGGGAAAAACCAAGGCAGGAGCTTTAGCGGGGAGGCGGCACAGGTGATCCCATCGAGTGACTGTGAACGCCAGGGCTTGGTGACCAGTCCCACCCACATGGGAGGTGAGAAAGACGAAAGCCACCTCCCAGGTTTCGGGTTTGTCCAACAGCATAAATAGGGGGTCAGTTTGTGATAAGGTGAGGAGGAAGGAGGTGGGCTTGGGAGACCGTGGTATCAGACAAGTTACAGTGCAGGGGCCTTCAGCTTGGCGAGGGTGTCCTTTGCCACATCACTACCTGCAGCCCACTCTGCTATTCCTTACACCTTTTCCTATGTTAAAAATGGCACAAGGCTGGGTGTGGTGGCTCATGCCTATAATCCCAGCACTTTGGGAGGCCAAGGCAGGCAGATCACTTGAGGTCCAGAGTTCGAGACTAGCCGGGCCAACATGGTGAAACACCGTCTCTACTAAAACACTACGAAAAATCAGTCGAGTGTGGTGCCACACACCTGTAATCCTAGCTACTCGGGAGGCTGAGGCAGGAGAATTGCATGGACCCGAGGCGGAGGTTGTAGTGAGCCAAGATCATGTCACTGCACTCCAGCACGGATGACAGAGCAAGGCTCTGTCTCAAAAACAAACAAACAAGTGTGCGCTGAGCTCACACTGGACATGCTGAGTTTGAAGAGCCCCTGGGATGTCCGGGAAGGTGGCTGGTCGGGGGTGGTGCTGGCATCTAAGCGGGAGAGAATCCTGTCTGCACTGGGAACTGTGGCAGGCGGGCTCCAAGACAGCCCCTGTGTCTTCACCTCCTGGTGCCCGGAATTGTCGTTCCCCACCTCCACCCCCGGTCATACCAGCACTGGTCTGTGTGGCCAGTAGAATTCCGCAGAAGTGAAGGTTCATCAATTTCAAAATTAGGTCTTAAAAGACCTCCATCTTTCTCTCACTGTGGAGGAAGTCAGCTGCCCTGCCGTGAGGACACTGAGACAGCCCTACAAAGAGGCCCGCCTGGAGAGGAACCGAGACCATAGCCAGCAGCTGCAAGAGAGACCAGCTTGGAAGCAGGCCCTCTGATGAGAGAGAGAGACTAGCTTAGAAGCAGACCCTCCAGCCCTAGTCGAGCCTTCCCGTACCTGCACCCCAGCCAACATGTCAACTGCAACTTGAAGGGATACTGAGCCAGGCACCTGGCCGAGCCCCTCCCAGATTCCCGAACCTCAGATACCATCAGCTAATAAATGATTGTTGTCTAAAGCCATTAAATGTGGGGATGATCTCTTACACAGCAATAGATAGCATGGGGATTACAAAAAAAATATGAATGATGGCTGGAGCAGAGGAATGGACGAGACCACCAAGTGAGAAGATGGGATGAGAGCAGATTACGGAGGTGGTGAGGGTCACACTGGGACACGCCACGAGAGAAAGGGTCACACTGGGACACGCCAGGAGAGAAAGGGTCACATCAGGACATGCCAGGAGAGAAAGGGTCACGCTGGGACACGCCAGAAGGCAGCAGTGGGAGAGAAAGTCCTGTGAGGAGGGATGAGGAGGAGCCCCCAAAAGAAGGAAGACAAGGCTGAGAAATACCACAAGATCCCGAAGAAGAGAGCCCCGTTAGGCTGCTCTTGCACTGCCATACAGAAATGCCTGAGGCTGGGTCATTTATAAACAAAAGAGGTTTAATCGGCCCCCCGTTCTGCAGGCTGTACAGGAAGCACAGCGTCAGCATTTGCTCCTGGTGAGGTCTCGGGAAGCTTCCACTCGTGGCAGAAGGTGGGGGTGTGGGTGCAGGTGCATTACAGGGCAAGAGTGGGGAACAAGAGAGAGGGGAGATGGGGGAGACACCACCCTCTTTTAAACAACCAGATCTCACATGAACTGAGGGACAGCTCACTCATCACCAAGGGGATGGTGCCAAATCGCCCGTGAGGGATCTGCCCCCAGGATCCAATCACCTCCCACCAGGCCCCACCTCCAACACTGGAGAACGATGTCAGCATGAGAATTGGAAAGGACACATATCCAAACCGTCTCAAGAGCATTTCCAGAAGGAGAGCGTCAGATGCTGCAGAGGTCCTGCAGGATCCCGGCTTCCCAGGGACCGAGTTCTCCCCCTACCCTGTCTCATCCAGAACTTCTCACCCGCCACCTCCCTGCCTGGCTGCTGGCCCCATTGCATCTCCCAGACCCCACACGTGGGGTCTTCAATCTTCAGTGAGAGTCCTTCCCTGACCACCCAAGCTGAAGGAGCCCCCAGCCCCAGTTCCCGGTCACTTTCTGTCACAGCTGCCTGGCATTTGTTGTGAGTTATGATTATGTCTTCATTTGCTACTTTACTTAGTCATGGTCTGTGAAGGCCAGGAAATACCTGTCTTGTTCGCTACCATAAACCAAATGCCTGATGAATCCTAGGTTCTCAATATCTGTTAGATAAATGGATGGAAAGAAAGAAAGAAAGATGAAAATCCTGAGGTTCACCTGGAGGCCCAGTTCAATTGGTGGAAAAACCCTTTCCCTCCCCCCGTCACACACCCGCCTCGGCAGGGCTCCTTGGCTCTAGAGGAAAACACAACTGGGCTGCGGGAGGAAATGGGGAAGGACAGGACACTCTGAAGGTGACCCAGACCAGCTCTTCCATCTAAAAGTGGGGAAGCTGGACACGGTGGTGCATGCCTGTAATCCCAGCTACATAGGAAGCTGAGGCAGGAGGATCACTGGAGCAGAGGAGTTGTGGCCAGCCTGGGCAACATGGCAAGACCCCATCTCATATCTCATACATAAATAAATATTAATTAAAATGAGAGAGTCTGTAGGAAGTCTAAGAGGCCACTGTATTTCCTTAAAGTATCCAACAAACATTGGCAGCCTAGGTGGTGGGGCCCGTTTCCTCAGCAGTTCAGGGTCTTGGTGGGGAAGCTGGCAGCCACACAGGGCGGGAGAAGATGCAGTGGAAGGGGTGCGGGCTGAGGGCTGACTGTCCCCTCCCCACTGCCTGCCCGAGCTGTGAGGTCCTGGGCAAGTTGAAAACCTCTACACTTCTGCAGCTTGCCTGTAAGCAGACTGCTCCCACCCACAGGCTGGTAGAGCATCACCTTTGGTTCCTCACCAGCAAAGTGCCTGGGCCTGGGCGGGAGCCTAAGTGCACACTGCCATGATTTCAACCAGTAATTACAATACACTGCAGAGAAGCCACACAGAGCTCCATGGACACAGGGAGGGGTGGCATGGGCCGGGGAATGAGCGGCTTTCTGAAGGAGGTAACAGCAGAGGCTTGAAGGAGCAGGAGGCATGGAGCAGAGAAGCAGCTCGGAGACATAAACCCTCCCTTGCCCAGGCAAGGAGGCCAGAGGGCCTGCCCAGCTGAGGGCTTCGGTGACAGGACCCAGGCTGGAAGTGAGGCCCACCAAGTACTGAACCCAACCCTGCCTGCGGGGCAGCATCTGTGGCTAGTGGCACGGTCACCAACACCAGTATCTGGGCCAGGGCCACAGCCTGAGACAGCCACACCCAGCAGAGGCACAAGAGGACTCACACGGGCCACGCAGAGCTGGAGGTCAATGATGTTCCTCTGAACAGGGAGCTAGGCAGGCCCCGAGGAGGGCTTGGAACCGCCCAAGTCTGCTCCGTCTCTGAGGGTGGCTGTCTGTCCTTACAGGGGCCATTTGGGATGTGGAGGGTGGCATGCTCTCCATAGTTCAGGTTCATTCCCACGCTGGCTTCCCCAGGTGCTATGCCCAGTTAAGGGTCGAATCCCCCTCCTCACCTCCCATCCTGTTTCCTGGCCCTCTGGGGGATCTCCACAGGTGAGTTACCTGGCTCAGGTCG
This sequence comes from Sapajus apella, assembly GCF_009761245.1. Lineage (NCBI taxonomy): Eukaryota > Metazoa > Chordata > Mammalia > Primates > Cebidae > Sapajus > Sapajus apella. Next base: position 3,553,610 of record NW_022436988.1, on the reverse strand, counting down.
GGTGGGAGGTGAAGAGAGGGACTTCCCAGTTGCTTCTCTCCAGCTTGGAAGCGAGGCCTTGAAGTAGCCTTCCTGAAGGATGGGAGGGACAGCTGGCAGAGGTCGGGAACACCGGGGGGAAGCAGAGAAGTGCAGGGAGTTGGGGGATGTGGGGGACTTCTGAGAGACAAGGAGGGGTACTAGTGTACAATCCAGGATGGGGTGGGGTACAGGGGCACAAGGAGGCAGGAAGGGGGAACAGGGGATGGAGATGTGGGGTGAGGGAGAGGGGTGGGGATGGGTGCAGGAAGGCAGGAAGGTACGGGAGGGGTGCAGAGGGTGGGGAGGTTGGGGAAGGGGTGGGGGACAGGGATGGGGTGTGGGAAGGTGGGAAGGTTGGGGAGGGGTACAGAGGGTGGGGAGGTGGGGGAAGAGATAGGGGGCAGGAATGGGGTGCAGGAAGGTGGGGGAGGGGTACAAAGAGTAGGGAGGTGGGGTAAAGGGCACTAGGGCAGGGATGGGGTGCAGGAAGGTGGGAATGGAGTGCATGGGACAGGGACGGGTACTGAAAGATGGTTGAGGGGCACAGGGGTGCAGGTGGAGAGAGGTGGGGGAGAGGGTATGACAGGGTGGGGTGCAGGGGCAGGGGAGGGGTATGGACACCCGCTGTCTGGGTGCAGGGGTGGGGTAGCAGAGGTGGTTGGAGGTTCAGGGGGTGGATGGGGTGGAGGTGAAGGCAGAGGCCCCTGTGGGCTGGGACCCTGCACTCCCCCAGCCTTGGCACAGCCTGAGCAGTGGCAGCATGGCAGGTGGGAACCCGCAGAGGCATGGCCCCTAGTAAATGGGATTTGGATGCAGAACAGCCAACATGCTCTCCGAGACTGGCTTTAAGCCACACATGGAGGGGACCGCCACCTTAATAGGATGCTAACTTTTGGAAAGTGGAGAGAAATGGAAAGAGCCAGAGTAGAGTACCGAGAGTCCCCCTCTCTGGACGCCAGGGCTACTGGTGACCCGAGGGCTTCCAGGAGTTCAGAGCAGGCATTTTCGCTTCTGGGTCCTAAAAGCCAGTGAGGCTGGATGGGACTCATTCCTTGGGGCCCTGTTACAGCAACAGGAGTGACCACCGCCCCTCAAAACCCCCCCGTCTGGCCCTGAGAGCTCCGTCTGCCCAGCCTGGCTGCATCTCCGGGAAGACTTTTTAATGCTCCCATCCTGGGGCTGCAGCCCTCTCTCCGGGCCCAGCACACACTTCCAGCCTGGGCATCAGGGAAATAACTCGAAACCATAACACACTTTAAAAAGTACACTCGCCAGCAACCCCCACATTTGCTTGGTACAAACATTTCAAGAGAATTCCCCGGATAGCCCTGCTGTGGGATAATTCTAGTCACCAGGAGAAAGCTGCCCAGGCCCCAATGACGGTGACGCATGGCCTCTCAGCAGTCCCCAGCAACCTTGAGAACAGGAGGCAAACAGGGACAGACAGCAGCAGAGGGATTGAGGCCAGAACAGCGAAGAGAATTTCCTGGCGGGATGTGTCATTAGAGCCTCCTAGAGACGGGTCTTACCCCACCATTTCCCTGACAGCCTAGGGCACAGCGATGCCCACCTCTGAGCCTCACATGCATTTTCTCAGGTGTTCACGAGATTGTCAAGTGAATGCCAAAAGCCTGCCTGCCTCCCACGGAGCTGGGAGCTCTTGAGGACAGTGCCTGCTATGTAGAAGGGCGTGGAAATCTTCCTGAGTGATTTGGGTGTTATCTGTGTGGAGCAGATGACTTTTCACGGTCCTTGCCTGCCTCAGGACCCCTGTCCTGGCAGGCTGTCCCCGCGCTGTCCCTCCCAGCCGGGCTCAGCTCAAAGAAGCACGGCTGTGATGAGCCCGCGCCAGCTGAGGCCGTCACGAGAGCCCTGTGAAGGTGGAAGTGTAAGTTCTGGATCCACCTCCGCATGGCAGCACCCACCCAGGTGCACCAGCACTCCTCTGCCTCCCCATGACTCAAGGAACTTTCTTGGGAGCTGGGAAAGATGGGAAAGATCTAATCTCAATTTAGGCGGTGGCTATAACGGTGCAGACATTTGTCAAAACTCACTGGACCATACTAAGACCTACGCATTTCATAGCATGTAAATTACCCTCAGTTTTTTGTTTTAGTTTTTGTTTTTATTTTTTGAAACAGAGTCTCGCTCTGTTGCCAGGCTGGAGTGCAGTGGCACGATCTCGGCTCTCTTGGCTCACTGCAACCTCCACCTCCCAGGTTCAAGTGATTCTCCTGCCTCAGCCTCCCGAGTAGTTGGGACTACAGGTGTATGCCACCACGCCCAGCTAATTTTTTACATGTTTAGTAGAGACAGCATTTTACTGTGTTAGCCAGGATGGTCTCGATCTCCTGATCTCGTGGTCTGCCCAACTCAGCCTCCCAAAGTGCTGGGATTACAAGCATGAGCCACCACACCCAGGCCAGTTTTTTAATTTTAAAGTTACCTCCTGGACTGGAAACAGATTTGAGTGAAAGCCACTGCCTCAGACTCCTAAGCCTTCCGATGGGCTGCAGAGTCTTTTGATCGGCCAAAGCCAGCCAAAGGAACCCAATGAATATGTCTGGAAAAAAAGCAACAATGAATATAATACTAAGGAAAGTGTCCTGTAGGCAGCATCGGCAGAGCTGCCTTGGTGAGTTCCCACCAGCAGTGGCAGGAGGGCCAGAAACCATTGGCGTCCACCCAAGCCTGGCTCTTTCCTCATCAGTTCTCTTGCAGTGAGGAGAGAGCAGTAGTACACAGGGAGCTCTAGGACAATGTCCTCCTCCCAGCCCCCCATGCTGGCTGCCTGGGTAGAGTGCCAGGTAGGGATGAACATTCCATGCACAAGGCTGGTGGCACTGAGGGGCACCTCACAGCAACATAGGTGGGCATGTTCGCAGCTGCTCCCCTCCCCCTGGAGCCAGTGGTCACCCCAGCAGGTGCTAAGCCAGCACTTAGAGTCTGCCCAAGACCTCCCCAGGTCAAGAGAGGCTGCTGCAGGACTCCTGAAGCTTCCCCGCTCCCCCTGGCAGCGACGAGGCCTGGTCTTGGACCAGCGTCCCTAGAACAGCAGATGTTAGGCAGATGTGCAGGAGGCTCCAGAAGGTTATGGTGGGAACCGCTGTGGATGCTGAGGAGCAGACAAGAGCAGACAGGAGAGGAGCAGAATGGAGATGTGTGTCTGGCAAGAGGCTCTTCTGACCACCCCTTTCCCGTCTTCTGGGTGAGAAACACAGGCCGAGGCCTGGCCGAGAGAAGGCCTTGCTACCTGATCCCAGGTTGACTCAGGGCCCGTTTTGACCCTCAGTATGCTGTCCCTCGGGGATCCCACCATGATATCTGCCTTCACTGGAACTCATTTTCCTTTTGAGCTCCTTTGGGTAGCATTCTTACAATCCAACAGAAGAATTCTGGCTCTTGGGGAGTTTCATGAGGGGGAAAGACCCCCCAAAACCAGTATGGCTCAACAAAGCTCCATCCATCCACTCATCCATCCACCCATTTACATACCTACGTAACCACTCACCCATCCATCCACTCACACAGCCATCCTTCCACCCATCCATCCATTTCTCCATCCATCCATCCATCCATCCATTCATTCACCCATCAATTCATTAATCCACCCACCCATCTATCCATTCATATGCCTACCCATCCATCTACTCATCCATCCACTCACCCACCCATCCATCCACTTACCCATCCTTCCACCCACCCATCCATCTACCCATTCACTCACCTACTCATCCACTTACTCATCTGTCCACTCACATACCCATCCCCTCACCCATCCATCCACTTACATAGCCATCCTTCCACCCACCCATCCATCCACCCATTCGCTCATATACCCATCCACGTCTACCCATCCACCTGCTCATCCATCCACTCATCCATCTACACACTCATCCATACATACATCCACTCACCCCTCCATCCATCCACTCATCCATCTACACACTCATCCATCCATCCATCCACTCATCCATCTACACACTCATCCATCCATCCATCCACTCACCCATCCATCCATCCACTCATCCATCCATCCACCCATCCATCTACCCATCCATCCA
>NW_022436988.1:3496075-3549425 GCF_009761245.1 Sapajus apella | reverse complement strand
ACTCACTCATCCATACATACATCCACTCACCCATTCATCCATCCACTCATCCATCTACTCACTCATCCATACATACATCCACTCACCCATTCATCCATCCACTCATCCATCTACTCACTAATCTATCCACTTACCCACCCACCCATCCATCTACCCATTCACTCATCTATTCATCCAACCACACATATACCTACTCATATATCTATTCATCCATCCATTCACCTACCCCTTCATCCACTCACCTACCTACCCACCTGCCATCCATTTATTCATCCATTATTCATCCATTCACTCATCCATCTGTGCATCAACTTTCCATCCATCTATATATCCATCCATCCATCCATCATCCATTTATTCATCCACAAAGAAACCCCAGTGAGAGGGGGTGAGGAGACCCAGAACAGAGGGAGGGTTTGGAGGGCAGTGCTACAGTCTGACATGTGAAGCACCTACAGTCTGGGCTTGGGTATCAGATAACCCTGGATCAAAATCCTGGCTCCCTTGTCACGATCTTCGGGCAAGTTACTTAACCTTTCTCAACGTCAGTTTAACCACCTATAAAATGGGGCAATAATAACTCTCATTGGAACACTATGAGAAACAAATGAGAGCACTTATCCAGAATGCCTGCTTTAGGGGCAGGTACACAGCGAGCATTTGATATGCAGTGGCGGCCATCATCTGTGTCATCCTCGGAATCGGCCACCTTCCACACCAGCACCAGAGTATGCATTAATGGGACTCTTCATTCTTTCTACTTCATGCCCTTTGCCATGTGATTTTGCGCCTTTTCCTGTGAAAGAGGCGGAGTCTCCTTCCCTATGCTGTATGAGTCTGGGCCTGCCATGGGACTTGTTTCGAAGGAGGCAGAAGAGCTGGTGGCCCATTTCCAGGCCTCGGCCGGAAGAAGCCTGTGTGTTTCCACCTGTTCTGCCAACGTCATGCTTGGCGCCCTGGTCCCAGGACGGCGAAGAAATACACATAGATCACAGCCACCCCGGCTAAACAAGCCAGGAGCAGGGCCACTGAATCAACCCACAGACCCACGAGGGCGGCCAGCCGGGGTCAGCCAACTCCCAATGACCCAGACTGGTGAACCATAAACAGAAATGATGGGGTTTTTTGTTGTTGTTTTGTTTTGTATTTTTTTAGCGACCCTTGGTGCTAAAATAATGGTTGTTTTAAGCAACTGGTTTTCGTAGTTTGCCATGCAGTAATAGCTTACTGGTCTACCTTGCCCCTTCAATTCCCCCATTCCCCTTCTCCTTTTCCCACATCAAAAGACGTTGATTAAGGAATATCTACTTCTGTCTCCCTTATAAAGCCAGAAAAGGAAAGACTTCTGCAGAAGGATCTGTGAAGCCTCAACTCCCTTGCCTGCAGCCCCTGCCTGCTACCTGGAAACAGACAGTAGCAATGAAGCCCAGGAAGAGGAAGGACATTGAGGGCAGGTGGGCCAGGCCTGGAGATGTAGCTGCCCGTGCTAGGGACGTATTTATTTGCTCATGTTCCTCTCCGTCTACTTAAGTACTTTTAATTCAAGGTAACCCAATTTTCAGAATCTCCAGGGAGTGGGCTCTCAGACGTGGGAAGTATGAGAATTTGCTGTGGAAATCACTGCCGAGGGGAGATTAGGGCTTCCGCGGAGGGTGCCGAGCTCTTTCCTGCAAGTCCATTAGGGATTCCGCACAGCGCACGTGGCGTAAATCACTTCCTATTCAGGCCCGCTGATGAGGGGCTCTGAGGTCGATTTTCCATGGTTATGACAACAAAACCTAAAATTGGGTCAAACCTGAAAGGTATTATCTTCCTCCGAGCTGCTAAACGCACAAGAGTAATGAGGTTGGTTGAGCAATACACCCCGGCCCGCTTGTAGGCCGCTGGGTAGACAGGCCCGTTAAGTGGGCGGGCTCAGCCGCCCTGCCACACTTCCACGTGTCCAGCAGAAGGTCCCGGGCCCTTAATCTCGCTGCCCACAGAGACTGGTTGTCTGAAGCCTTGGGGCCCTTCTTCCTGCATGTGGAAGCCTCACAGCCACCAAAGAACAGAATGTATAACATCTCCAGGAAACCTGAGTCACTGGGGTTGCAGGGAGGCCACTTTTGTTCCTGAGTCCCACCCCCTGCCTCCTCCTTGCCGTCGTGACAGACGCAGGTTTGAACCTGCACAGCCCAGGGGCTAAGGATTTGCCCCAGCTCAGCCCCTCCCTCCGAGGAATCCGGGCCTCTCACTGTGGCAGACGCTATGCCAATACCTCGAATTTGCATAACGTGCCCTTCTCCGTATACATTATTGGTCTGTATTCCATGCACGCACATGCCCCGCCTGGAACCCATCCTTCAAAGCCTCACTGTCAACAGGCTTCAAATTAGGCCCATCATCTCAGGTTATACCTATTTATCAAGTAACCTGCCCCACAACTTGGAGTCCTTAGAAACTGCCCTGCCTTGTCTCAAGAGAAAGGGAAGAGGGAAAACAGGGGAGATAGCGAAAGCAAGAGGGTATCCCTCCAGAACCCATTTTATTCTCGAAATGATGTGACGATTGTTTATGAAGGCGGTGGACAGGGCCTGTTGGCAAAGCTGGAGACACACTGGCAGCACCCGGCCGGGGTGAAGCAGGAAGATCCTGGAGAGATGTCTGAGAATCCCAGTCATTGTCACACTCACAGGCCACGTGACCATGAAGCAGGTCCCAGTGAGTGTTGATGTAAGCCTCAATGTTCTCATCTGAAAAATGGGGCTAATATAACCTATATGCAGGGCCTGGGGACAGTAAACCATGTTGTCCACTCATGGGAAGAACCTAGAATAGTTGGATTCATAGAGACACAAAGTAGGACGCTGGGGAGGGAGAGTGGGGAGTTGCTGTTTGATGGAGACAGAGTTTTCCGTCGGGGAAAATGAGAGCGTTCTGCAGATGGAGGGTGGTGGTGGTCACACCATAATGTGAATTCACTTAATGCTTCTCAACACTGCACTTGCACATAATCAAGATGGTAAATTTTGTTATGTCCATTTCACCACAATAAAAAATGGAATGTTTAACTGCGATACAACTGTGCAGTGACCTTATCTTAGCTCCTGTGTCTTTCAGGAAGATTTATCTCACGCCCCAGCCTGGAACTGGAACCCTGCTCAGGCAGAGGGAACAGCTCCAATCTTGCCTTTGAACTGGGGGAAAACGGGGTTCCATTCCTTGCTGTTGCCTCTTCGGCCTTTACCATAACTCACTCATGCTGTGCCGTGGAAAAGCACGGATTCTGCTCCTGGGCATGGACCCAGAATTTGAGAGCGGAGGCCGGGCCTCCCCATTCCCCACCCATGGGATTCCAGGAGGCTTGCAAGAAGGGGGACCCTGCTGCCACCACCCTGGCCAACCTCCTCCAGCCTTGCAGAGAACCCTTTCAAAGTCTTGTCCCAGTCAGCTCAGGACCACTTAACAACATCACAGACTGGAGGCCTTAAAAAAAGACAGGTATTCCCCACAGTTCTGCAGCCTGGGAGCTGGAGATGAGGGAGCAGCGTGGTCGGCTCTTCCAGGCTTACAGACAGACACCTGCTCCCTGGATCTTCACGTGGGAGAGACGGGGGAGACAGCAGGCTCCCTGGCAACTCCTCCTATAAGGGCACTGATCCCATCACAAGGGCCCCACCCTCCTGACCTCACTTAACCCTGATCACCTCGCAAGGCTTCATCTACAGATATCATCACATAGGGGCTCAGGGGTTAATCATATGCATGGGGGCACCCAATTCAGGGAGCAGACCCTTCAGAATAGATCTGTAGCAAACAAGCCAGTCTCCCTCTGCCCGGAGCTGGGACAGCCACCCGAAAGTGTCTGCTGACACATGGGATTTTACATGTTCTAGGGACCATATTTTAAAAAATTAAATGCCAGAAGTAATTTTCATGATACGTTTATTTAACGCAATATAGTCGCACTGTTATCATTTTGACATGTAATCAATACAGAGACTATCCATGGGAGATTTCTCATCCTCTGCCTCGCACGCAGTCTTTGGTAGTTCATGTGGGTTTTACACATGCGGCCAGCCTGTCTCCACCCAAACTCCTGTATCTCCAGCTCCACAGCTGCCTGTGGCTTGGGGCTGCCACGTTGGGCGGTGCAGGAGAGGATCCCTGTGTGTCCCGCAGCCCCACAACCGAGGGACATGGGGCCCCACGCTGCTTGCAGGGGTCCCCCAGGAGGGGAAGAGAAGCTGGTTCCCAGGAGCTGTCTTCTTCCTGGCTCCCCCATGCAGGCCCAAAAGCTGCAGCCCCTCCACACTGGCCATCATCTGAAGGAGGGCGCTTGCCTGATAGAATCCAGAGGGGTGCAGAGCTCATGGGGGCTCCTGGACCAGGACGGGGATACAAAAACCCTTCCTCCTGACTTAGACGCCAGTGGAGCTCATGCCCGCCCAGCTTCCAGACTCCCGTCGTGGAAATGGGAAGGCGGGTTGGTGGAGTGGGAAGGTGCTCCAGAGCCTCACCGCAAGTTCCTGAGCACCAGCCCGAGAGAGTTCCCGTGACCGCAGGCCTCCCCTGCAGCCACCTCAGTCACGGACACACAGAAGCCCGGGCAGGGCCTGCCCACATGCAACCACTCAGTCACATAAGCGTTTATGACGTTGGCACGGCCTCCAGTCAAAACCTGGCGTAGAGGGAGCCTCTGTAACAGAGCCATCGGCAGCAGATACTTCAAAGTCCTGGCTTCTCCCTTGCCGAGTCCGCGCGCGGCCACGGACACTTCCCTCCCACCTAGAATAGCTGGCTCGCTAGCAACGCGGTGTGTTTCTTCACGACACAGCATTAATTTCCTTCTGTTCCTGCAGCAAATGACCACAAACAGAGTGGCTCAAAACAACGGAAACAACTTCTCTCACAGAGGGAGCCCAGAGGTCCAAAGCCAGTTTCGCTGGGTTGAAGCCGGGGCGTGAGCTGGCCAGGCTCCCCCCAGAGGCTCCAGGGGAGGCTCGCTGCCTGCCTCCTCCAGCCTCTGGGGCTGCAGGGACTCCCTGGCTTGCGGCTGCCTCCCTCCAGTCTCCGCTTCTGCGGTCACATGGCCTTCTCTTTTGTCTCTGTGGACTCTCCTCCGGCCTCTCCTTTAGAACACTGGTGACGACACTAGGCCAGCCTGGATAATCCAGCACCATCTCCCCGCTCAACAGCCTTCACTTAACCATACTTGCCAAATCTGCCTTTGACATAGAAAGTAACATCCCTGGGCTCCGCAGATTAGGGCATGAATGTATCTCGGGGCCCTTATTCAGCCAGCCACAGATATGCACGAAAAACACACACACGTGTGCATGCGCGTGAGGGGTGAGATGAGACGGGTTCACTCCCTGGTGATGAGGCTGTTTGGCCACAAGGAAATGGTTCCTGGGGAGATGTCAGCATTGCCTAGGGAGGGCTGGCACCCTGTAAGGTAAAGCACCCACTGGCCGGCCAGCTGCTCTGAGCATCCCCAAAGCATAGGCCTCCGAGGCCCAGGGCAGGCAGAGAGGTTCACAAGGAGACACCACTGAGAAGCTGCCTAATGCGGCAGTGGGATGATTAGACTCTGGCACCGTGAAGGAACTCTATCAGCACCGCCATCACGATCACTTCAGAAGAGGATCTGCAGAAGACCCTGCCCGGGCCCCGCACACCCACCTTCAACACTTCAGTGCACACAGCCCCATACAACCGCCAGCACCTGCCTGGGGCCAGAGTCCCCCTGGAGCAGCCTCAGTTCCCAAACAACAGAGGTAGGTGCATAAATACCCCAGCTCCCTCTCCCCTGGGCTGGAGAACCCTAAGTTGTGTGTCCCACACTTGCCTTCAGGGTCCCCACTGGGATTCAGCGTCACTTGCCCACAGGGACCCTGGGCTGCCTCTCTTCCCTGTCCCACCTCCCCTCCCCTCTTCTGTCTCCTTCACCTACCCAAACACTTGTCCTTAGATACTGATTGCAGAGACTGCTTCTGGGGAAAGCCAAACTGAGACACGGGCACCGTCAGAGCACCGAGGAGGTCCCGCCAGCAGCTCAGGACCGGGAGCAAAGGCAGAGGTGCACGAGCCTGGAGGAGTTTGGGATAAGGTCAAAGGGGAAGTGAGTAGGTAGCTGGTGGAACAGTCCTGCACTGCTCTGATGGTCCCTGCACCACACGCCTCCAAGGAAAGACATTTTGACTGTGACATTGATCTCTATTGCTGCTATTAAGTGTTGACGCTGTAAACACCAGGCACCATGCTGAATGCGTAGCCTGCACATGTCATGGAACCCAGACAGCCGAGGTGGGGTCTGGCACTGCCCCTATGTTATAGCTGAGGAAGCAAAGCCTAAGAGCACAATTGGGCCAAGGTCACAGCACTCCTAAGCGGCTACAGGTGGATGCAAGCCTGGATGCCTCCCCCACCCCTCACTCCCATACACACCAAACACATAAGATGCTTATGGCAAACGTTTTAAAGATCCCAGGCTATGGATAAAGAATAACGAAGAGAGAAGTAAGCATTTGAGGAAGAAGAGGAGTCAGGGAAAGCCAGGAGAGATGAGGAAACAGGTGCCGCGTTCCTGCGGACCTTGCTTCGCAAAGGGAGCGGCCCCTGGACGTCTCCACTTCCAGACTTTCCTCCACCAGAGCCGGAAAAGGGAGGAGGAAGTGCCAGGAGGAGGGTCCGTAAGGGGTCGGGAGGGACTCGAGGGGGCAGTTTCCCGCCTGGCTGGGCCGTATGGCTCTGCCTGAGAAGGAGCGAAGGTATACAAACTTGCAGCTCGTCCTTGGCTGCCACCAGCACTGTGTCACGCATCGGGAAATTCAAGGAGATGCTGAGTGGCCATCTGTCTGTGTGGAGAGCTAGGCCAGAGGCTGGGCTGGGTGACCTCCACACTCCCAGCCCCCTCTTAGACTCCAGGTATCGTCAGATGTCGCATTAGGACTGCCCCGGCGGCCCCTGCCTTCCTGCGGCGCTGTCCACAGAGCACCTCAGTCCATGACCAAGGAGCTGGACCCCAGACACCAGGAAAGAGCCACGGGGCCTGGATGCCACGGCCAGGCCTGGGGACTGAAGTGCTGAACAGGCCTAGCCCGTTCACCTGTTCTGTTTGTCAGAGGTTGGAAGCTGGGGCTGGGCCGGGTTCTGTGAATCTGGATGGGAGACTACTCGAAAGCACAGAAGAGAAATGGGTCAGGACGGGGGTCAGAGAGGAGCAGCGGCTGCTTCCAGGAGAACGTGGGCTCCTGATGTGCCCAGCTGGGGACCTGGGGCCCTTCTCCAGTGCTCCCAGGATCCAGAGATGGGAAGTTCTAGAGACGAAGTCTCTAACGTGGTCATCACGGGAGGCCTGCAGGGATGTGACCTGGGATGGGTCTCTGGGTGTCACTGGCTGGCAGGTGTCTGCCTGAGAAATCAGGATCCACCCCCAGAAGGCAGCCGGAGCCCCTTGGTGGAAACTGACGCTGGCTGGGAGCCCTGGGGGCGGGAGAGTGGAGGAGCCCGGCCGGAGGGGCTGGCTGTGGTGACCGACCCCCAGGGGAGGCTGGAGAGACAGCCCCAATCTCCACACCCTGCTGTAGACCCAGCGGTGCCCCCTCCCGCCTGCTCCTCATCAGACAGCACCTGGATACCTCCCCCATCCCATCAGACACCACCTCCAGGGCCTTAGAGCTCCAGCCACGCCCACACTACCTGCCACTCAGGCGTTTTAAATGGGGCGGTCACCCTCTGACAACCCCTGGTCCCTCTCAGCAGCGTGGGTCTAAGCAGCCCCTGGGACCCAGACTTCTGAGGCTGGTGGGCCTTGAAATTTGGCCTCCACGGGGGCCGCCACGATGGGGCTCCCGCCTGGCAGTCCCTGCCCTGCACATCAGGTCCCCATGGGAAACCAGGGTGTTGGCGTCAACTCCACTCTCAGCCCCAGGGTGGGGACGGGGAAGGTGCGCAGTCCTACTCCCTGCTATTGTCCAGTCCATATCTGAGGTCAGAAGACATTCAGGACAAACATGAAGCCCTCCCCTCTCCTCAGAGGAGATCCCCCATGCGGGGCGAGCTGCACCTGGTACTGGCTCTCAGAGACATTGGCCACACCTTGCAGCCTTAGAAGATGCTTCATTGATAATAGGACCCTTCTAGAAGGTTCCAGAGGATTCTCTAATGACCACCCCAAAGGAAGAGTCTCCTCTTTCCTTTACGGGTGAAAGAACCAAGACAGGCAGCAATGCAGCTGCGCAGGGCAGGCCAGGAAAACCGCCCCAGAGACTTGAGCCTCCCTGGGCCTGGGCAGCCCGCCCCAGTGACAGGGCCGGCAAGGGGGCCACAGACGCCAGTGCCCGCCACCAGAATCCTTCACCACACACCTTCCCTCTAGTTCTCCCACCAAAGACCTGAATGGGGCTCAGGAAGCCCCGGATGGGTGCTGTTGGGGACACATGGCAGGATCTGGCCCATGGATTAGAAGCCACAGTGGGACTGATTAACTGCCTGGGAATGCGGAAAACACCAGCGGACTCCAGAGGCCACAGCAAAGTGGGGGCAGGAAGGAAATCCAGGCATGAAGATGACGGCTGCCCCTGAGCTCGCTGTCCTCCCAGAAAAGCCCAGGTGGCGGGGTGCTGGGAAGAGCAGGTGCCATGGAGGGCAGCGGTGAAGGGGGGTTCCTCCAGCACAGGAGCCTTCCAAAGGGAAACTTCCTGGCTGGTGACCCAGTGGTGCCACCCCAGCCACACTGCTCCCTGGAGGTTTGCCGACATTGGGGATGTCCTGAGCCGCCAGCCCTCCCGACCTCCTCCACCTGCCTGCCCGAGGCCAGGCCGCCGCCCACCGCCCGCCGCCCACCGCCCGCCTTGTTGCCATTCTCCTCAGCGCCTCCTCCTCTCTCTGCCCCCCGAGCCCCTGCAGGCCTCTGCAGCACCGCGCTGGCTCAGCCGAAGCTGACTGGAGTTTTAATGACTCGTCTGGGGTTGAGGTGGCCGCTCCTGCCCCAGGACCACCTGCCAGGTCCTCAACAGCCAGTGTCCTCTGACCCAGCAACAGGAGCTGCTGGCTGTGCATGACCCCCTTGCTGGGAGATTTGGAGAGCCCACCCTGCACACCCTACACAACACACAACACACACACCCCCACCCACCCTGCACACCCTGCACACCCCACAACACATAACACACACGCCACACACCCTGCACACCCCACGCACCCCGCACACCTGTGACTGCTAGCACAGCCATGTGTCCCCGGGGCAGAGCGCAAGGCGGGTGGCAGGCATCCATTCAAGGTTTCTACAGGGCACACCAAAGCCAAGGACTTCCTCTTGCATCACAGATTTTAAAACCTCCCCAGCAGCCTCAGACCACACCCCCAGTCCACGTCAGGCTCTCAGCCTTGCCTGAAGGTCAGAAACACCTGGGGAGCTTGGAACCCGACCCATACCCAGGCCCACCCCATGCTGACAGAGTCAGACTCCAGGCCAGGCAGGCACCAGTGTTGTAAGAGCGTTCCAGCTGGTTCTTTGACCGTTCTGAATGGCCCCGGCCCTGCGGTCTAAATCAACCACTGCCCCCATGAAGCTTTGAAGGGGTCCTGGCAAGGGGCTGCAGAGCCCAACACAGCAGCAGGACAGCAGGGTCCCCAGGGCAGCCTGGTCGAGAGGAGCGCCAGAACCGGCATTTCAGCATGGGCGGCTCTCTCCCCAAGATGTAGGAGCTACAGAGGCTAGACAAATGGACGGGAAGAGAGGGCCCCGGTCCTCTCCACCCCTCCAGCCCCAGAGCGCACAGCTCAGAAGAGCCAGAGGCCCGCGCTCCCACTCTGGGGCTGTTTGTTCACTGTGACCTTGACTGCAGGTCAGGAACACCTGGGGAGCTTGGAAACTGACCGACGCCTGGGCCCGCCCCAAGCCGGCGGAGTCAGAGTCCAGGGCAGGAGGCACTAGTATTTCAACAGCATTCTAGCTGGTTCTCTGGCTGGTCTGAATGGCCATACGATTTTCCACCTCAACCCCTCCTTCCCTAATAATAATGGTTCCACAGCAGCATCACCTGGGAGAGCTATGAGGCTAAGGGACCCGCCCCTTCCTTTCCCTCCGTCATCCATTAGCCGTCACACCCCAGGCCCTGGGTGACAGCTGGGGCAGAGCCCTGGGTTAGAGTGAGGGCTGGGAGCTCCGGACGGGCATGGAGGGAGGAGCCAGGAGCTCGGGGCATTTCCTTGTGCTTCGTGGACTCAAGGACACTCCACCCCTCCCTGAGCCTGAGCTTCCCCAGGTGTCAAGAGCAGGCACCGCGATACGTCGTCAGCAAAGATCCTTCCAATCTTACGTATTTGGGCATGAAGCCTGGGAGAGGAGGCATTACCAATATTTTCTAATATGCATATGTTACCTTTATAATCCAAGAAAAATCGACTTTGCAACAGGAGTCAACGTGGAAGGGGCGTCCACCACGTTACCTCGGGTCTGTCCTCAAGTGGCGGCGTGAATGGCCTCGCACACTCTGCCAATGGCCGGACCACCCACCAGAAGTTGGCCCTGCAGGTCAGCAGCTGAGCCTCCTACAGTGGATGGGTGGTGGAACTGCCCGTGTGGACAGAGATGCCATGAAAAAGCCGCCGGTTCCTCCCAGGGGCCACAGTTTTGTGCTCTCGGCCGGCCGCCAGGGCCTGCACCCGGCAAGCCCCACCCAGCCAAGACCCCAACCTAATGCTCTGCACCTGACCCACCACGTGCCCGCCGCCCAGTCTGACAAGCATGCAGGACATGACGAGGGGCCGAGGCAAGCTGCCCGTGCTGCTGGCACCCAGCCACCCTGCCCTCGGACGACACACTCATTTCTGTGCACCGTCACCCGCGCTAAATCCCATAACCTTCATGTTCGGGGCCACGGGGAGAGGGGCAGCGTGCCTGCGCAGCCCTCCATCCAAGGCATCAATTAACATTCCCCGTGTAAAGTTGGGGCTGTAATTACAGCAAGTGATTAACAGGCCTGAGGTAGCCTGTCTCAGAGGGAGCAGATTAACAGCAGAGCTTGGGAATGCCTGCGCTCACCTCGGAACCACCGGCGCATCTTAAACAGGGCCTGGCGCCCCCACGAACCAGTGATTAATGGAGGGGATGAGGACGGAGGACGTTTCCCTGGCACCCGTCACCAAACTTTCTCCTCTGGGCGCCTCCCTGGCTGGCCAGGCACAGCAGAGGGTATGGGAGGGCAGCCAGGACTTGGGGCGAGCACCTGGAAGCCCCAGGCGAGGCCCCAACCACGGGCCTTGCTCTGACTCCCCCGGACCAAAGTGTACCCGTGGGGAAGCAGCTTCCTAGGGAGAAGGAGAGGGGAGGGAAACAAAGCCCACAGGGCCGAATGTACCCCAGGAGCCAAGAACCTCGCTTTTGTCCAAATAGAAGATCCGAGGCTGCTCCTAGAACCTCCTCCAGCCCCAGGCAACACTCAGGCTGTGCTAACGGGCAGAGGATCATCCAGCAGGGTGCCAAGGCCAAGCCAAACACCTGCTCAGTTGGCAGAGGGCTGGCAGGAGCCTCCACCTGGGCTGTGTCCTGAGGGTCGGGGAAGAAACGGGAAGGGACTCCCCCAGGCTGGGAGGTGTTTGCAGGGCTGTGATGTTCAGATATGCACTTAGATGTAACTCCATGTGCGCAGGCGTGTTGTGGGGTGTCATGCAGTATGACATGCTACCTATGCATCTAGGTTTTCTTTTTCTTTTTTTGAGATGGAGTTTCAATCTTGTTGCCCAAGCTGGAGTGCAATGGCGCGATCTCGGCTCACTGCAACCTCTGCCTCCCAGGTTCAAGCAATTCTCCTGCCTCAGCCTCCTGAGCAGCTGGGATTACAGGCCTGCATCACCATGCCTGGCTAATTTTGTATTTTTAGTAGAATTGGGGTTTCTCCATGTTGGTCAGGCTGGTCTTGAACTCCCGACCTCAGGAGATCCACCCTCCTCAGCCTCCCAGCATCCTGGGTTTACAGGTGTGAGCCACCATGCTGGGCCTAGGCTTTAAACTACCCCCTTTTCAGTGCCTGTTATGTGTCAGGGGCTGGGGACACAAAGACAGTTTAGGGATGATTGTCCTGCCCACAAGTCTCTTGGTCCTGCAGAGGAAGAGAGTCGTGGAACTGGGATTACTGCTGGAGGGCTCTGTGAGCAAAAGCTACACAGCGCAGGCGAAGGGGAGGCAGTGGTTCTGCACATGTGGGGTGGGAGCAGCAGGAGGAAGGGCTTCATGGAGGGGGTAACCCTGCCGTGAACCCTGATGTCAGGTGAGAATTTCTCTGTCAGGTAACATGGGCCAAATGCATGTAACCATCTAGCACAGCCCCATGGCCAGATGGCACACACCAGGATGCATTTGCCATTGGGCATGGCTGCCGTGGCCAGGTGACATACACCCAGATATATGTTACCATCTAGCACAGCCCCATGGCCAGGTGGCACATACCTGAATACATTCACCATTGGGCACAGCTGCCATGGCCAGGTGGCACACACCTGAATGCATTCACCATTGGGCACAGCCCCATGGCCAGGTGGCACACACCAGGATGCATGTCATCAAACATGGCCCCATGGCCAGGTGGCACACACCTGAATGCATTCACCATTGGGCACAGCTGCCATCGCCAGGTGGCACACACCTGGATGCATTCACAATTGGGCACGGCTGCCCTGACCAGGTGGCACACACCTGGATGCATTCACCATTGGGCACGGCTACCATGGCCAGGTGGCACACACCTGAATGCATTCACTATTGGGCATAGCTGCCCTGGCCATACCCCCATCCTGTGGACCCCCATCCCCACAGTAGGGCACAGCAGGATGGTGAAAGGGCCACCTTGGAACCAGACTGCTTGCGTTAAAATCACTGCTTAGCCTCTTAACAGCCATGTGGCCCCTGGCAGGCTGCGTGATCTCTCTGAGCACCAGCATCCTCCGCTCCACAGTGGGAGCCGCACAAGCTTGCCTACTGGAAAGAACCATGGGTGATGTCAGTGAGGTGGCGCAGGTGCCGGGCACTCCACCCAGCCTCCCGGGGCCAGCACACAGAGCCATTTCTCTCTAGTGGCTCCTGGGTCCATGTGGGTGCGCATGGCCCAGTGGCCTCCACAGTTGGCCTGGGCCTGCCCCTGAGCATGTGGCAGCCAGCTTGCCCCCACTTCCCCTAGTCTAACTTGGAATTTGGCTAGGGCTGCCAGTCAAGATGCCCTGCCCGCCATGGGCATGTGACCAGACCTGCCAATCCTTGAGGCACTATGATTGGTCCAGGGGTGGGCATGCAACCTCAGCCAGGCCCATCGGTGTCCTTCCCTGGTATTTATCCTTACTGAAGGCCAGTGGGGAGAGGCCCTCCACCCCTCTGGGGTTGCTGGGTGGAGACCATGTGTACCCGACTTGCCCATGACACGCTCCTGCTATCTGCACCCTGCACTGGACAGAGGAAGCCACTGGAAGCAGCAGAGAATGTGGCCAACGCCCCTTGGATTCTGCTCACGTCCTGGCGTCCACACAGCCAGGCACCCCTTCACCCCACCTTTCCAAAGAGCACACACCCTCTGCAGTGGGCTACATTCAGAACATGCACCTGGGAATCCCACACACGGGAACACACTCAGCGGTCACACAGACACACGCTCCGTCCCTGAGGCCTGGCACTGGTCCAAGCCTCACTGAGTCTCACTGGTCTATACTCCAAGCCTCACTGGTCTGTTGCCTCACTGAGTCCTCTCACACCTGCCAGGCAGGTTCTAGAATTGCCACATTCAGAGATGAGGCCACAGGCACATGGCCACAGACACACACACAGGTGGCCTGAGCCACGCCTCGTTGGTTGTGATCTTGACAAACTACCCCTGTCTCCCGGATGTCAGTAACCACACAGCGATGTCCTGCCCTTCTGTGGCCACTGCCTGACAAGCTCTGGGGCCACAGGCAAATTTCCCTGGCCGTTGCCACACCCCTAGTGTCCCTCAGCAACACGGCAGTCACCCCTAGTAACCCTGGCCCTAACACAGAGCATTGAGCACAAGCCTCTGGGTGGCACCTGCGTCCCCCATGCCGCGTGGATCCACTGGCCTGTGGAGCATTTGCATTTGGTGAACGCCACAGCTTGGGAAAGACAAAGATGGCCCTGGCCCTGTGCACGTGAAGTCCTCCGTGCTCTGTGAAATGGAACCAAGCAGAAGCTGTGGCTTCTGTGGACTTGGTGGGAGAGGAAGGGGAGCTTTCCAGCAAGAGCAGACAGGAGTCTGGGACTCGGCACCAACCATTCCTTGTCCCCACTTCCCTAGAGTCATCACTTCTTTGCTGTCTGGGCTGAGGGACTTTCCAGCACACCCTCAGGTGTCCTGAGGCAGAAGTTGGCCTCGGCCTAGGGCCCTGGGTACCACCCACACATCTGTGGGAAGGTAGAACTTGGCAGAAGGGCAGGAGAAACTTTCCAGAGGAGCAAGGCTCAAGGGAAGCGCTGGGTTTCCATCTGGATCAGCAGAGACCTGCTGTGGCAAAGCCTTGTGACAAGCCTTCCGCTGCTCCCCAGGCCAGGCCACCTCATAGCTGGGGCCCCAGTGGGTGTGCAGTGCCAGCCTGCAGCTTGGGTACAGTGCATGGCCCAGGGCCCAGTGATCCGGGCACTCCCCCATCTGACCCCCACACAGCTCCCTGCCATGCATCAAGCCACTTGGACCCAGGTCTCTCTATCTCCCGTGTAATACTAAGCCCCTTCCCTGAGACCCACAGGAGCTCAGGGGCAGGGTTACGGGAGAACCGCCACCAGAGAAGAGCCCCCGGCACACAGAGGGGACAAGGAATGTGACAGCTGGCAGTGCAGTCACTTCTCAGAGTCTCTGCTCTGCTCTTCCCTCCTCCATCAGAAAACCTGTTTGCCCTTCAGATTCAACTCAATGCCACCTCCCACATTGCCCCTAAGTACCCACCCTCCTCAAGGAGGTATCTGCCCCTTTGCTGGTCCCTGCCGTGGCATCCACATGCCGTGCGAGTGTGGGGGGCAGGCATCTGAGGCTCCTGATGGAGGCTGCACCACTTCAGGGACGCTTGCCACCCTTCACCCCTGCACCGAGCCCCACACGTGGCTGAGCACATCACAGGGACTAAACTGCTGTTGGGTGGACTGGCTATGGGCCTTCTCCAGCATGGCACATACTTTATCTTCTTCCTTCCAGAAGCCTGGCTTTAACTGAGGCACTCACCTCCAGGACCTAAGTCAAGGTCTCCTCCACTCTACCAGCCTCAAGTCCAAGGCTCTGTGTACCCACAGCCAAGAACATTTCACCAGGCCAACAGAGAGAGAGGAGCGAATCAGAGAGAGAGAGGCAGACAGAGTGCGCACAGCCCTGGCCAGGAGCACCAGCTGCTGCTCTATCAGTCTGCCTTCTTCGAGCATGAAAAACGTTCAACACGACAAATGAAGAAAAAAGAACTATTTCCATTGCCTAAGATACTCCCATCCCCACGGGGCTTAAGATAAAAGGAAGAAGGGACAGGCATTGAATCGAGGAGAAGCCAGGTGGCATGAGCTCTATGAAATGCCCACGTGTGGCACACTCCCCTCCCTGGGCACCCCTGTCCCCTGCCCTGGAGAACCAGGATACCCAGCTCCTGGGCTCTCACCGTATGTAGGATTAAATGAGGCTGACTCAGAGAGCTGCTTCATAAATATTCACACCCAGTCCAGAGGGGCTCCCTGCCTTAGAAAGAGCCAGAGCTCTGTCCACACCCAAGGTCAGAGTTCATCCCCAGAAGGGGCCTGGGGACCCTCATTCCTCTGATTATTCCTGAGAGCCTGGCCCAGCTGGCAGAGACGGGATGGAAAGTCTCAGGTAACTCAGATGAGAAGCTAGGATCGGTGAGATGGAGCCACAGACTCCGGGCCTCCCTAGGTGTGCCCTCCAAAAGCACGCTGGAGCAACACACTGTGCATGGACGGACAGACGGACAGATGGATGGACACAGCGCACCACATCCATGCGCTGGCATGATGTCCACCCCAGGAAGAGAGGAAGCTTTGGTACATGCTGTGATACGGACGGACTTCAAAAACACGGCACCTAGACATGCCAGGCACAAAGGTCGCATGCTGTACAATTCATCGATGAGGGCCCTCGGGGAGTCATACTTGTGGACACAGAAAGTAGAATGGGGGTTGCTGGGCTGGGGGCAGGAATGGGCAGCTGGCGTTTCCTGGGGGCAGAGCTGCAGTTGGGGAAGCTGAGAACTTCATTGGCGTCAACCCCCAGCCCCCTCGTAGACTCTAAGTATCGTCAGATGTCACAAGAGGTCCCTGGTTACCTCGGGCCACGCCGTCTCAGCTTGACCCCTGGAGTGGCTGGAGACTGAGGTCAGCCCCTGAGTGGTCAGTCGCGTCTCTGTGACTGAGATCCAGTAAAACTCTGGACACTAGGGCTGGGATGAGAACGTTCTGGAGGTGGATGGTGAGGACTACACAGCAGTGCGAAGGTGCCGAAAGCCACTGGTTGAACTGTGCGCTAGAAATGCTCCACATGGTACATGTTATGTCATGTGTATTTTATCACAATCAAAAAAAGGGAGGGCTGGGTGCAGTGGCTCACATCTGTAATCACAGCACTTTGGGAGGCTGAGGTGGATGGATTACTTGAGGTCAGGAGTTCAAGACCAGCTGGCCAACAGGGAGAAATCTTTCTCTACTGAAAATACAAAAATTAGCCAGATGTGGTGGCAGGTGCCTGTAATCTCAGCTACTTCGGAGCTGAGGCAGGAGAATTGCTTGAACCTGCAGGGGGTGAAGTTTGTAGTGAGCCAAGATCACACCACTGCACTCCAGCCTGGGTGACAGAGTATGATCCTATTCCAAAACACAAAAACAAAAGGGAGGAAGGAAGAAAATGATGGATGTAGGAAAGGAAGGGTGTGGAATTTTGGGAGCGGGAGTGGGATGCAGGGGCCCCCATTCCTGCTGGCTGAGCTCCTGCTCCGTGCTTCAGTCACTTGGCAGGGAGAGAGACTGTCAATCCGAAAACCCCAAGGGGCAGTGAAAACCCCACCCAGCCCCCACTGGCCTCTCACCCACGGCTTTAGAGGGAAGGCCAGGGAAAAACCTCCGTCATTAAATAAACTGCGTTGGGGGAAAGTTATCATTTTGGTAACATCGACAGTCATATCAGGAAATTTCCACTTCTGAGACACATGATCCCCGTCCGTCTTTCCCTCTGGCAACTTCAGGAGCCGCCTCGTCTGTTCCCAACTTAACACCGAAGCTCCCGGCAGACCCCGTGCCTTCTTGAAGGCAGCTGGCCCGAGGTCTGGCCTGGTATTGATCCTGCAAGTGCAGACAGGAGGTAGCCGGAGAAACCCGACGAGACTCCCATAATTACAAGGAGATAAGACTATCAGGTGTAATTAAACAATCGCCACAGGCAGACCACTTGGCTACATCCTCCATCTCCCCTCCCTCCTCCTCCTCTTCCCCAGGACTGCAAAATAAATTATCCTGTGAAGTCAGCAGAGGCTGAGCTATGGAAACAATTAAACAGAAATTAAATCTAATTCATTTATACTCTGAGCACAAGTGGATAATGTAGGCTTTTTTCTCCCTCTCCTCTTTTCGCCTTGGTGTTAGAGAGGACTATTACGGGAAATTAATCACGAGACATGGCAATGAAAGTGACCTATCACTCGTTCAAGAGCACAGACCAACTATATACTGTCTATGACAGCAGCTACAAGTGTGGAGGTGACGCTGTTTGGGAGAAGGGGGCGGGCAGGGAAGTCCGGGTGATGGCCTGGCCGGGGCGCTGTTAGGAGCCTTGCACATGAGCGTCCCTGGGCTTGTTGAGGCGGCTCCGAAGCTTGGCTCACACCCCTGTGGGAAAACGCCGTCATCCCCGAAGGCGGGGGGAGCTGGGGCCTGGACGCCTGTGGGGAAAACTATCGGATTTTTCTCCCTCCACTGGAATGGCAGGCCTGGGAGAACAGCCCAGGAGGAGGACCTGTAAGAGTCAGCCAGGCCTCAGACTCCCCGTCCAAAACCTGGGATGCGGCCTCCTGCCCTGCCCGCTGCCCTGCCCGCTGCCCTGCCCGCTGCACTGCCTCCTGCCCTGCCTCCTGCCCTGCCTCCTGCCCTGCCCGCTGCCCTGCCTCCTGCCCTGCCTCCTGCCCTGCCTCCTGCCCTGCCCGCTGCGCTGCCTCCTGCCCTGCCCGCTGCCCTGCCCGCTGCCCTGCCCGCTGTGCTGCCTCCTGCCCTGCCTCCTGCCCTGCCCACTGCCCTGCCCACTGCCCTGCCTCCTGAAACAACAGCATGGTGCCGGATAGGGGGCAAATGAGCAAACATACGGGGAGGCATCGAGAAAAGCAAGGCGCAGAGTGGGGTCCAGCTCTGGGCCCAGTGGGCTCACTCCAGGTTTCCTGCTTTCAAGAGAAACAATTTGGAAAATGGTTTTCCCGTAGTAGGGAATAGAACATTTCCTCCAAATGAAGGGAGGGCCGAGGCGGCTGGGGCCAGCCATCACAGGAAGCACCAGGAAAAGCCCCGGACTGGCAGGTCCCCCTAAGGCCTGGGGGCACCGGGCCCCAGAAACATGCTCCGGAGGAAAACCAAGCAGCTGGGGAGCTGGGGAAGCCTGAGCTTTGAACTCAGCATAAAACTCGGAAGAAACACAGGCCAGCTTCTATTCCGCTTCTCTCCCGAAGGGCGGGCAGCCCTCTTGGCAGATGGGGCGGTCCCTGGGAGCCCACACACCCCACCCCCCACAGGGCTTGCACACCCCACAGAGTCCTCCTGCCTTCGCTCTCAAGGAAGCAGAGCAAGAGACCTGCAGGTGACAGCATGCAAAGGCGTGTCCTGCAGGTCCTAAGCCCTCTGGCCCTGGAATGGCCCTGGCTTTGCAGCCCATCCATCTCAGAGGTGGGCCCGAGCTAGCCAGGATCAGGATGGGCACAGG
Organism: Sapajus apella; assembly: GCF_009761245.1. Taxonomy (NCBI): domain Eukaryota; kingdom Metazoa; phylum Chordata; class Mammalia; order Primates; family Cebidae; genus Sapajus; species Sapajus apella. The sequence continues at coordinate 3,530,493 of NW_022436988.1, read as the reverse complement.
GAACAGAGCCCCTCAAGAGGGAGGGCGCCACAGCCTCCTTCCCTGCTGAGAGGAGACGGCCTCCCCACCGGTTCCCTCCCCTTTACCCGTCCTGTCCACGCGGTCAGAATGACAGCATCATCACACTGCCAAGCATCAGTCTTGCCCAGAAGGTTTGGCTCTTGTCCCTAGTTCCTGGGAGGTCACCCCGAAGCCCTTGAGTGAGTGTACTGCCTGAAAGAGCACCCCTGTTTACCTCGGGTCACGCCATCTCAGCTTGACCCCTGGAGTGGCTGGAGATTGAGGTCAGTCCTGAGTGGTCAGTCACGTCTCCGTGCCTGAGACCCAGTAAAACTCTGGACACCAGGGCTGGGGTGAACAACCCTGACTGTGTGCCACCCCACATCCCTGCTGCGGGAGGAGCAGCGGAGCTCCAGGCTCGTCCCCAAGGCCCTGCCCAGCCTCTGCACTGCTCCCCATGGCCTGTTTTCATCTGCATCCATTCACGGGAATAAACTGTCACCATGAGGATGGTGGCTGTGCTGAGCATTGGTTCCTTCTAGCAGCCCTGAACCTCAGTGGTCCACAAAGCATGTGGAAAGTCACCAAGCCAGGTCTCCCTGTGTTGTTGAGGACACCAAGGCCCAGGCTTGAGTGAATCACTCAAGCCACGCAGCTCCATGGGGGAGGGGGCCGGGACCAGTGCCCCTCCCTGGGACAAGGCCAGCCCCTCCCAGCCTCCCCTGTGGAGCAGGGCTTGCCAGGCAGCGTGTCAGCGGGTGGCAGAGTGACAACGCCCCAGGCTGGCCAAGCAGGTGATGAGGCAGCTGAGCGGGAGGCGGCAGGGGTGGGGCACAGGCTGCTCCCGTCAGCCAGAGATTGGGGACGTGCAGGGCGGCTGCCAACCCGTGTCTCTGGGGACAGCAGCGAGGCTTAGAAGGAGCATGTTGGGCTGAGGCAGGGAGCAGCCGGGAGCCGCAGCCGGGCAAGCTGCCCTCCTGCATGCACGTGCCAGGGTCCAGGGGGCAGGTGCCAGGAACACAGGATGCTCATTAAAACCCCAGCCCATACTCCCACACCCAGACGCACATGTTCCCACATGGCTTGCTCCCCGCCACCGGCCCACCAGCCGCCTCCCTCTGCCCTGCCTCACGCACGGGGCCAAAGGTCTAGAAGTGATTAATGTCCTCAGCCGCCTAAGCCTGGCACCTCGGCCTGGGGGCAGCCGGCACCATGCCGCCAAGAGGCCAGCACCTGCCATGGGGATTCAGGCTGGCAGAGCACGAGGGTGGGTTCGTGCTGGGCTCCCCTCCAGGGCTGTAGGGAAAGAGTGCCTTGAGCCCTCCCAGCTGGCCAGCTGCCACGCACATCCTCCCCCAGCAGACACACTTGCACATGGCTTCCAGACCAGCTTCTATTTGAAGTTGCCCCATGCTGCAAGAGGTCCTCACCAGATCCGGCTACACAAATTATAGGCCTCAGAGCAAAATGCAACTGGGAGGCCCTTGTTTGAATCTCACAATGGTGACAGCAGAGCACTGCGCCAAGCACAAGCCTTCCGAGCAGGGAGCACATGGGGGAAGCCAGTCCGGGCCCTGCTGCCAGAGCCTCTCCTGGCTGTGTGGGAGGTGCCCACAGACATGAGGGACACAGCTTGTCACCCTTACACCGGGAGAAGCCGGGGACCTGCTGCTCAGCAACCACAGCAAAACACCAGTGCATACAGGCACACACACTCAGACACACACTTACACACTCACACACAGACACACACACAGATACACACTCATACACAGACACACACACACACACTCAGACACAGACACAGACACATTCAGACACACACACAGACACAGACACACTCACATTCAGACACACACACACTCACACTCAGACACACACACTCACATTCAGACACACACACAGACACATATTCAGACACACACACTCACACTCAGACACACACATACACACTCATACTCAGATACACACTCACAGACACAGACACACATTCAGACACACACTCAGACACACACAGCCACACACTCATACACACTCACATTCAGACACACTCACACTCAGACACACACACTCACATTCAGACACACAGACACACACACAATCACATTCAGACACACACACTCGGACACACACACACTCAGACACAGACACACACAAACACACATTCAGACACACACAGAGACACACTCATACACTCACACAGGCACACACACATATACATGCACAGACACATAGACGCACACACAGACAAGTGTAGACACACAGAAACACACAGTCACACATGCACATATATATTCTTAAGGTACTTTTTTGCTAAATAAATTTTATCTCAGGTCATTGAAAGTCCTAGATAATTGTGCAACCAAACTCAGGTCCATTGCCAGTGAAGTAGATGTGGGAATTTTTCAGTGAAGTCAGTGGCTCAGGACTCAGGGCCAGAGTAAGTGGCAAAGGAGGGCCATGCTGCTGCTCCCGGCGCCGGCGACGGGCTGACCTCCACCCAGCGGAATCTGGGATCAGTGCAGCCCACATGGAGGGGAGACCCCGGAAAAACTCAGGCAACTGAAAATGTTCCTAAAATGTGTGGTTGCTTCCAGTGCTGAAAACCTGTTTTCATGGCACTGTGACCCCCTTCCCCCGAACAGCTCCCTACTCTCTAAGTCTCCACCCTTGAGGAGCTGGTTCTCTGGTGCTGTTTTTCTAGAATGTTCCCTGCCATTATTTTTCTAGAAACTGCTCTGGCCCAGAGGCCCTGTGTCGTGCTGTCTTCCTAAAGGCACCCCGAGCCTCAAGTCCACCAGTCTCTAGAGACTCTCTCCCTCCTCAAACACCATCCTCAGGAGCTGGAGTTCCCCAAACTTACTTCCAGATACAGAAACTCTCCTGCCAGCAGCAGGGCTGGAGCCGCAAGGGGCCATCCCCACTCCACACCACCCCTGAGCTAACTTTTCCCCAACTCCAACTATTTTCAGGGTACATTTGGGTGCTTGAGAGATCCTTAGTTGTATTAAGACAGTATCATCTTTAGAGTCTTCTCACACAACACACACACACACATACACACACCACAGCCTCTCCCCCAAGAGGATATGAGATTCACCTCAGGAATATCACGTCTCATCCAAAGAGGGCCGGGCGCAGTGGCTCATGCCCGTAATCCCAGCACTTTGGGAGGCCAAAGTGGGCAGATTACCCGAGGTCAGAAGTTTGAGCCTGGCCGACATGGTGAAACCCTGTCTCTACTAAAAATACAAAAGTTAGCTGGGTGTGGTGGCGGGAGCCTGTAATCCCAGCTACTTGGGAGGCTGAGGCAGGAGAATCACCTGAACCTGGGAGTGGAGGTTGCAGTGAGCTGAGATTGTTCCACTGCACTCTAGCCTGGGTGACAGAGCAAGAAGCCATCTCAGCAAAAAAAAAAAAAAAAAAAGCAAGAAAGTTCTGACACAGGCTACAACAGGGACAGACCTGAGGACATTATGCTGAGTGAAATCAACCAGGCAGAAAAGGACAATCCCATAGATTCCAGTGATTATGAGGTTCCCAGAATAGCCAAATCCATAAGGACAGAAAGAAGAATGGAGGTTGCCAGGGGCTGGGGGGCTGGAGGATCAGGGCACTGCTGTTTCCAGGGGACAGACGTTCAGTCTGGGAGGATGGAAAGTTCTGGAGTTGGGGGTGCTGTTAGCTGTGTGACAATGTGAATGTGCTTAATCCCACTGACTTTTAAATGGCTACGACGGCAAATCTTCTGTGATGTATATTTTATCACAATCTGAAAAGCAAAGTTTAAACAGCTCAAGTATGGAACTGAACTTGCCTAAATGTCACCAGTTACCACCAAACCCCACTGTGTTTTAAGTGTTCACAGGGCAGGAAACGGGTTGGAGGAAGGAGAGGCCCTTCTGTGCTCTAGACACATCGCCGACGTGTTGACATGGAAGCCTCCGTCACTCTCCTCACATCCCTCACGGTGAAAAGACCCGAGTTCCCAGTGGCGAGTTTCTCTCTATTTTGAGTTCTGTGGCCCCTGGTGAGACAAAGAGAGGATGTGACCAAGGGTCCTATCGGTCATGGACACAGAGTTCCTGAGCCTGGTGGAGCCGCAGATGAAGGCTCAGGTGCCAGGGTTCCAGTGAGGGGCAAGGCGAGCCGCCTGCCCTCAGGACACACAACCACGTGGGGCAGGAGACAGGCAAACACACAAATTAAACACAAGGTGATAACACGCAAAACGAATAAAAGGCAAACTTTCTAAACCAACCAGCCGATTTTGAGTGGTCCTCGATTTCAGAAGGTAGACAAGAGCTCAGCATCCTAACACTTCATCCCCCACAGCCTCTCCATACCCGGTATGTCACTCCTCGTGGCCACCTCGGTGGCACTGGAAAACGTGGCCAGACCTTCACAGCCTCGAGTGAAGGAGGTTCAGGTTTCCATCCTGCCCTAATGACCCCTTCGTTGCTCTTCCCTTCTGACCCTCAGTTTACCCATGTTAAAGCCAGGGAGTTGGCTGAATAGTCCCTAAGGTCCCTTTGAAGTCCCCCATTCTACAACTGGGGACCTTTGAGTTTTCCTCCTGAGATAGGACCCCAGGTTCACAGAGAGTTCTGAAAATAAAATAATCCTGCTCCTCATTTGGATTTGAAAAAATGAGTTAGGTGGAAGGGTATTGCAGACAACAATGTCTGGGCCGGCTCACCAACACACAGCAGGCACACTGCGGGTTCAGAGCCCTTCCCTGGAGCCCGTATTTACAAACACTCTGTATCAGCATTAACGCATGCAAATAGCTTCACAGGAGCTTAATGGAGACCTCTCCTCCCCTAGCTTAACAGAGGCGACCTCCTGATGGTTTTAAAGAGGAAAAACACCCACAAAAAAACACACCTTCACTCTCACAGTGGGCATTTAGGCTGGCTCTGGGATTTCACCGCCAGGTGACTACCTTGAACCTGAGGCAGCAGCCCCCTCCTAGGATGCCAGCTTCAGGTTGTGAAAGCTCTTTCCTCTCTCCCCTAGCAACGTCTAGAACCAGGGGTTAAATCCTGCTGCCCCAGCCGGGCCGGGAGCATGGAGCAGGCATAGGCACGGCATCTTCCAGCACATGCCCTTGCCCCACGGTAAGGAAGCCCTCGTTCACACAGCTCCTCAAACACGGCGTCAGGAGTGGGTCCAAGCCACATGTACATGCCTCTGCCCCACAGCAGGTGTGAAGGGAGCCCCGGTTTGCATAGTGCCTCAAACACAGCATCCTGGGTGGGTCCAAGCCAAATCTCCCCAGGCCCTGCTTTACTCTGTCCTACGAGTGCTTAAGTTCTCCACGATTCCATAGTTGGCTAACAAGGATTCTTGTACATTATCCACCGTCAGACAGTAAGCGCCCTGCCATGTTCCTCAAAGCATATCACCCTCATGGGCTCTGGTATAGAATGAGCCCAACCACGCCTCCCAATCTTTCAGGATGCCCTGAAAACCAGAGTTCAGCACTGTTGACATTTGGGGTGGGAGCATTCACTCCTGGTTGTGGGGCCAACCTGTGCATTGTAAGGTGTGGAGCGGCGTCCCTTGGCCCCTCCTGCTGAATTCCAGGAGCACTCCACCCCCCACTGGAAAAATGGAAGATGTCTCTAGACATTGCCAAATGTCCCCCGGGGGCAAAATCACCCCCTAGTTGACAACCCTGCCATAAACTAAAGCACCACAGGCACATCAGGGGGCAAGAATCACCAGTTTCCCAAAAAAGAGTAAGCCAGAGGCCAGGGCCTCCTGCTCTCATTCCATGGAGTTGCCAAGTTACAGGTGAGTTTACCAAAAAGTGAGAAAGACTGCTGTCTTCATTCCCTGGAAATGCTTCCCAGTCTTTCCAGAGGGGCCAGCTGCCAGTATCAGCCAGATTTCTGCAACACTGCACTCTCTCTCACCCCCATTCCAGAATTACCTGCACGTCTATAAAGTTTCTATAATCACATACACATAATCAAATTGAAGTTGTCAGGCTTGCCAGGAGCTCAGTGTCTAAAGGAACATTGCTGGAATTTCTTGGGAAGTAAATTATAATTCTAATCACCATCATCTACTTTTCTAAGCTTGGATTTTTGTGGAGGAAAGTTGCTTCCCTGTTTAAATATATATTCTATGAGTACATGTTAATTCAAAAGAGATCAAAACTTATTTTTTCTTTAGAATTTCAACCCAGCTCTTATGATAACTGGAAAAATGCTGGAACCCCTGACCCCGGATGGGAATCACTGACCTGGACGAGCTGGCTGCGGAGACGAGCCGCCACCACACCCGATGGCCATCAGCTCTGCTGCAGCTCAAGTGTTTGCCTCTAGGCTGCTTTCAGGTTGGGGTACACCAGGGGCACCGACACCACCCTGCCACCACACAGAGAACTGAGCCAGGAAAGGAAGTCCCTGCAGCCAGCACTTGGTCACTCTACCCAGAGGTGACACCAGCACTGCCACTCACCATCCCTCAGGGAGAGCTGGCAAGTCGTGTGGCCCCACCACGGGGGGAGTGCGACTCCCGGGTGGTCACCCATGGAGGGTTGGCCAGAGCAGCCATGAACCCCACCTGGAGGGGCCACGCAGGGGCAGCCCCCACGTGCTCATGGTGAAGCCAGCTTCATCTACGAAATGGGACTGGCTTCCTTCCCAAAAGAGAAGAGAACCCAGGATGGTGACCATGCATTTTGTCACCTATCACACAATCCTAAATCCTAGGGAATTTCTGCAAGGCTCCGTCTCCCCCACTGACAAGCACTGACAAAGAGTGAGGTCGGGACAGTGACCTAAGTGCCCCGAGTGGTCCCCGGAGCCACCCTCAGACCAGGTCATAAGATAGGAATCACCGTGATTGGCAGCAAGGGGTCGGAGCAGAGGATAGTAGGGTTGGCAAAGGGGAAAACCACAAAGGCACTAGGGGAAGGGCACCGCCATCCTGAGCAAACCAAGCCCTGGCGGCTGAATGTAAAATGGACACGGGCACTCAGTTCCACTGCCCGACATGTGGAGATTAAAGGATCATGGCGTGTGCAGACAAGCCAGGCCTCGGTCTCCGCGGAGGGTTTTGTACACTGACTCACCGTGCACCTTCCCCTCATACCTACTTTGGGTGAGGGAACTGAGCGTATGAGAGGGTTTGGAACAAAACCGTCGTGTGACGCCCGGTCAGCTCCCTCCTGCTCTTAGCTCTGCGGCCAGCCAGGCTGGGGGCTACGTGGCAACCAGACATAGAAGGACCCTATGGCTGGGAGAGTCACAAGTCACCTGCCAGCCCCATCACCAGTGGCCAATCCCCCAGGTCAGACGTCTGCCTCTGTCCCCACCCTGGGCAGCCTGAGCTCCACCTCTGCCCTCCTGGCTGGGTCCCATCTTCTCTCCCCGCTGCTCTGGGCTACTTCTGCCTCTAGGCACAGAAGAACCTCCCTGCCACCCGCCCAGACAAAGGAGAATCTTTTAGCTCTGCTTGGTCTCCCGTCTGCACCTGGGGACGCAGAGTGTGCCCGCCACCTCTTCCCTGCCAGGAGCTTCAATGCAGCTGGCTGGAAGCTAAGCCCTTCCTTTTCTTTCTTTTCTTTCTCCAGCTGCCCTTCTGGGAGAGAGAAGAAAAGCCAGGTCTTCTTGGAAATACCCATCCTGCCATTGCATGTAGAAGATCCACTGGCGTTGAAATCTCAGCACTAAAAAAGAACCCGGGGAGCGTGGCTCCACAGCTGTGCCTGGTACTTCTGTGCTCCGGCGACGCCATGGGCTTCGTACCCTCTCCCGGCCAACTCCCTCCCCCACCAGCTTTGTCTCTCTCGTGTCTATTTTAGTGGCTGATTGGTGCGCCTCTGTTTCCCAACCCAGGGTTCACGCATGTGTATTTCTATACGTTATTCCCTCCACGGAGGCTTCTGAGCCATGAAAATGGCTCCTTATGCAAATCAAGGGCTCCTCCATCTGCTTCCGATATCCCCCACTTCCCCTTCATAACCTGTTTGAGGGAATGCGGTACAGGCAGCAGATGATGCCACTTTATTTTTGTAAACCCAGTTGGTCCTGGAGTGCTGGCAGCCACAATAATAGGAGAGTGTGCCTGTTGCTGCCTCTCCGCGGGAAAGCAGCCGGGAGGGGCTCCCGGGCAAACAGGGGGAGGCGGCTCGGGGTCTCAGCAGAGGGGCCGACCGGGTCCTTGCCCTCTCTGCTCCTTAATGCGCCCCTCTTCCTGCCGGGTCAGGGCTTGCTGTGGATTGAACGGTGCCCCCCACCGAAAAAAAAGACATGTCAAAGCCCTAACCCCTGGTGCCTCTGAGTAGGAGCTTACTGGGAGACCAAGTCTCTGCAGGTGTAATTGAGGCGGAAGTTAAGAGGAGGTCATTTTGGAGCGGGGTGGGCCCTCCATCCATCAGGCCTGGTGTGGTCCCAAGGAGAGGAGGGGAGGCAGAGACACATGCAGGGGAGAAGGCCATGTGAAAAGGAGGCAGAGGCTGGAGGGGGCAGCCACAGCCACGGAGCACTGGGGGCTGCTGGGAGCCACCAAAGCCAGGAAGAGGTGAGGGAGGACTCTCCCCTAGAGGCTTCAGAGGGACCACAGCCCTGCCAACACCCTCCGCTCGCAGGGGATGGCCGCCCAGCAGCACCTCCATCTCACAGGCGCAGGGTGACCAGGACAGCACCTGTCCGTCTGTCCATCTTCACTTCCCACTGCCCCTCAGTTCCCGCTTCAGGGCCTCAGGATACGTGCTCAAAAAATATTTGACAGAATGAAGGCAGAGTGTCAAGGAACTGTCCCCAGGTAGCAGCACAGCCGCAGGTAGAGTTGGGGACAGGGAAACACACCTCCACGTGAAAGGGTGTTATCTCTTGAGACCTCATTTAACAGCTGAAGGACACTTACATTCCCCTTCCCGAAGCTGCTTTCTCTGGTGAAGGGTACCCAGGATTCCAGGCACTTTTGCAACTTTCTATGAGTCTATAGTTATTTCAAAACAAAAGGTGACGGGCATTTTTTTATTTTGACAATAGGCTGCAAAGCCCAGCAAAGGCCTACCCATCACCGCATCACCCGATCCTGAAGCTCCAGAAGACAGGGTTTGACTTTCTAGGAGGAAGCGTTTAGAGAGAACTATCTCTTCTAATCCTATGTTTTCAAACCTCCATGGAACCAGCTGCGTGGCTCACAGCAGACGGAGGGAGACTGGGGTGTGGGAGTGGGATGTGTGGCTGAAGCGGGGGCGGGCCGGCTGGCCAGCAGCATGGTGCCCCGGGCGGGCGGGAGGTGGTTGACCCTGCAGTGAGGAAGCACGTGGGCTCCGCCGGGGCTCTGAAAAGGAGGAGGATGCTTGTGTGAGGTCAAGGGGGTAGAGGACACACGTCTGTGACAGAGGGAGAACGGCTGTGGCTACCCTGAGGACAGCACGGAGGTGACGCTGGGGTCTGGGCGTGCTCCCGGTCAGAGGAACCAAGGAAGAGTGGAATGTGGAGGAAGGAGGAAAAGTGAGGAAGGAAGGGTCGAGGGCACCACTCATACTGTCCGTGTCCCCTGAGGCTCTAGAACGGGCTGGCAAACTCCCGCCAGGGCCAAGCCCAGCTCCCCCGGCTCCTTCGGTTCCCCCAGCTCCCCACACCCTTCTCCCATGGCTCCCCCAACGCCCCCCATTCCCCAGCTCCCCCAACCTACCCCCCTGGCTCTCCCAGCTCCCCCGAACCCCCAGCTCCCCCAGCTTCCCTGAACCCCCCGGCTCCCCAGACCCCCATGGCTCCCCCAGCTCCCTCGATTCCCCTAGCTCCCCCCACCCCACTCCCTCGGCTCCCCCAATGCCCCCCACTCCCCAGCTCCCCCAACCCACCCCCTTGGCTCCCCCAGCTCCCCCGACCGCCTCCCCATCAGCTCCCCAGACCCCCACAGCTCCCCCAGCTCCCCGCCTATGCTTGTGAACAACGTGCTTCTGGGACCCAGCATGCTTACTAGAATTCATCCATGGCTCATCCATGCTTGCTAGAGTTCATTCAGCCACGTGGCTCTGAAAGGCTGAGACCTTCTGGCCGGCCAGGTGCCTGGAGTATTTACAACCCGGCCCTTGACAGAAGTTCGCCGACCTCCACCCAATCCAAGTCATCCCTGCCGCGGCGGAGCCAGCCTGGACTCCTACAAAGCCTGGGTGGGAGGGTGTTTTAAATGAGATTGGGCAGCACAGAGCACAGCCCACGGAGAGGCGGGACCGGCAGGTGGGTTCTCTTCGTGCTTGCCCTGGAGAAAGTCTCCAGCAGCGCACCACGGAGAGAGTGGACTTCGCAGGGGCCAAGCTGGAGTGAGGCACCTGCTCTCTTATCATTTTAAAGCTGTTTTTCAAAGCAGCGATGGTACCATGGAGCGGCAGAATTGTCCTCATCACCCTGGCCCTCGGCCCTCAGCGAATAAATCCCCCACACGTAGCCCCATCCACCAGCAGAGCATTCTCCCCAGGACCTGCCACAGAGTATGAAATGCGCACGGCGTAGAGCCCTGCCTCCTCCACCTTTGTGCCGCAGCCTGGGCTCAGTGACAGCTCGCCCGACAGCTCATCAGTCGGGCCAACTGACGGTAGCTTCCTTTGAGGCTGTGATGGAATCCATCACGAAATTCAGCACCAAGAGGCAGCCCAGCCCTGCATGCCAGACCACAGACACCAGAGTGGAGGATGACCGCCCCAGCAATTCCCACGATCGGCGCCAGCCTGTGTAGGCCCTGAGGCTTCAGAGACGAGTGAGCCTCTGCTGCAGTCCCAGGCGCCCGCAGGGGGCTGGAGAAGCCATGAGCAAGCCCAGCCGGGATCATCACCACAGCATGATCTTCTGGGGAGGTGCCTACCACCGAGGACAGAGCCTCCGGGAGCTTCCAGAGCAGCTCCGAGAAGGCCGTCTACACTGGTAACGGGGTCTATTTGCAGCAGTGGATTCTGAGTAATTCACATTGCAAATATTCCAGGCCTGGCCGGTTAGACAGTCTCAGCCTGTCAGAGCCACATGGCTGTGCCGTGCAGCAGGAAGGCAGCCACGATGAACGTGGTGGAGTCATACTGTGGACTGGTGGCATTCTCGGACCTCTGTCCTAAGGTCAGTGGGGCTTTGCCCCCAGTCCAGGGGCTGCTCCAGGCTCAGGACTTAACAATCATCCACGCAGAGCCTGCCCCCTTTCTCCTCGGAAGAAGCACAGGCAGACTCCTTCCCGGGAGGTACTGCACGGAGAATCCCCGCTGTCACTCCCAAGTCCCCAGACCCCACTTCTCAGCCCCACATAGACTGTGCTCACCCATGGGGGAGGGGCTCCTGCCGCCATCCCAGGAGGGTCTGCAGTGCAGGTGCCCACCCTCCCCGTCAGCCTCTGCTCGCTGCCCGGAGGCCCCAGGTGGGCATGAGGATGCTGGCTGCGTGTGCGGACGAGGGCGGCCCCGGCCAGCAGGTGGGCCCAGGCGGCTTGGCGGCTGAGCGTTCTCAGCATCCGAGCAGCTTCACTTTTCGGCAGCCAGTGAAGGACAAGCGCCCTGTAAATTTAGAACGCGTGCTGGCTGGCTGCTTCTGGTATTCATCTGAGTTCACGGGGGAGGCGGAATAACCCACCGGTGGCCAGGCCCTCACATCTCAGCCCACGTCGCTGCCTGTAGAAGGGAAAACCTTTCCCAAAAGTAAGACAGTAATGGGCCCCTCTAAGGCCAGTCCCAACGCCAGCCTTGGCCGCCTCCCAAGGGGACCCTCCTCTCCTTCTCACATTTAGCTAAAAATAAAGCCCTTTTTGGCAGCAAACGCACCCAGTTTCCCCAGAACATAAGCTCCCTGGGAATCTAGAATCGAAAGAGCTCTACCTCTCATCAAGCCCGGATGGGTTCCTGAAAATCTGTGTCCAAGCAATTTGGGCAAATCAATCACATTCTCCATGACTCACCTTCATCGGGGACGCATCTCTCACAGCTGACCGCCAGGCCACTGACCACCGCTCAGCACACAGCAGGCCGGACAGTGCCGGCTGCAGCAAACCCTGCCAGAGGGGCTGGCTGCTGCCGGGGAGGGTCCTCCAGGGGTGTGGACCCTTGAGCCCAGATTCTGCTGTGCATGTTAGGGGCTCAGGTTCCCACAAAGTGAGGCAGACCTGAATACAGATGACCCCCTGCCACGTGTGGGGATTCTTTTAGATCTTGGCTTAATTTCTTCTTAGGTGGCAGCACCAGAATTACGCTGGAACCTCTCACCTGACTTCACAAAGTTGTCCTCAGGGCAAAGGATCTGAGTGTGAATAACTGCCCTGGAAAGGGGAGGGGGGAGGAGGAAGAGTAAGGCTCAGTTTCCCCTTTGTACACATTATCCCATGCAGCTCCTAAAGGCAGAAGAGTATTGGCCCGAGGCCAGCCAGCTCCAGGCTGGGACTCCATGCAGGGCCCGGGGCAGCACAGAGGGGCTGAGGTGGGGCCCAGGTGAGCTCATCTGCACTGCAGAGAAGCCTCTGGTTTCGGACAGAGGAGGAAACAGGTTGTAGGCAGGGAGGCTCAGCCAGAGCTGATGACGGTGCAGTGGCTGCAGAGATGGACAGAAAGGGTCAGATCCAAGGTGAGTGGACAGGGCAGGGGCCACATTTGGGAGGCCGGAGGAGTGGAAGTAACCTCAGTCACAGTGGAGGTCCACGCTCCAGGCTGGGAGCCACGGATGCCACCATACGGAGCTCGCTCTTCAGGAAGGAGCAGCCAGGGCCCCTGCCTCTGTCCCCACTCTTGACAAGGGTGGAAAGGGGGCATGGGGCACAGAGTCTTGGCCTTGCTGCCCTCACGTTGCCAGGGCAGTAACCTTCTAGAATCCTGGGACACAAGCAAGGCCACAGGTACCGATTCCTGCCCCGTGACTCTTTCCACACGTGTGTGTGAGTGTGTGCATTCATGCACGCTGCGTGTCGGAGAAGGGGCGGCCCCTGCCGAAACTGCTCTCAGCAGGTATGTGTGTGATTCTGCTGACCTCGAAAATCCTCCCAAGGCTGCACCTGGCCATGCCCATTGGCTAGTGGCAGCAGAACAGGGATGGTGACATTGCCATCGAGGGTGGCCATTAAAACCCACCCCTCTGTGCTCAACATAAAACCCATGGCTCCGTGCTCAGCACGGTCTGCACCTGCCGGGGCGGGGCCTCCGGGCTCCACCATGACTGTTTCTTTCTCTCCTGGCCAACTGGGGGAGTTTTCTGAAAAGCATTTCCATTACTTCAACCCTAACAAAAACCAGCATCAGCTCTGCACAGCAAGGGGCCCCTGAGCATGAGGCATCGATACCCAGCGATGGGGAAGGGGACGTTCTCAGGATGTGGCCCCGCTGGGGAGTCCAGGGGCTGGTCATGGGCGCTTTGTAGCATGGGAGGGCAGCCTGGGTCATCTCTGGTCAGACAGTCTGAACAGCCTCTAGAAAGATCTGTGGTATCACTTTTTCCTTATTATAAAAGTTATACATATTCACTGTAGAAAATTTAGAAACTACACATATGCAAAAAGAAGAAAATAAAAATAACCCATAATCCCACTAACCCGAAATAACTCCTGTGAAAATTTTGAGCATATATACACTCCCAGACTTTCCTATGCATAGAATGTATATTTTGGGTTCTAAGTGGGATCATACTGTACATTCCATTTTCTAACTTTTTCCCTTTTAACTCTATGTCCTACCAAATCATTAAGTATGCTTCCACAGCAGCATTTTTAAATGGCCGAATGAGACAACAGCTACTCAAGGGACAGTTGAGGGCAGGAGAGGAAATTTCTCAACACGGAAACTTGCGGTGAAGCATTCAGTATGAAAAGGCCCTTTGTAAACAAACGTGTTGTCTCTCTTTAGTCAAAATTCTACAATATCAAAAAACCAAAATGTCATCCGGCTTGAGACAGGACACCTCGTCGCCCGTAGCTGGTGACGGCTTCAGGAGGAGCCGGAGTCACTGTTCCGAAGGGCTGCCCGCCCCTCCCTGCAGGTGGGATGTTGTCTCGATATTTCTGAGGCTGCAGGACTGCAGTCGTCAGAGGGAGGTAGGAGGGGTTAGAATCTGAATCCAAGGGGGTCCCACAGGACTCACATCGGCTCTGGGGAGAGCGAGGTGCTTCCCCCGTGCATGAAATGGGAGCTCTGTGGGGTCTGCCAGGTGGTCCCCGGGTCCTGGAGGGGCTCACACCCTCTCCAGTCCAGCCTTGGAAACAGCCAGAGGCTGTTCCACACCACTGGTCCCTGAAGCTTGGTAGCAAATCCAAGAAAGAGGGTGGCCCCAGGGGGTAGAACCAACAGTGAACACCCATTGACACCCCGGACCCACCGCGACCTAACAGCGGCGTCTGGAGATGAAATCACGCTCGTCAAACATCACTGGCCACGCATCGTGTCTCCTTCTCAATGTGCTTTAGGGAAGCCCCTCAGGAAAACGCCCACCTCCCACGTGCAAAATGGAGACGGAAGGAGGTGGTCACCCTCCTCGGAAGTCCGTTTGACAAGTGCCCCAGAGACTGGGCCCAGAGAGACGAGGGCTAAGGGGAGGAGCATGGGAGACTCAGCTCTCGGGGGCTGCCGTGTGGGCAGCTCTCACGCCCAGAGGAATCCCAGCTGAATCAGGACGCCTTCAGCTGCACCAACAGAAACCTGACCCAAGCTTGCTGAAGCCACAAGGAAGCGTGCCAGTCCCGTGACAGGAAGTCCAGGCTGTGGCAGCTGCGGGCCGAGTGATTCAGCCCCTCCCTCTCTATGCCGCAAGGACACGGGTCCAGTCCCCTGCCTGCTCTGCTGCCCTCAGCGTTGGCCTCCCCCTTGGGCTAGAAGCGGGAACTCCACGGTAGCACCCCAAGGCCCCTCTCAGAAGCCAAGTGCTGTTTACAGAAGCCAGCTCCCGTTCTCCCTTCCCCGAAAGACACTTTGTCTCATTGGTGGGATCTGGGGATCACCCATAGGTCAGGAGAAGAGGGAGGGTGACAGAGAGTCCCGGAAGTCAGCACATCGGCAAGGCCTCTCTCCAGCAAAGCTCGCTCCTACCTGCCCTTCGGAGAATGTCATGAGGGGACGCAGCCTCCAAGCTCCCGACTCCTTTACTTTCTCCCATGTTGTCCAAGCTAATCACCCCAAATGAATGAGGCCCTCAGATGACCCACAGGGTCGAAGGGGCCTGCCTGCCCCTCCAAGTTTCCTGGGCTTGCAGGTCAGCTGCATGGCTGGGGGGCCTGGCCAGACCACATTCTGGGGGGCTCAGGATAGCCAGCCCGCAAAGACACAGCACGCCCAACTAGGCAAGGTTGCCTGTGTTGGCGACGGTCATTCTGACACAGGAATAACCTGTCCCCTATGCCCAGAAAGCCTGCAGCGCTGAGCTGTCTGCATTTTGAAGGGCCACCGTCTGCCACTTACTCCAAGGAACAGGGTGGGAAGAGTCCACACAGAGAGGGGCCACGGGTTGGTCTCTGTTCCCCCTCAGTCACAAGCCCCCTCCACGGCACCCCCAACCACTGCACCCCGCCCCTGACCAGCAGCAGCAGGGTCATCTCCATGGGGCCCTCTCTCCACAGCTTCCTAAGCACCAACAGGCCCACTCTCCCTTCCCTCTCCTGAATTCCATTCCTGGCTAGAATTAAGCTGGCCAGGGAGGGAGAGCTGCAATCCCCATGGCCAGGCAGTCCAGCCTCAGACACCCCGACTCTGTTGCCCAGACTGGAGTGCAGTGGCACGATCTCGGCTCACTGCAACTTCTGCCTCCCAGGCTCAAGTGATTCCCCTGCCTCGGCCTCCCAAGTAGCTGGGATTACAGGTATGTGCCACTACTGCCTGGCTAATTTTTGTATTTTTAGGAGATACAGTGTTTCATCATGTCGGCCAGGCTGGTCTCAAACTCCTGACTTCAAATGATCCACTTGCCTTGGCCTCCCAAAGTACTGGGAGTACAGGTGTGAGCCACGACACCCAGCCCACCCCATTGTTCTAATCACTGTCACACGTGCCTTGTCTTGCCCTGCACAGGCCCAGTTATGTGCGTTCCAGTGAAATGCAGCACTGCGGAAGCCTGGGCATCTGTGATCCGCCAGCCCAGTGACCCCGTTTAATTACAGCTCCAAAAACACCCACCTTGGCTGCGTCAGCCCTGCCAACAGTGATCCACTGCCCTGATGGAAAGCCTGTCACCCTTGGGCCTCCTCAGCCACCGGTGCTTTCCCACTGAAGGAACCAGCCACAGGGCATGCCCCATCCTGGATTAGCACTTTGCAGAGTCCCACACTATATCATCCATCCTCTAATGGAGCCGGGAAGCAGGACAGGGACCTGTTTGGCAGGTATGTGTATGATGCGTGGCTGCTGTAACAAATCACCACAAACTTGCTGGCTGAAAGCAACACACATTTATCCTCTCAGTTCTGGAGGCCAGGGTCTGAAATCAAGGTGCAGGGAGTGCCGTGCTTCCTCCAAAGACGCCAGGGAAAGTCTTCCCTTTCCCCTGGTGTTACCAGCGGTGCTCAGTGCACTTGGCTTGTGGCCGCATCACTCCCAGCTCTGCCTCCATCCTCATGTGCCCTCTCCTGAACGTCCATCCTCCCCTCTTTTTAGAAGGGCACCAGCCATTGGATTTAGGGCCCACCTCACTTTAACTTGATGACAAAGACCCTATTTCCAAGTAAAGGCCCACTCACATGTGTGGGAGGTTAGGCTTTGGCTGTGAGGGGTACACAGCCAGCCTGCCACAGTGGGTGTCCCCCACAATGCCAAAGGGGGGCAGGGTCCTTGCTCCTCCTGGGCCATGCTGGACACATGACTTCCTTAGACTGGCCAAGTTCTGTTTCCCTAGAACCCTCACCCACAGGTCCTGTTTCTGCCTTTGAGCAAAAAGAGACAAATCTACTTCCTCCTGCTCACGACAGACCTTGAAACTGGGGAGCAACATGACAGGCCTACCCTCTCCTCAGTCCCCCAAGGCTCCCAGCTCCAATTATGACCCCTGCCTCTCCACCCCAAATTGAGGAGGTGAGTCCCTCTGTGCCTAGCTCCTGGGCCAGGCCAGCCCCAGGTGGTCACTGTCTGTCCTACAGCAAGTCACAGAATGGACTCCAAGTGTCCCAGGAGAACTGGCTAGCGGGGGAGGGGGAGATGAGCACACATGGAGGCCCAAGGCATGTCCGCACCCCCCGAGGAGAAGCTTCCTTCAAACGTGCATCGGGCACTGTGAGTGGGGGCGGCACTGGGCAGGGTCTCCGTATGCAGCACTCTGGAGCCCGGCACAGGGGTTGGGCAGAGACGCCAGTCAGCTCTTCCCCTTGAGCCATTTGACTATGTTGCAAACGCAAACCCCCAACACGAAAACCTCCCGAAGAGGAGCTGCCCCTTCTCGGGCTGTGGTGAATATATGCAACCACATGGTGAGTCTTCTTTCCCACAGGGTAATGGCCCCGTGGCATCAGGAGCCCCTGTGTGTGCCTGGTATGCAGCAGGAACTTAGCTAAGCCATTTGGATGGACAGAGGAATGAACGACGCACAGATGACCTGGCTTCAGCGGAGACAGGGAGCTGGAGGTTCTCCTTTCTACACCCCTTTCCCCACGCTGTTACCATCGGACCCCTGGGAGCCCATGAGGCACCTCCCTGCGGTGAAGGGCAAATTTGGCCTTGGGGGAGGCACGGACAACCACAGTCAGGGCAGGAAGCCTCTGTGCCACCTCCCTTCCAAGGCCGGGTTCCCTGCTCTGGAGCTGAGCTTTTCCTGGGCACAGTAAGAGCAGGAGAGGAAAGGCGGGTGGGCTTTGAGAATCATCCTGGCCAACCCCTGCCTTTAGGGCAGTACCAGTGCAGCGACACATTCACAGAGGATCTCAGGCTCCGTGTGGTTCTTTCACACCCAAGATGAGATTGGCAGGCAACAGGTGCCCATGTGTGGGCTGGACATCTGTGATCCCCAGGAGACCCAGAAGGCCACCACTATGAGCTCAGGTCTCAGCCCTAGAGATCAGGGGAGGGTCTGATCATAGCAGCCCAGAAGCAACCTCAACACTGTATGTAAAGCCAAGCATGGGTATGACCCACATGTAAAGAGTGCCCTGACATTAATAAGAAAACGACCCCATGGAAACAAGGAAAACGTCTGTGAACACGCCGTTCACAGAAATACATGTGCAAATGACCAATAAACGCACACAAAATACTCAGCCTTCCTGAAGCTGGGAAATGCAACTAAAATGAGATGTTTTATATGCTCAGACTGAAAAATAAGAAATAAAAACTGCTCAGGTGTGGTGGCTCATGCCCGTCACCCCAGCACTTTGGCAGGCTGAGGCAGGAGGATTGCTTGAGCTCAGGAGTTTGAGATCAGCCTGGGAAACATGGCAAAAACATGTCTCTACAAAAAAAAAATAAGAAAGAAAAATTAGGAGGGCATGGTGGTGCACACCTGGAGTCCCAGCTACTTGGGAGGCTGAGGTGGGAGGCTCACTGGAGCCCAGGAGGTCACGGCGGCAGTGAGCCGTGATTGCACCACTGCACTCAAGCCTGGGGGACAGAGTGAGATGCCGTCTCAAGTTAAAAAGAATGACAATAACTGGTATTTGTGTGGGAATAAAACAAAGAATCACATAGTGTGGAGGGACCTGTCAATACTTTTGACTTTTTATAAAGTAATCCAGGTGTAGTTTTAGGTTAAAATGTAAGACAGACAGACCCTTTGCCCCAGTAAGTCTACTGTTGGGATTTTCTCCAGGAAACCAACATGTGGTGCACGGCAGGGTCTGTGCACCGGTTTGGGAGGAGACATTGGTTAACAATTGCAGGTTAACAGTGGCTAACAACTAGAGGTCAGAGGTCGCCCCAGAAGCGTTGGATCCGGCGAGGGAGGAAGCAGACCATTCATTTCACTGTATACACTTCTGTGTTGTAAGAACAAACAAGTGTATAGCTCACGCAACTGGATTTTTAAATGACCAAGACCGTGATTTCAAAGTAAAGCCTTTCAAGTCTCTGTGCTATGGCAGGTAGGCCCTAGATTGAGGGAATAGGAACGCGGGGCACGGTTAACTTTGAGTCTCAGATGAACAGCACGTTTTGTTTTGGTTTTTAGCATGAGCAGGTCCCACTTGATGTGTGACACATACCTGCACAAAAAACCTTCATCATTCATCTGGAATCTGAATTTCACCACACGGCCTGTGTCTCATCTGGCAACCCAAGGGACAACGGGAGGGAAAGGAAGAAACAGCTTCACCAATCTCTGCTATGTTAATGGATCCACCTCCTCTCCTTCCTCATGAAAACCTGCTGTGTCCAGGGTGCTGTCTCCTTCTCCGATAATCACACGTGCACACGTACACTCATAGGTGTCGACCACTCCTCACCCTCCAAGAACATTCTGACTCCGCCCCAGCGTTTCTGTGGACACTGATGTTCAGCATGGCTCTGACCTGAGAGCCAGGATGTCGCTTCAAACTCATCCTGCTGAGACCTGAGCCTCTGGAGCAGCGTCCAGGGCTCTCCAGCGCTGTGTCCCAGCCTGGCAGTGCCCAGCACAGGGAAGAGAGCTGGTAAATGCAGGGAGACAAATGAACAGTGTGGGCCCTGGCGCACAGCAGCGGGGCTAACACCCACTTCCTCAAGACACAAGGCGTCCAGGCCCCAGTCCCAGGCTCCTCCTCAGCGTGTCAGGCAGGGCTGCCCCACATCTACCCCAAAGCCGGCATCCTGGGGGGTCCGCCCACTGCCAGGCGCTCCTTCTGTCCTGTCCTCCCACACAATGCACACTCCCCCGCACAGAGGGGCCCGGGCCACTGATTCCCAAGGGAGGCTCCATGTCATGCGTGTACTGCCATAGTACACGGACATGGGCTGCATTCAGGCCTGGAGGCCGTGTGGCCGCCACCAGGTTGTGGGGTGCTCGACCTCCTGCAGCTTCAGTGCTCCCATCTGTAAAAGCAGAGGTCGAAGAAATGTTCTTGAACGGGTTTCTAAGCATTTCCAAGAGTTTAGGGCCAGTGGCCTCCTCAGCCGTCCAATCAAGTTAGTGCCAGCTGGAGTCCACTTCAGAGCATCCCAGCCGGACACCCAGGACCACGAGCGGCAGGCAAGTCCCCTCTCGTCCCTCTCCTGGAGGCCTGGGTGGCTCTGCAGGCCCCGGTATCCTCCGAGGAACCGCAGCTTAACCCGAGTGCTTGCTGAGCCGCCGCAGCCACAGACGAGACATTAGCGTTACAACCCACACTGATCTTTGTCAATTACGCGCCAGTATTTGAGCTCTAACCAGCTTTAAATTGAATCAGGACAAAATCATCAGAATAAAAAGAGCCCAAGCCACAGCCTTTCAATTCCAGCACTGGAAAAAAAAAGTTATACATTTCATAATGGCCTTCTACCCCATAATGAACAGGAAACATAAATTAGATTCCAAGCGAAGGGTATATTTATGCAATTTCGTTATGTGCCCATGAGCAAGCCTGGTTTTCACCAAGATAAAGATGAGCTCTCAGAAACACTCGCACTAAATAAATGGAGTGATTTAACAGCTTAACGGGGAGCGTGGAAGAGGAACTGAAGGACAATGTCAAAAATGAGAAAATAAAAATAACAGAAGCTTACAAGGTACCACCCTACTCAGTATACAAAGTGCCCGTGGTGCCTGAAGCCTGCGGCCCGCGGCGGGTCCACCTGTCCCTTGGGAGGAAGCAGCTCTGTCCTCAGCACTCCAGGGACCCAAAGCCAAGAACGGCGGAAGGGACACAGCTTCTCTCCTTGACACACAAGCCCACGTGATGGTGACGGGAAAGCCACCACGGCTCTCTCTGTACCCCGGTCGGCTGCACTGTTACCATCAGACCCCTAGGCCTCAAGACGCTTCTTCAGGCCCACCCGGGTCCTGGCAAGATACCGCACGCCCCGGAGCAGGATTTAGTGGAAGGCCTGGCTTTGTCTCAGCCCTTTCTGTTCTGATCAGTTACCTTTCTTCATCTCCCTGGCAGGGTCCCTCTCCGTTCTCTCTTTTGCTTGTTCTGGGGCCCTCACGTTGGATGGCGCCAGTTTTGAGGGCAGAGTGACACCTCCTGCCAATGTCACCAGGTGGGCCACGGAGCTCGGGGCTCCTCCAGGGTCCCCACGTGGGGCTGCCGGGGCCTTCCTGCGAGTGTTTCTTTTCACAGAACGAAAGCACGTTCTCTGCTGCCTTGAAACTGCAGGAGAGCGCCAACGTTTTTTCCATGTATTGTTTACCGTGCAGCGCTCCGAGACCTCTATGTGAAAGGCGTTTTATAAGTTCAGGTTGTTGTGAAGGCTGACAAAATAATAGATTCCTTTTTATTTTTTTCAATGGATATTTACAAAGCTGGAAATTGTTTCCTGAAAACCCTAGCAGTATCTAACGGGGGCAGACGCAAATTCAGACAGCTCAGGGGTCTCTCCCGAAGGGCAGTGGCTTCGCCCTCGCTGGCTGCCCTTTGCAGACTCACAGGGGTGCCCCAATGCTGCTAGCAAGGGCCAAGAAGAAGGTAATGGAATTGTGCAGGAAGCTGCGTTTAGACCAGTCTGTCTGACAGAAATAGCATGCCAGTCTCACGGGCAATTTTAAGTTTTCTAGGCTGGGCATGGTGGCTCACACCTACAATCCCGGCACCTTGGGAGGCCAAGGCAGGTGGATCACCTGAGGTCAGCAGTTAAAGACCAGCCTGGCCAACGTGGTGAAACCCCGTCTCTACTAAAAATACAAAACTTGGCTGGTGTGGTGGTGGGTGCCTGTAATTTCAGCTGCTCCAGAGGCTGAGGTGGGAGAATTGCTTAAACCCAGGAGGTGGAGGTTGCATTTTGCAGTGAGCCAAGATCACACCAGTGCACTCCAGCCTAAGCAACAGAGGGGGAGACCTCGTCTCAAAATATAAGGTTGTTTTTTTGTCGTTGTTTTTTGGTTTTTGGTTTTTCTTTTTCACAAAACAAGTAAAATTAATTGTAATCACATATTTAACCCAATATATTCAAAATATTTTTGGGTCCATATGTAAAATCCGTATAAGGGGTTATCGGTCCCATGTTTTGCATGCTTTGTGTGTGTGCTGGGTCTTGGAATTGGCGTGCATTTTTCACTCTGCACACGTCAGCTCCCCAGCTCTCTCCCGTGGCCGGCGGCTGCCATCCAGGTCCAGGCAGGCACAGACCCCTGCACGTCACAGCTGCCTCCCTCAGAACCACAACCCGAAGCCTAAAAGGCAAAATCTGGCCACATGTAACCCAGCATCCAGCAGCTAAATCGTAAAGGAGAATACGTCCAACGCTCAGAACCATCTCTCTGCAGCCTCGGTAATGAGTGATTTTCCAAAACCCCCAGGAGACCAGCACGCAATCACCTCCGCCACACCTTCCTGGGCATCTTCTCTGTGCCAGGACCACAGGACGGTACAGGTGCGGGTTTGCTGCGTCTTCAGGGCTCTGTGAGCCCAATGCTGCTTCACTGTGACACCCTGAAAGGCAGAAGCTCAGAGGAGGCCGCCCAAAATTGCATCACAGCGGCCCACAGCGAAAGGCTACTGAAACCTCGACATTCACCCACCTCTGAGGGTAGGATTTCCCCTCCTGACAAGCAGGGCCCCCTCGGAACCGCACAGGTGCTCAACACCCTCCGTCTCTCACAGGGGGAGGCTTCAGCCACTCAGCACGGAGTGAAACCAAGGCCTTCTTGCCAACTTCACCAGCTCCTCCTTGATCAGGGCCTCCGAGGAAAAGGAATAAACAAAGAAGCTGATAAATAAACACCAACCAAGGTAGACGACATGCTCGGTGAAGATTTAGCATGCTGCACACGTTCCAGCCCCACGGTCTCGGGTACAAAGCCCATTAACTCATTAGTGCAGATGGAGCTTGAATTCCACAGCACGGTGTGATTCTTGGCAACCATCCAGCAGTAATTCAGAGCTACTGGTCAACCAGGAAAGACACAGCCAGGGTGGGCCGAGTGGGGCAAGGGTGGGATGCAGGGTGAGCCCCCCACTCCCGAGCCAGGGTGCCCCCAAGCAGCCTGAGAGGGGTCAGTCGGAAGATCTGTAGCAGCAAGCAAGGGAAACGTGCCCCTCAGAGCAGAGGGGCCGAAACGCCCCTCAGCCCAGCCCTGGGCAGTGACAGCTCCTCCGGTGTGCTAAGGTGGAGGTGAGGCCCACAGACGGTCCTGCTCCAACCTCACAGTGACCCTCGGGGTCAGGCACTTCCATGTTGCCAGAGACTAAGCTGAGCCCAGAGGGCTGGTTGCTGTCATCTCTGGACCGACACTGGCCGGTCCCTGTCTCACTAGCACTTGCGTGGTGTTTCATCCAGCCTCGTGGAAGAAACCTGGAGATCTATACAATGGAAAAGTACCAGAATCAGCCCCTGAGGATGCTGTGAGCTCAGGCGGGCTGGCACACCGGGCCCTCGTTGTGGGCTGACTCTGTTCAACGCAGTGATTGCTGGTGTTGGTGGAAGGAGGCATCGAGGAAATACAGAACATGGGGAAGCTGCCTCCCCAGTTGCTGGGGCACTGATTTGAAGAAGGAGGTGACAGAGAAGCAGAGGATGAAGAGGAGAGAAGAGAAAGAAGGCGCAGGAGGATCAGGAGGCCCCCTTGCAGCTTCAAGAAGTCTGCTCTTCCTGCCGGGGTGCCCCCCCCTTCCACGCCTCCCCTGCCAACCCCGACACCTGTCATCCACCTGCCCTCGCCGCACCTGCCCCACCAGAGCCACCAGGATCCCTGCAGATGCACCTGGCCACCTTCCCCTGGGCTCAGGGCGCAAGCCTGCGTCCTCAGACTCTGTCTAGTCCCCCGAGCCGCCTCCTCGAAGCTCTTATATAACTCGGGTCCTTCCTCACCTCCTGAGCAGCGCCGCCCTCCCCCCACCTTCTAGACATGGGGGAGTAACATCTGCTCTCCTCGCTCCTCTCCAAGAGAACTCCTTTCCCAACACCCGCACCCCAAACTCAAACACCACCACCCTCCCCCAAAGCAGCAAAGGATAAAAAATAACATAAAATAAAAACATGCCACCACCGCCACCCACCACATCATTAAGGGGGGGGGGGAGCCAACCAAGCTCCTACAAATAAAACTCTTTCCTTCTTGTTCTAGAAAAACAATAATGAATCCTGGGGGGAAGGAGCCCAGAAGGGGGCAGATGAGGCCGCTCTACCTTCTTATCTCCATTGCTGAGAGCATCTTTGATTTGGCTTATTTTTTAAAAAAGAAAGAAAGAAAGAAGTCCATGCAGATCCTTGCGCCTGCATCATGCTAAGAGAAGGTATCAGAATCCCGCTCTGGGAAGGGTGTCCAGGGTCCCCATTCCCGCCCTCTCCCTCGCCCCTGCCAGAGGAGCACGTCTACCAGGAAAGACAGAAGGGACCAGAGTATTTGGGTTTTGGATCAAGAGGCCAAGATTCGCCCGATGGGAGGCACCTCAGCAACATGGGGAGGAAGAGAAAGCACAGCCTGGCTGGGGACACGGCCGCAGGGGCCCCTCCTGAGACCACCCCAGGCCTTCTGCCCTTGCCCCTGCCTAGCCCCTCCCCACTTCGGCCACCTTGGCAACACCCAGCGTCTGGAGGCCCGGAGGGAGCAGGGGCCTCCCAGGCCTGACTTGGGTCACAGCCTTCCCAGGTCACTTCCTTCCAGGCAGCCAGTTAGCTCAGTGTCTGCCTTCCCTTGCAAACACTTCCAAGAAAACAAGAGGGAAGGCTTTAATTCCTTCCCCAGGGGACGCTGTCCAACCCACCTCCTGTTATCCAATTCCGCCTCCCAGCTGAGACTGCCATTCCCCTTACAGCATGTTCCCAGCTGCTCTGAGCCCTCGCCTCCCTGCTCCAGGTTCCCACAGCCATGAGGACGGCTCCGGACAGGCACACTCAGGCACACCCACGCACACCCACCCCGCCAGCTCGCTCGGCTCACTCCGTTTCTTTGGCGGTTCTCGTGGGGCATGGAAGGTTCTCCTTTGATCATTCCTCTATAGCTAATTGCAAAGACAGACTCTGTGTCTGCGTGCTTGTGCTATTGCACAAGCCATCGTGCTACAACTCGGATAAATCTCAAATGGGTGGCTACGTCTTACAGATTTGCAATAATGACAAATTTAAAGCAAATAATGTTCAATGGCTATGTGTGGATCCGGAGAGGTCAGAGCCACAGTCTGGCTTCCTGGAATTTCCATCTCCCTGATCTACAGTCCGCTGCCACCGCTGATAAATGACAACTGTGTGGACCTGCCCAGGACGTCAGGGAGAGCCCGAACCACAGGCCGCTCTCCCGCCAACAGGGAGGATCCAGCTTGTCAACCCAGAAAGGAAGCATGGTTGACGGAGCACCGGCGGGTGTCTACAGAGTCTCCCTTTTCGGCCACACAAACGGCCATCAGATGAACCTCACTGCCAAAGACCCGCTGCTGAAGTGTGGCTCTGGATAAACACAGAGCCCTGTCTGCTCCAAGCCCTTGATTTCCAGCACCCCAAAGAAGACTCCCCTAAACAGGGATGATGGATGGCTTGTCTGTAACCCCCACCATGCTCACCCACCTGGTGGCACTCCAGCATCAGACACAGTGCAGGGCTTGGTTCCCCTGCATCCGCCAGAGTTCCCAGCAGTATCTCCCTCAACCTTTTTTTTTTTTTTATTTTTAAACAGTCTCACTGTGTTGTCCAGGCTGGAGTGCAGTAGTGTGATCTTGGCTCACTGCAACCTCCAACTCCCAGGTTCAAGTGATTCTCCTGCCTTAGCCTTAGAGATTACAGGCATGCACCACCACGCCTGGTTAATTTGTGTATTTTTAGTAGCAGCAGGGTTTTGCCATGTTTGAGACCAGACTGGTCTCAAACTCCTGACCTCAGACGATCCACCCACCTTGGCCTCCCAGGGTGTTGGGATTACAGGCGTGAGCCACTGCACCCAACCCCTTCCTTATTCTTGAGACCTGCTACTCAGCAGGGGCTCTGCTCAGGGACTGAAAGGGAAGGTGAGTGCTGGGCCTGACCCTCCCGTCCAGGGCTGGACAGGGAGCCTCTGGGAGACCAGCAGGTGAGCAGTTACCTTGGGGCACCTGAGTCCACCCTGGGACTCAGAGATAAAAGTATCTTTCAAGCCAACCCCCAGCTGTTCACTTTTCTATTAAAAAATCCGTTGCTTGTGGGGAGAGACAAAGAGACCAAGAACAGGACCTTCAGGAGCTGAGTCTCCAGAGAAGCCCTCCTGCCCCTCTCTCCTCAGAGCTGGAGGTGAGTCCAGTGGCCCAAGCACACACACACCCCAGCACACATGAGAACTGGGTGTGCTTCACTTTCGGGAAACGCCCACTGGGGAGAAGAGACCACAGCACTCCGTCCAGTGGCTGCCGTCCAGCGGCTGCCGTCCAGCACCTACGGACACCAGCGGAGCAGGAGGGAGGACGGCGGGCTTTAGGGGGCAGCAGGTGGGGGCTGCACCGCAGCCCCTCTCCCTGGACAAGGCCTGGGCTGGGTGTCTGGGCTGCACTCACATCCACATACATGCACAGATCCCTGACCTCAGCTGACATCCCGGTACCCTAGTGAAGGACTTGAACCTCCAGCCCTCCAGTTGACCTAGCAACCAGTGGGTTCATCTGATGGAGGCACCACCAAGGGCTGGCGGTCCCCCGACCCCCTGGGAGTGACCAGCTTCCCTCCTTGCACTACCCTGGGATACTCTGACCATGTCTTTTCCTGTCTCCCCCCACTTCCTCAAATATCATGAAAACACCAAGTTCCCGGCAGTTTCTACTCAGGGCTGGTGGCTTCTACCACGGGCTTTACCTCCCTTGCAGGAAGGGTGGGAGGTGGGGGCGGGCACAGCTCCCAGCGCCCCCAGCTCCTGCTCAGCTCCCAGAGCCTACCCAGGAGGGCCCAACCTGACTCACAGCAGTTTGTTTCAGAGGTCACCAGAGCGCTGGTGTCTCTGGCCTGAGGCCGCCCTCTCTGGACACGCCCCCACCTCACCCTCCCACGTGCTCCTGGAGCAGAGGCCTGGCTTGCGTGACTCCCAAGGCTCAGAGGCCCAAGTCAGCACCCTGCCTGTGGGGAGGACAGCAGCTCCCTTCTCCAAAGGGCCTGGCAGCCCCATGGCACAGCTGTTACCACCCCTCAAAGCCTGAGTACTTTATCTCTGCAGGAACCGCCGCTGCACCCAGGATGCTGGTATGAACTAAGAGGCTGTCCCAGGAGCTCCGGGAGAAATGCAGCTCTTCAGGCAGCGTCAGGTGCTGGAGAAAGGCCAAGCACAGGCCTCGGTTTCCCCAGCTGTAAACTGGCGGACATTCCATCCTGTCCAGGGGCTGCAGCCCACTGCCACTAGGTTGAGAACAGCCTCCTGCCACCTACACGGGGTTTGTGTGTCTTCCAGAACGTGCTACATGGATTGCTGTATCCCCAGTGCCTGCTTCAGGACCTGGCACACCAGGGCTCAAAAAATATCTGCAGAATGAATAAATGACGGCTACCTCATGGCATTTTATTTTATCCTCATGAAAAGCCTGCAAGCTAGCAAGAGCTGTCAGTCTCTCACTGGAGACCACGGTAACCGTGGCAGTATCAAATCCACATTGACCGTAAGGGACTTTGCTGGCATAACCTATGCCTTCCTCTTCTCCAGGCTGTGAGGTGGTGAAATCATGGTCACTATTTTGCGGGTGAAGAAACTGAAGCTTGGGACGGGCAGATGAACTGCCCAAGGTCCCTTGTCCCCAGGGCAGAGCAAACACCAGTTATAACCAGGCCAGGCTTTGTCTGCCCTTCCAGGAAGGCTAAGGAAAGCCTGGCCAGCAAGTGACAGCCACACAGCCTCGGGATTTTCATGAGTCTCTCTGGGTTCTGCCAGGCACAAGCTGGCCTTGCTTTAAAGTCCTAGGGGAGGTTGATGGGGCCCAGCCCACAGGTAGGAGCGGCAGCAGAGAGGCTCTGCTCCCTGGCTGACCCCAGCCCACTCCTCCAGGGCTTGTCCAGCACAATCCCAGGTATGAGCAGATGACCTCCCTTTTTCCACTGGAGACAGGGAGAGGGATGTGGCTCCCTAGTAATTAGAGTCAGCTGTGGCTTTGAGGCAGCAAAGCTCAGGCTTCTGCAGAGACCTGAGAGCAAGTGAATCTGATACCAGGGTTACAGAACCAAGCACATCTTTAAGGACCATAACAGTGATTTGTGTCTGTGTCAAAATGGAGTGCTGATTCCAGCCTCCCACCCAAAGCGGGGCTCTGGGGACACCCAGGATGATGGGGGCTCTCAGTGGGGCAGGCCTGAGGCCTTCCTGTGGGCACTGGGGGAGGAGCCCCAGAGAGGGAGACAAAGGGAGGCGTGGCAGGTGCTGCCCCCCACAGAGAGCCTCAGGCCCTATCCCTCTGACCACCACCATCGGGCCAAATATCGCAATGGAGTGGGCACAGCAGCTGTGGCCCGGGCCTCAGCCTGGTCAGATCAGGGAACACGAATTGTCATAAAACGTGAGAAACCTCCAGGCTTTACGGACGTGATGGATGAAGCCGTTTAACCAAAAAACCCTCATGATCTGGGAAGACTGCACACACCAAAGAAACTGGTGGGCAGCTACCCTGCAGGGCAGGACATGGGCATGCTGACTGCCGTGCCGGGCACCGCCAAGAGCCCTCACGCATTCCTGTGTCAGTTGCTCCCTGTTGGGACCATCTTCCTTTATTTTCTGAGGTCTACACTGGGAAACCGTCCCTGGCCAGGGCCCTCAGCGCTGTGAACCTGAACATGAATAGGAGCACACAGGCAGGAACACAGGAGCTTGGGGATAAAGAGCACTGGAGCCCAGGGAAACAAGAGGGCCCGAGGGCATCCCAGTTCCCAGGAACATCACCCTAAAAGCTTATGAAGCTTTTGTGTGTAAAGGGCAGCTCCCTGAAGCCAGACCTCTTCCATGAGAGCCAGCTTATTAACCAGCTCAGGCAGTAGAAGTCTCGGACTTGAGAGATTCCGGTGCAAGGAAGGCTAAACTGATACAGTAAAGGGGGCCCAGACATCAGGGAGAAAGCCCAGATGCATGTCCTCAAGCTCATGGTAAGGAAGTGCATCACACACACACACACACACACACACACACACACACACACACACGTCTAGTACCCAAGCCTGGGATAGAGGACAAGTAGACCATTAGGTACTTTTAATAAGTATTTATCAAAGTACCGCTGCATGCTATCATCATTTACAGAATGACAAAATGGCTAGGTAGATGAAAAGATGGATGAGTGGATGGATTATGAGTAGACAGATGGGTGGGCAGATGGGTGAATAGGTGGATGGATGAAAAGACAGATGGATGGGTAGGCAGGTGGATGGGTAGATGGGGAGATGGATGAGTGGATAAATGGATGGAAGAATGGATAAGTGGATGGGTGGATGTGTGGATGAATGGGTGGGTGGGTGGATGGATGGATGGTCAGCGGGTGGGTGGATGGATGGACAGACAGCAGGATGATGCTCTGTTGAGATAAATGGAAACAAATGGACAGAAATAATTTGACTTTGCAATAAAAAATTTCTCAAAATCTAGGACCTGGTATATTCTACATCAGTGCCATCCAATAGAACTTTCTGTGAGGACAAGAATGCTCTCTACCTGCACTATCCAATGTGGTAGCGACTAGCCCCATGTGGCTGTTGAACACTTGAAATCTGGCTAGCATATGTGAACAAATGACACTTTAGTTTTATTTAAATAGTCGCACGTCACCAGTAGTTGCCGTATTGGACAGAACAGTTCTAGAGTTTTTCAACACACCTTGCTGGTACTTCCTGGGAAGCCCTTGAGAGTCCAGGCTATGCAAGGGCAATCGGAAGAGATGACTCTGTGCGAAGCTGATGCCAACATGAGCAGGGCGATTACCCTCTCCCCAACCCCTGATTTCTGCTGAACAAGAAGGGAACTTGCAAAGCCAGGGGCTAGGAAAATGCTTTTCAACTTTAACATGTAATATAATTTGGATATTTGTTCCTTCCAGATCTCATGTTGAAATGCAGTCCCCAATGTTGAAGGTGGATCCTGGCGGGGTGAGGGGAGGGAGGGGGGGATGGTGGGGGGGGGGGTGGGGGGGAAGATGGACAGATGGGTAGGTGGATCTCTCATGAATGTCTTGGTGCTATCCTCCATTTGGGTCATGGGGGTGGATCCCTCATGAAAGGCTTGCTGCCAGCCTCCTGGTAACGAGTGAGTTCTTGCTCTAAGAGTTCACATGAGATATGGTTGTTTAAAAGAGCCTGGAACTTCCTCCTCAGGGTCTTGCCTCCTGTCTCACCAGGCGACACTCTGGCTCCCCTTCACCTTCCGCTGTGATTGTAAGCTTCTTGCTCCCCTTACCAGAAACAGACGCCAGCGCTGCGCTTCACGTACAGTCTGCAGAACCGTGAGCCAAATAAACCTCTTTTCCTTGTAAATTACTCAGCTTCGGGTATTCCTTTATAGCCATGCAAATGGACTAATACAATATGCGTACAAAGCACCCAAAAATTTTGTTTAAAATGCAGATCCTAAAATTCAGTAGGCGTAGGGTGGGACTCAAACATGGGTATTTCTAAGAAGCTCTTACATGATGCTGATGTTGGTCCAAAGACCACATTTTGAATAGTAAGAGTTTTGGAGGCTTTCCATTCCAGAAAAACAAGGTTTTATGGGGTAGGAGAACGGAAAGACCCTGGAAGACCAGGATTAAGTACAGAGAATCTGGCATATTAAAAGAAGAATTCAAATCTTTAAAATTTGATAATTTAAACAAATTAATGTATTGGAAACTTTCTATAGGCCTGTATGCCATGGAGAATGCAAAGAGCTTCCGAGCTAGTTCAGGATGCAAAATAAACATGTGAAGAGTTAAACAGTAAATGACTTAAAGTACTGGCTCAAACAGCACACTTCAGCAAAACCTCTCACGACCTCCGCTCTTCACACTGCAACCTCAGCCTGGCTCCTCTCCCGGCAGCATACTTTGCCATAAGAATTATCATTATCCAACTTATAGTACAATTTTCTTATTTATTTCATTTCCCACCTAGAATGCAAGCTCCAGAAGGGCAGGAATTTCCATCTGTTTGGCTCACTGCTGTATCACCAGGGCCTGGCGTATGGAAAGCATTCAAGTCAGCAAATATTTCTTGCATTGTAATGATTCCATTGTAATTCAAGAAATATTTGCTGACTTTAAGCCTTGGCTCCATTTGGAGTTTATGGAGGTGTAAAAACGCTCTTCAGGAGTGCTGTAAGTTTTTTGCACATGCGTTTTGTACATTTCTTATTAAGTTTATTCCTAGATATTTTATTTTTGTTGTTATCATACATAGGGGCCTTTTCTCCCATTATATTATTATTGAAAGACAGACACATATATACATATGGACACACATACATGCATACACAGGATTATCTTGTTGGCTGTAGTAGTATTTCATGGATTCTGTAGGATTCTCCAAGTATACAATCACATCATCTAAAAAAGGTAATACTTTTAGCCCCTCCTTTCCAATATTTATTCTCTCATTTCTTGTCTGATTGCATTGGCTAATGCTTCTGCTACCATATGAAACGGTAGTAGCAAGAGTAGGCATCCTTGCTTTTTTCTTAACGTCAGTGTTTCCACATTAAGAAAAAAATGGGGCCGGGCGCGGTGGCTCAAGCCTGTAATCCCAGCACTTTGGGAGGCCGAGGCAGGTGGATCACGAGGTCAAGAGATCGAGACCATCCTGGTCAGCATGGTGAAACCCCGTCTCTACTAAAAATACAAAAAATTAGCTGGGCATGGTGGTGTGTGCCTGTAATCCCAGCTACTCAGGAGGCTGAGGCAGGAGAATTGCCTGAACCCAGGAGGCGGAGGTTGCGGTGAGCCGAGATCACGCCATTGCACTCCAGCCTGGCTAACGAGAGCGAAACTCCGTCTCAAAAAAAAAGAAAAAAATGGGTTTTGAGTATGATTACAGTCATGTTGAGAATGAATCAATTTCTGTTTTGCTGAGTGTTTATCAAGAATGGATGCTGAATTTTATTAAATGTTTTTTCAGTATTAAAAAGATGATAATGTGATGATTCTCTTTATATTTATTAATATCATGCATTATATAAATAGATTTGTTCATATTAAACCATTCTTGCATTGCTAGAATAAACTCCAAGTAGACAAAGGGTATTATTATTTCAAGATGATGCTTGGATTCTATTTGCTAATCTGTTACATTTTTTGTGTTGATATTTATAAGTGAGACTGGTCTGTAGTTTTATTTTTGTACAATATTTGTCAGATTAAGAAAAACATTTTTATTCTCACTTTAGGAAAATTACTTAGACTTTTTCTTCTTTATCTCTGCTGTGGAATACTTTAATTGGCATTGGAAGTACCTGCTCTTTAAAAGGTTTTGTTTAAATTCTGCTGTGGGACAGCCCAGACCACATGCTCTCTGTGGGAGTAGCTTAAACATTTTCTATTTTCCATAGAAATTGGTCAGTTTGGTAAGTTATATTTCTCCCTTGTTATTTCTCATTATGTGTTATATGTTCCTTGGGCTTTCTTGACTACAGGTATTGATCAACTTACCACCTATGCAACTTATGGCCATTCGACTTTACGACCACAATCGCTAGCCACGACTGCTCCGCATCTGGCAGCTCAAACGTTGCCCAGCTGGGCGTACGACAGTGCGGACCAGCTTCCGGCAGCACTACCATCTCCGCGTGCACCATTTCAACTGTACATATAGCCTACTCAACTTATGACCAAATTGTGTTACAACCGGTCCGTGGGCCCAACAGTGGTCGTAAGTCGAGCACTGGCTGTACTTTTTTTTGAGACAGTCTCCCTGTCGCCCAGGCTGGAGTGCAGTGGTGCATCTCAGCTCACTGCATCCTCTGCCTCCTGGGTTCAAGCAATTCTTCTGCCTCAGTCTCCCCAAGTGCTGCGATTACAGATGCCCACCACCACACCGGCTAATTTTTGTATTTTTGGTAGAGACGGAGTTTCACCATGTTGACCAGGCTGGCCTCGAACTCCTGACCTCAGGTGATCCACCTGCCTCGGCCTCCCAGACTGCTAGGATTACAGGCATGAGCCACCGTGCCAGGCCACTTTTTTGATTTCTAACCTTGACTATATTTGCTAGAGGTTCATCCAACTTTTTTCAGAAAACAGCTTTTATTTACTGGTCCCACATTCTATTTTGTGGCCCATTCATTACTCCATGAGTTCATTGATGGCTTCCTCCTACTTTTCTTCAGTGTTTTATTTTTTGTCCTTTTTTTTTTTTTTTTAATTTTTTGGAATCAAAAGCTAAACTGGTTTACTTTTGTTCTTTCATTTTTTTTGGCTGTGATTTAAGGCTGTGAACCCTCTCCATCCACACTCACGGTCACCCCTCACCCAGCCCCACTGGCCCTTTCTTCATGCGTGCTCTGTGCCCTGTTGTGAGCCTGACGTCCTTGTGCTGTTTACACTATACTTCCCCAGCAGACTGGGCTCCTAGGAGGTGGGGACCACGTCCTGCTCAGCTCGGGATGTCCAGACAGCACCTAACACGGGGTCTCACACGTGGAAGGTTTTCAATACACGTTTGTGGAAAACATTACAGAGTGGATAATAATTCTGATGTAATATACAATCATTATAATTCTAAAACTAATATTTAAGACTTAATTCTACGCCAGGCACTATGTTAGGTTCTGATGAGCATAATTTTTTTAATCCTCAGACACCACCATGAGGTGGGTTTTCCTCTCTCTCTTTTATGGTGTAGGAAACCCGGGCTTAGAGAAGCTAAGGACGTCTCCAAACCACAGGGCAACAATGGACAGAACTCAGCCTCATCAAATGTGCAGTCACAAAAGCAAAGAAAACCAGCCTGAGGGGAATAAAGGGGGCCCAGAAGGCAGGGCAGTCAGCGCGCAGGCGCGGGTGTCAGGCAGACAGGCGTCGTGGTCAGGTCTGCACCACGAGCTGTGGAACCCAAGGCAAATAATTTCTCTGTGCTTCAGATGTTTCAACCCTGGAATCGGGAGAAGGGCATCTATATCCCCAAAAGACAGTTGTAAAAACCACATGGGGTAATAGATACCACACACCCAACACAATGGCCCACGGCAAGCACTCAGGAAGTAGTGGTGGTGATGGCCATGGTGGTAGTGGTAGTGGTGGTGACGGCGGTGGTGATGGTGGTGGTCATGGTAGTGATGATGGTGATGATGGTGGTGATGGCAGTGGTGGTGGTGGTGATGGTGATTATATCAGTGATAGGGTGCTGGTGGTGATGGTGTTGGTGATGATGGTGATGATGGTGGTGATGGCCATGGTGGCAGTGGTGGTGATGCTGGTGGTGGTGGTGGCGATGGTGATGATAGTGATAGTGGTGGTGATGGTGGTGATGGTGGTGGTGGTGATGGCGGTGATGGTGGTGGTGGTGATGGTGGTGGTGGTGGTGGTGGTGATGG
>NW_022436988.1:3423476-3495675 GCF_009761245.1 Sapajus apella | reverse complement strand
GGTGGTGGTGGTGGTGATGGTGGTGATGGTGGTGGTGGTGGTGGTGGTGATGGTGATGACGATTGCAGTGATGGTGATTATGATGGTGGTGATGGTGGTGATGGTGGTGGTAAAAGGCAGTGGCGGCAGCAGTGGTATTGGCAACAATGACAACAATTACGTCATCCCGGAATTCCAACTACAGCAATGTCGCTAAACTTAATACCATACATTGAAGACCAGGCCCCACTGGACAGATGAATCAATGTCCACAGAGCAGAAGAAATGGAGGATTCTAGAATGTCAGCGTGGGAAAGCACACTCGCAATCATCCAGATGCAATCCAACTACTTTACAGATGGGGAAGCAAAGACCAGGGTTGGGAGAGCAGTTTACCCAAGGTCTCACATCGGCGACCAGCCAGGCCTAGCGTAGACGGAGTTCTCCAACCCACGCTGGTCTCTACTCCTCCCTGCTGACCCCTCGGACACCAGTGAGCACTCGCCCAGTAGCACTGGCTTAGGTCCTGGAAACCCAAAGAAATGAACACAGGAGGGGATGTCAGGACATAAGGCAAAACAGACAGCAATTCTATTCGGTGGAGGGAGGAGGAGTGCCCTGTGTGGCTCCATAAAGCATCTGAAGGGCCAAGGAGGGGACAGACAGTGCTGGAAGCCAGGTTGACGGAGGTAACTCTGCCCAGGCCATCCACAGGAAGGTTTACAGGAAGCTGCAGGGCAGCAAGCGTTGATTTTAGCACAAATGAGCAACCGGAGGAGGAGCTGTAGCCACCTCCAGAGCGGGTGGGGAGAGGAAATCGGGTATACAAATTAGGGCTGATGTGAAATTAACGGCTATCTAAAAGACTCGTACTAATTTAATAATTTTGTCAGTAATGAAAAAATATGAACTAGGAAGAAATGATGGGCAAAATATTTACTGGCAAAAGGCAAAATAAGAAAATATCTGAGAAGGCAGCACATCCATCAACGTCTTCAGATGGCAAAATTCCTAGGAAGGGAGGGACTTTCTGTAGGCACAGTCAGCCGAAGGGGACCGCGGGGGAGAGGACAGGACCGAGGAGCCCTCACTGGCCGGCGTTGCTGCTGATCAGGGGCTCACCCCGTGTCCACCTGGAGCACAGGGCTTTACACGTCCATCTCCATCATCCCCAAAGAACTCTACTAGAAAACCGACAAGGCCGGGCGTGGTGGCTCACACCTGTAATTCCAACACATTGGGAGGCCGAGGCTGGTAGATCACTTGAGGTCAGGAGTTCAAGACCAGCCTGGGCAACATGGTGAAACCCTATCATAAAATATAAAAATTAGCCAGGCATCCTATAATCCCAGCCACTCAAGAGGCTGAAGCAGGAGAATTGCTTGAACACAGGAGGCAGAGGTTACAATGAGCCAAGATTGCATCATTGCACTCCAGCCTGGGTGACAGAGTGAGACTCTCTCTCAAAAAAAGAAGAGAGAGAGAGGGAAAAAAAGTTGCCCAGAGAATGAGGAGGTAGGCTGGAATTCCAGCCCAGGCAGTGTGGCCCCAGGCCCTGGACTGTCAGTGTCTAAGCATTCCGCTCACCCTGCCCACCCACCCAGCGATGGAGGAACCAGCACGAGCCACCCTTCAAACCCCGAGAAGACCCCAGTCCGGTCTGCACACAGCCAAGCCCCCATCCCACAGCCGCAGCCTGAGATGACAGAACATTCCCGAAGAGACCACATCTGAGGGTCTGTGGGCACCCAGGGTGGGGGTAGTGTCAGAGGGAAGAGCAGCAAGGATCAAGTACAGCCACGGACCACCAACTCATTTTCATAGGTGCCACCAAATTAGCGGCTGTTGGTGAGGCCACAAGAATGCGTCTGAAGAAATGTTCTGTGCGAAATTGGACTATATTGGCTGCAGCATAAACACAGGCACAGGCAGAGCGAGGCTGGACGGGACAAACAAAGGCTAATGGCAGATGTCAGCATACCGGGCAGGCGGGGGCGTCTCGTGGGAGGCCTCCCGGGCCACTGCAAGGCCCCAGTTTTGCTTAATATCCCAGCTAATGATCTGGAAGACAGCAGATAGGTCATAAGCAAAACCTGCTGAGGACGTGGCGGGGGGCGGTGCTGCAGCTGTTTGCTGGGATGGGGGACGGCTGGGAGACAGAGGAGACCTGGAGGGAGGATAAGTAGCTCCCAAGTAAATTGAGATTCGGCTTGAAGACAAATTACAAGCACTCAAACCTAAGAAGAGGAAAAAACAGCCTGAAACCGCTATTTGCTGAGCGGAGGAAACCGAGGAAGCAGGGAGAGGGCACAGACCCAGACCATCACAGGGCCCGTCGTGGGCCAGCTCGTGATGTCACGTGGGGAGGGTGGTTTGTGTTTTGTTCACTGTTTGGGGAAAGACATCCCCTCAGAGGAGCTGAGAGCACCGCGTGGCCCAGCACAGGGGTCTACCTGGTGGCCGCCTTGCTCTGAGGGTTCTGGGCAGAGAAGCAGGAAGGAAAATTGGAGTTCAGAAAAACATTTGCTAAATGGAGGGAGTGACAGCCAGGATCCCCTGCCCCATGTGCTCAAGAGCCGACCCAGTGCCTGTGACTGGCACAGAGAAGGGAACCGTCTGGAGGGTCAGACCAGCTGGGGGCAGCTGAGGGGCAGGGCTGAGCGCCCCAGGGTGCAGGTGGACAGGAGGATCTTCCGAAGCAGAAACACCAAGGCCCACCCTTCCCAGCTGCCCGGGAGGGAGGTGAGACCGCAATCAGGACGGGCCCCTCCAAGGTGGCTCCGGCCCCCCAAACACTTCCCTCCTGGCCAGGCTCCCTGCGCTCCCTGCTTGAGAGGAAACTAAAATTGTCAGCCTGGACACATTTGGAAATTTACTGGAGCATCCTTCCCCTGCCTTGCGGGGATTGGGTTAGTCAACCTGTTAACCACATATTCTTACCACCCACAGGGCACGGAGGCTGCGCGGGCCTGCGGGGAGCAGGAGGGAGAGAAGACGGAGAGGGGCCGAGGCCGGCCGCACAAGAAGGACATTGACAAAGGGCGGGAGTCTGCCCAGGGATGCAGGGCTGGCACGGAGGGCGTGGGGGGGCCGCTTGCTCAGGAGCATGACCACTGCGGCCCAGGGGCTGTGCTGGCTCCATGTGGGCAGGTGCCCTCACATGGTGAGCATTTACTAGACGTTGCCCATGCCAGGTGCTCAGCTGAGGGCAGCAGCTGGACTCCTGCACATCCTCACCAGGAGGCCCTGGGAGCACTGGCCAGGCTGTCTCGGGCCTGGGAGCCCCAGCCTCACATGCACAGCAGCGCCAATGACCTCACCCTCTGCCACATCAGTTGTTCCCCCTGGAATAGAGCTCCCTGAGGATGGGGGGAGGTTTTTTTGTTTTGTTTTGTTTTGTTTTTTTTTACCATGGTTAACTTACTCGTGCCTAAAATTATACTTAGCATGCATTAAGTGCTTACTAATTATTTATAGAATGGACGGATGTGTAGATGGCAAATGGTGGGTGGATGTGGCTGGTGGGTAATAGATGGTAGATGGGTGGGTGAGTGAGTGCTAGGTGGGGTGGATGATGGGTAGTGAATGGATAGATGGGTGGATGGTGACTGAAAGGTAGTGCATCGTGGATGGGTGGATGGTGGGTAGTGAATGGGTAGATGGGTGGGTGGGATGGGTGATTGGATGGATGGGTGGATAGCAAATGGGTGGTCGGTGGGTCGTGGGTGGTAGATGGATCAATGGTAGATGGGTAGGTGGATGGTGACTGAAGGGTAGTGCATCGTGGTGGGTGCACTACGTGATGGGTGGGTGGTGGGTAGTGGTTGGTGAATAGATGGATGTTTGGATATATGAATGGGGAGTGGATGGTGGGTGGTGGATGAATGGATGGATGCGTGGGTAGCTGGATGGGTGGATGGGTATCGATGGATGGGTGGGTGGGTGGGGGGTGGGTGAAGGGGTGAATAAATGGATAGATGGGTAGATGGTGAATAGTGGATGGATAGATGGATGGGTGGATAAATGGATGGATGGGTGGGTGGATGAATGGATGGATGGGTGGGTGGATGAATGGATGGATGGATGGGTGGATGAATGGATAGATGGATGGATGGGTGGAGGAATGGATGGATGGGTGGGTGGATTAATGGATGGATGGGTGGGTGGATGAATGGATGGATGGGTGGGTGGATGAATGGATGGATGGGTGGGTGGATGAATGGATGGATGGGTGGGTGGATGAATGGATGGATGGATGGGTGGAGGAATGCATGGATGGGTGGGTGGATGAATGGATGGATGGGTGGATGAATAGTGGATGGGTGGGTGGGTTGATGGTGGGTGGTGAATGAATGGGTGGGTGGGTGGGTAGGTGGATGAATAGTGGATGAGTGGATGAATGAATGAGTGTGTGAATGAATAGTTGGGCGGGTAGATGAATAGGTAGGTGGGTGGATGGATGAATAGATGGTTGGGTGAATGCTGGGTGGATGGATCTTGTGACACCCCTGTTACATCTTCAGCAACTTCCAGAAAATCAGGTCCAACGTAACAGCCTCCCTCACCCACCATCAATCCTCATCCCAGCCCCAAAAGACTGAATGTAGAAGTGACTGGGCTGAAACGGTTGCGGGGCGGTCACTGAGCCAGAGCAAAGCACAGGGAGAGGCCAAGGGGGACCCCAAAAGCCTAACAATGCCCAGCTCTCGCCTCCACAGAGACACTTTGCAAACTGACTGCAGAGCAGTGAACCCGCATGGGTATCCACACTTCATTCTCCATCCCACTGCTGGCGGAAGGCGTGAGAGGGCAGCCTCTTCACTTCTCCCTGACTGGAGCCCCAGGACCAGCCAGAACAGGTACTCAAGAAACAACTTCATTTTCCTGTTTACTGGGACAGCAGGCACCTAATGGGCAGCTACTGCCCACCTGGCCATGCTGTGTCCAGGAACATTGAGAAATGGGCACTCCAGGAACCACGAGGTTCAGCGGCTCATGTCCCAGCTCCAGGTCCCCAGATCTAAGACGGCCGGCCAGCGCTGTCACGGCAACCTCAGCTCACCACAGCCAGAGCGCTCCTGGCAGAAAGCCGTTCCATCGCCTTCACCCACAGATGCCCCACCCGCTTCCCCGCCCATGACAGCACGGCCAGCCTGAGAGCCACGGCACGGACGGCCCGAGAGCCACGGCATGGCCAGCCCAGGAGCCATACCTGCAGGTGCTTGCTGAGCCTCCACCTAGCCCTGGGTGAGTGCGGAGGACTTCACCTGCGCCCTCTCCTTTTCTCAGCTGCCCCGTGGGGTGGGAAGGACGCTTGATCCCATGTCACCGTTGGGGAAACTGAAGCTCATGGGGATGAAATAACTTCTCCAAGGCCACATGTGTAATAAGAAGTGAGGCCAGCATTCAGGCCCCAGCCAACTCTATAGGCCAGGCTCCCCCTGCCGCCACCCAGCCAAACACAGCTAGGGACTCTTGGCCTCTCCCCACATCAGCTCCACCCTCAAAGGGGGATGTGTCCACAATTCAAACAAATAGAACCTGCCCCACAGTAAGTCCAAAAGAGGAGTCCCAAAATCTTTAGAGATTTGAAACGGATGCTTAGAACCCACAAAGGTGACTACTTTGAAAAGGATCCTTCTGCCATTTAAAGAAATCACTTCCCTATATCTCCCTAGGGGCTTAAGTTCACCACAGTGCTCCCAGGGTTCAAAGGGAGGGTCAGGGATGCCAGCAATGGAGCCCGGCCTTGCCAGGGCTGAGTGACTGGCAAGCCCAGCTTCCAGGAAGAAGCACTGGAGAGTCAGACCTTCCCCAGGCTCTCCAAGTCCTAGACTCCTCTCTGCTTCACACACCCCCAAGGATAGGGGTGAGCAGAGACCACCAGAGATTCCGATGACAGAGAGCAGGCGCTGCCAAACTCAGGAGTTCCTAGACACACGGACAAGGCTGACCCCAGACCCCAGCTCCATGAGGCCACTGGGTCAGCACCTTTCCATCAGCTGGTATCACCACTAAACTGAAGAGTGATGTGTGTCCGTGACAGCAGCGAGTGCCCAGGACATGCAGAACCCCCGAAGCAAGCACCACCCAGCTGGGCCTCGAAGCAGGTGTCCCCACAGCACACTCTGCAAAAGGAGCCCTCCCTTCATCCCAGCCCAAGTCACAGAGCAGGGACCAGCATCCTGGGGGCAGCCCTCACCTCTTCCCAAGGGAGGGGCACACCAGGGTAGGGACTTCGACCCAAAGCAGGCCCAGGCTCCCGTCCGCACCTGTGCTGTGTCTGGTGGAGATGGGCAGCATTGCTCCACAAAGATGGCCCTGGCATCGGGGGAGGGACATTGGGCTTTTCCTGCATGGTGCCATGAGTCCCATTGCTGGGTGGGCAGCAGAAGAGACGGGCAGTTGCCCACACAGCTCACCTTGTGGGGACGAGCTAATCACTCCATTCCCAAATGCAAGCTGGCAGCCATCAGCAGCCACCAGAGGCCACCAAAAGAGGAAGACCGGTAAGCCTGTGGCAAGCATTAGCAAATTCATTAATGAAATTAATTCTCCCCTGAACAGCTGAGACTGTGTTAAGCAGAGCCTCGTAGAATGGTTTGTTGAGTCCTTTTTTCTTTATTCCCGCCTGCGAGGAATAGCACGCAGGCCGCAACCACTGGGAAACCAGGAATGGAAAGTCCCGAGCCCTCACCCGACTCCGTGGCTTCCGCATCCACACAGGGAGCCGAGTGCCTCTCGGGCCAGAGTCCCACGGCTCTGCCCGCTGTCCATCTCCTCTCCTGAGTACTTGAGTCTTGTCTTTTTTCTTCCTCTCCCCTTGAAAAATCAAGTCGCATGCATGTTGGGTTTCGCTGGATGCTACAGATTAGATTGCATCTGTCTGGATATAAATAATTTACTGCTTGATGGTCAGAGGGAATTTAATTAGTTCTTGTTCTCCTGATAGAATCAGCCCACCATTGCTAAAACATTTCACTCCGAATTAGTCTGAAAGGGGCCAACAAGGCAATGCTAATTTTATACACATGACGTCCCCCGCAGCTTCTGAAAATACACATCCAGCACGAAGCACCGCCCGGGCTGTTGCTGCTGCCGCTTCGGTGTCTGGGGACGCCAGAGAAAGTCCGTGGAGGCTGGGCCACAGCCCCGGCTGGAGAGAAGGGAATCAGGGTGGGGACCAGAACCCTGCTGCCTGCCACGTACAGCCTTCTCCCAGCTCTGGAGAAAAGGAGCAGGGACCTTGATGACGTGATCACGGTGCATGGGGCCCAGGTGAGGGGCTCGCACCCACCGCAGGAACCCAGCAGGAAAGACTCGATAGTGCTGTGCTGGGTTTCTCCCCCTTTGCAGAGTGCGGCTCTGCTGGACGCCTGCCCCCCACCTGCCTGGGGAAATCACAGCTCAGATGAAAACCTGGAGATGAGGCCGGGTGCCAGCCAGCACTCGTCCACCGCCTCCGCCTGGCCCCTGCGCGGCAGCAGAGCGGGTGGGGGGAACGAGGAAGCCGGGTTTGTCCTGAAGTTCCCTTTAGGAACATTTGAAATGAAGCGGATCTCAGAAAACAAGCCAACAGGATCAATAGCCCACAAAAACCACCAACAAAAAGATGTTTTAAAATGTGGGCCAGGTAGCCAACGGGTCCTTAAAAAAAAAAAAACCAAGAATCTCTAAGGAATGTTCAATGAGAAGGAAGAGGATGAACAGGCCAGAGGCTGACTCATCTATCGATCAGACTGTCCCTTCCGAGACAGCAGCCTGGTGAGGCAGGAAATGAAACGCCTCGCTTCTGTCTGCAAGGAAAGGGCAGGATCCCTGCACCCCACTGCCCTCAGCAGCCCTGTTAGGGGGAGGACGAAGGCAGCCACTTCTCAGCGGCCTGTAGCACATCTGATTTCATGGCATGATGGAAGGAAGCGCCTGTTTCACCACAACCTCCCCAGCATTGTGCGTTAGCATTTTTTAAAAGTCTTTTCTAACAATGTGGGAAAAGGGGTTTCACGTTGTTGACACTGAATCGGATTTGGCTACTCGTGTGATGTTTTCTTTCCATATACTAGAGGAATAGAATAGGTCTTCATTTGCTCTTTTTTCTTGGCACTTTTTTTTTCCTTTGGAGTTAAACCAATCCATTCTTCCGTGCCTTGCCCAAATCCCCTGCTGGCCGGGAGTCTAGGTCTGAGGGCTTCTTGTGGCTATTTGCTTGCTTGGTACATGTTCTCCACCCACAGAACTGGCATTTAATAAATATTTGTTGGGCAAAGCAGAGGATGGAGTTGAGGAAGTTCCCCTGTGATTCATAAAAGCATTCTCCACACAGACAAAAGAAACGAGAATGATGATTTTAAGAAAAACGTCTCCCATTAATTGAGCACTAAGTATGCTACGCACCCTGTGCCAGCCTCAGTCCTCTGCATATTTCATGGTTTTGCTTCCCCACTGCGACACCCAGTCCCAAAGCAGATGGGGGGCCTGCAGCCTCCTTGGGGTCAGTATCTTACCCAAGGGCACACAGCTAAGGTAAGAAGCAGCATTTAAATCAGGCAAGCTGGCTTCTGGCTCTGCCCTGAGCCACACTGCTCTCCCCTAAGCCCAAACCGTCGGGCTCTTTTTGCCAGGCAGCTCCCATGTGACTTCCTTTCATTCACTGAACAGTCCTTTCCCGTGCGTTTTGGGCCAGATGAAGCAGACAGGGTTCCCAGTAACAGCAAACCCAAAATGGCGTTAATCGTGCTGGGAAGAAAACCATGAGCTGGTGTAATGGGAGCCTGCCTGAAGGGGCAGAATTCTCACCTGTTACCTTGGTGAAGGTGGCGTCTGAGGATAACGGCGGAGCCGGCCTTGCTGGCTGGTGGGCACATGTTAACAGGAGCCG
This sequence comes from Sapajus apella, assembly GCF_009761245.1. Classification (NCBI taxonomy): domain Eukaryota; kingdom Metazoa; phylum Chordata; class Mammalia; order Primates; family Cebidae; genus Sapajus; species Sapajus apella. Next base: position 3,486,818 of record NW_022436988.1, on the reverse strand, counting down.
AATCTTCCTGGAGGATGCCTTAGCAAAACGGCGCCAGAGCCTTAAAAACATTTCTATTCCTTGACCCAGGAATTCTACTTCTAGGAATTGATCCTACAGAAATAATCAGAGGCGCAGACCAAGATTTATGTACAAGGAAGTTAATCAGAGGATTATTTATAACGCAGAAAAAAACTGGAAGCAACCCAAACAGCCAACACTGTACAGGAAGGAGGAAACAAATTATGAATTTTGGGGACATCCACAGCTCGGGCCAGTCAGCCGCCACTAAAACATGTGGTCGTGGTGGAGGCTTCAAACCACGGAGTGGGGCTCACCATGTCATGCAAAGTAAAAACAGGGTGCAGACCACACATAAGCATCACTCTCACTGTATTTTAAAATCCGTATTTTTTAAGACGACTAGGAAATATACTAAAATGTGAAAGTTGTTATCTCTGGGTTGGAAGATGAAGGTAAGGTTAGGGTTGATTTTTGTTCCCACCCTCTTCCGTGCTTTCTCTACTTTCTGCAAAGAGAAACTATTTATTATAATCATGGAAAATATTTCTTAAGAAGCAGACGATCCATTTAGCACATCTTCTTTTTCTTTTTTCTTTTTTTTTTGAGATGGAGACTCGCTCTGTCACCCAGGCTGGACTGCAAAGGCACGATCTCAGCTCACTGCAATCTGTGCCTCCTGGGTTCAAAGCAATTCTCCTGCCTCAGCCTCTCACGTAGCTGAGATTACAGGTATGTGCTACCATGTCTGCTAATTTTTTGGTATTTTTAGTAGAGATGGGGTTTTACCATGTTGGTCAGGCTTGTCTCAAACCCCTGACCTCAAATGATCCCACCCACCTTGGCTTCCCAAAGTGCTGGGGTTACAGGCGTGAGCCATGGTGCCCAGCCTAGCACGTCTGTTTTTTGACTATAGAATTCATTTTGAAGTTTTACTTGGATAATCAAAGTCCTTTTCAAGTAGGGCATAAAGATCTTAACACAAGACGCTGGCAGTACCCTATCTGAGAAAGGGTCGATCAGGGTCTCCTCCTTTCTTCTGCAGACAATACTCCTATGAATGCAACCCAAGACCCCTCTGCATTTTGGAGGCAGCTCTGTCACACTGCTGGCTCACACTACAGCTTGCTAAGTCTAACCACCTAACTCTGTCTCACCATCACGGGCTTGGAGATGTTGGCTATTCGGACCCCAGTAAAGTATGTTGGGTTCTACTAAATTGTATTTTGCTGGCTTTACCCTCCCATTCTGGCTGCTGAGATATATTTAGACCCTAAGCCTGTCTGTGAAGCACTCTCACCAACCCTCCCTGCTCTGTGTCACCCTCGGGTTTGATAACTCTGCCACATGCACCCCATCCGAGACATCGGCACCCACAGGGAGCAGGGGAAGGTGCGGATAGAGCCCTGTGGCGCCCCTCTAGAGACCTCCCTCTACGTTTCTTCTACTTCGTAATCAGCTTTCATTTGTTACTCAACCAATTACGAATGATGAACGAGCCCTCCCTTTGCGTACGCATATCTTGCCATGGTCCCTATTTAAGCCTCACCAGGCTGGGCCTGGGGTCTCCACTTGTCCACTGTAAGAAGTGGCCAGTGCTAAAGAGCCTTCCTCAGTAGCCCCATCCTCCATTGCCACGGTCCTGCAGCTCCAGGGGACTCTCAGGTGCATGCAGAAAAATGGGTGGATCGGACTTGGCCCCGCACCGCACCCATCCACATCGGCACATCCTGGAGTGGTCCAGGGGACGGGGGAAGGAGCTGAGGCCCACAGCGGGTCCTAAAGCCAAACCGCCAGAACCCCAGTCCTTCCATGCTTTGAGGAAACTCTTTCAATATGGACAGAATCAGCCAGTGGAGGTGGGGCTGTGCTGTGCCCCCGGGAACCCAGATCACTCCGGCCAAGATGCCGACCTGCCTGTGGGCCTGTCCTCCACCCCAGAGGCAGAATTCACACCTGCTGCCCTTGATAACCAGTGACTGTGGTTCATTCGTTCAATGGGACATCCAGCACCTTCAGCCGAGCATTGCCCCAGAGGGGACATGAGGCCACTATGATGGCTGGGCCCTTCACCTGGTGGGAAACACAAGAGTCACCAGCAATTTGCTTCACTTGTTCTTAAGCAAATTACCTAGCACATCTGCACCTCTGTTCTCTTCTGTATAAAATGAGGTCACACTAAATTACCGTTAACTGAAGTCACCCTGCAGCTGAGACTCACTCCTCCTATCTAGCTGCAATGTCAGGTCCGTCACCAACTTCTTCCCATCTTCCCTTCCCACTCTCCTTCCCAGCCTCCAATACCCACAGTCCTCTCTCTGCTGCTGTAAGCTCAACTCTTCTTAGCTTCCACATATATGAGTGAGAACATGAGTTATTTTTCTTTTCTTTTTTTTTTTTTTTTTTGAGACAGGGTCTCGCTCTGTTGCCCAGGCTGAAGTGCAGTGGCGTGATCTCAGCTCACTGCAACCTCCACCTCCCGGGTTCAAGCGATTCTCCTGCATCAGCCTCCCTAGTAACTGGGATTACAGGCACCTGCCACCATGACCGGCTATTTTTTTTAATTTTTGGTAGAGACGGGGTTTCCCTGTGTTGGCCAGGCTGATCTTGAACTCCTGACCTCAAGTGATCTGCTAACCTTGGCCTCCCGAAGTGCTGGGATTACCGGCCAGTATTTGTCTTTCCGTGCCTGGCTTATTTCATGTAACATGATGTCCTCCAGGTTTAACCATGTTGCCAGGAATGACAGATTTCCCTATTTGATCATTACACATTGTACACATGCATCAAAATATCAGTTTGCATCCCATAAACATGTGCAGCTATTACGTGTCAACTAAAAATAAAGGGAATAGGTAAATAAATAAACAAGGTCACTCCTCGTCCCCACCTGTCAGGGCTGCTGTAAGAATTCGCTGAGATGCTATGTGCCAAGTTCCTGGCAGGGAGGGGCCATCGTTAACAGAGGCCTTGCTGGGACTCCATCTACAGGCTCTCCACAGCCAGGCTGGCCAAGTCAAATCAATAAAGAAAACCCTCTTTCCTTCCAATTCAACACATTCAGAATTTGAAAATCAATCTGAAATTGATATAAAAGAACCTGCCTGACCTTTACCTCTGCACTCTCTATGAAGAGATGGTTGACAGAGCAAATCAATAGTGTAAAGTCTTTTGGAAGCCTTCTGGGGTGCTCCGGGACCACACGGGTGCCCACTCTCCAGTGACAGTCACACCACAGGTCCTTCTTACCTTCCAGAGCAACAGCCTGCTGGGGGCCGTGGGGGCTCACCCCTGTCAGCCCCCAAGCTGGGGCAACACACATCTGCAGCACAGACTCCACCTGGTCTTGGAAGCAAACAGGCAAGGCCCCCGCTAAGCCACAGTGCCGTGAACCCAGTACGGAGACACCACAAGACAGCCTTGTGTCCTGAGAGACAGAACCACTTCCTTTCATCGTATGGTCCGGGCTTCTCAAATCTGAAAATCCAGAATGCTCCAAAATCCAAAACGTGAGCACTGACATGTGCTCAGATCAAATGCTCACTGAAGCATTTCGGTTCTCGGATTTTCAGGTTTGGGACGCTCCACTGGTAAGTATAAAGCAAGTATTCCAAAATAAAATTTTAAAAATCCAAAATCTGGAATGCTTCCGGTCCCAAGCATTTCGGATGAGGGATGCAACTGGCAGCTCTAAAAAGCAAACTTCTGGTTCCTCTGCCTCCCACCACAGCGAAAGCTGGGGCTAATGCCCCTTCTTCAACGTTTCTCCCGTGCCCGCCCTCCGCCCCGCACCTGCCCATCTGTCTTGCAGCACCAGCAGCAGCGGCCCCTACCAATAAACCCATCATCGGTACCGCCCCCACCCCCAGAACCAACGGGCGCTCCGCTCTCCCGAAAAAGGGGTGTGAATTTTGTACGGAGATGGGAGGGAGCTTGGAGCACCTGATCCCCTGCCTGGGAAGACTCAAGAGACCACCATGTCAGGTATAGTGAACAAAAGGCTAATTTCCCAGCTCTCCCCAATAAAAAAAAAAAAAAACCTTTACCCTGAAGGCGACTGGTTGGCCTATAAGCCAGGTTCCTGCATCCCATTCATAAACCACCAGCAAAGGCAAACTGGCCAGACCCCCAGGCCCTGCTCCGTGGGAAGCACCTGAGTCAGTGAGACCCCCGCTGTCCCCACCTCCCAGAGCTCAGGCCCCAGTGAGGATGTGCTGAGGGGCAACCCAGGACACCTCCCTTCTAGATGGGTAGGTGTCTGCCCTCTCAACCCACCCCTCCTCAGGAGGAATACCCCCACAGGCCTGTCAGGTAGTTTTCTTTCTTTTTTGAGATGGAGTTTCGCTCTTGTTACCCAGGCTGGAGTGCAGTGGCATGATCTCAGCTCACCACAACCTCCACCTCCTGGGTTCAAGCAATTATCCTGCCTCCAAGGAAGCTGGGATTACAGGGGTGCACCACCACACCCAGCTAATTTTTGTATATTTAGTAGAGATGGGGTTTCTCCGTGTCAGTCAGGCTGGTCTCGAACTTCCGACCTCAGGTGATCCACCCACCTCAGCCTCCCAAAGTGCTGGGATTACAGGCATGAGCCACCGCACCCAGCCTTCAGTAAGGTTTCTTTATTCTTGCTTTAGGGAATTTTTTTCATTGTGGAAACATCTATAGCCCCCCAAAGAAAAACACACAAAAAAAAAACCTTGCCGTTTCAAACCATTTTTCAGTGTACAACTCAGTGGCCTTAATTACATATCAAATGTTATGCACCCATGACTCACTTCCAGAACTTTCTATCACCCCAAACAGAAACTCCATGTGCATTCAACAATAACTCCCCACTCCCCCCGACCCCTGGCAACTGCTCAACTACCGCCTGTCTGTATGGATTTGTATTCCAGTTATTTCCTATGAATGGACTCATGTGACGTGTGGCCTGCTGCGTCTGGCTTCTTTCACTCAGCGGGCCATTTTCAAGGCTCACCCATGCTGCAGCCTACATCAGCCTCGTTCCCTTCTATGGCTACGTAATATTCCATTGTGTGGATAGGCAACATTTGGTTGACCCGTTCATCTGCTGATGGACATTCGGGCTGTTTCACTACTATGAATCATGATGCAGTGAACACTGGCATACAAGTGTCTGTGTCCTTGTTTTCAATTCCTTTGGGTGTACGCCAGTAGATTTCTTTCTTTAATCTGCCAATCTGCATTTATTCCATTTGCTGTTACTTAGGGAAGCCTGCTGCAAACATTGTACCAGATGCAAGATATTCTGGTGGCCAAGGTCAACGTCTAAGTGTTTGGATGGAGAGAGAAAATTGATGGATGATGGATAGATGGATGGTGTATGAACAGATGAATCACGGATGGATGGTGGATGGGCAGATGAACAGCAGAGAATGGACAGACAGATGGATGATGGGCGGATGGATAGGTGGATTATGGATAGATAGATGGTGGACGGATGAATGGTAGATGGACAGATGGATAATGGATAGATGATGGATGATGAATGGATGGATGATGATAGATGGGCAGATGGGTAATACATGAAGGATGAATGGATGGACGGATGGATAGACATCACAGCCACGTCGCTCCTCCCCTCCCCCTTCTGACTGGCATAGCAGCAGTCTAAGAACTGCTGACCTGGCTTGCCTTCATTTGCCTCAAAACTTGTCTGTATCTGAGTGATGCTTCCCACCAACAGTGTGGGCTGCCACTAGCTCTCAAGCCCTCCTGTCCCTCAGGGTCACCTGGACAGCATTTTCAAAGTGATGCTTACAGGCCCCACCCTGGAGACCCTGACCCCTCACTCTAGGGTGGAACCCACAGGTGGTGCTTTTCATGAACTCTCGGGTGGCTTGGAGGATCGGCCAGGGCTGGGAACCCCTGATGCAGGGCTCACGTGCTTCCAGGAGTCGGCCTGCAGGCTGGGTTGCTTTGCATGGCTTGTAATGGCTGTGGGTTGCTTTTAAAAAATAGAATGTCATGTCTCGGGAAGGATGAAGAAACCTGTAAATCACAGATAAGAGGCTCTTACTGGAGGACGAGGAGGGACCCTGGGAGGAAAGGATTTTTTATAAAACGGAGTGGCAGGGAGGAGGAGCAAAGCCAGAAATGCTGCGATGAAGTTAATCTATTAGGTAATTATCTTAATGCCAGCTCCATGTCCCCGGCCCTGGCCTAGCTGTCATTTAACTCGTTGAAAAGGATGTTTCTCATTACTGGAATTTTACCCTTTGGACTAACAATCTGGTGGCATCAGGCATTCAAGATTCTCAAGGAATCCCAGGGTCCCCTAGCATCTCTGGGTTCTTGAAAGTCAGCGGTGTGGTTTCCAAATAAATATGCCCAAATCAGGAAAATGGCAGAGCCTGCCCTAGACCCAGCAGACAATGGTCCCTGCTGTACAACTGACCCCTGAGCAGAGCTCTGACCTGGCCCCTGCCAAGCCTGGCTAGGATAGGCCACAGCCAGGACCCCCGGCCTCTCTGCCCGTGCGGGGTGTGTCATCTCCTCTCCATCGTCGGCCCAGAGTCTTCCTCATGGCCCGGCCCCACCATAAAAGTGATGCAGGTGTTTTTTATCTGGTTTTTTGTGTGTGCTGTGTCTCTCTTTTCTTTCTCTCTCTCTCCCAACACAGAAACTCAGGTTTAAATGCAGCTGTACCAGGATAATTTGATCAGGGCATCTTAAGCCCGGAGTCTCACGTTTGTGATCTACAGTTTTAATTAAGCTTTGACTCTCCAGTGCAGGATCTCATGTTATCTTGCTGCATCGCACCAAGCGGGGGTGGTGGGTCCGGACACAGCAGACCTGGCCAAGACTGGACGTTTGTGAACTTGCCACGGGGGTCCACCTTCCTCTTCCTGTTCCTTGGAGTAGACTCTAATCCAAGGATCCCTCAAGGTTAGCCCCTTTTCTCCTCCTTCCCGGAGGCTGCCTGGGCTCTTTCTACAAGCCTCATTCCACCCAAAGAGGAACAGGAATGCATGGGGACCCAGGGAGAGTGCGAAGTCCTCACCCCACCTCTCAGTGCACAGATCCTGCCCAAAGGCCCTGGAGACGAGACAGCAGCGTCAAGCAGGAAGACTCCAGGGCCTGTGGCTCAGTCACTCAGTCAACATTTCCTGGCCACCTACTACAGTGGCGGACAAAAGATCCGGGCTGACAAAGACAGTAGCAATGACCCTCGCCCCTCCAGCCCATTCCCCGTCTCCAGTGGGAGTGCCTGTTTGAGAATGCAGGTCCCACGTGTCAGCCCTGGACTAAGCCTTTGATTAATTTCATCTGTCAATCAAGACTACATATCCCTGCCAAGGGCCGGCTGTCCTGAGCAGGCAGAGGTACAAATAAGAGCCCTGGGGCCCCCTTGGTCTTGTCCTTTGGGGACTGACCCTTGGGAGGGTCGAGGGTAACAAGTGGATGAGGCATGACATTGCTGGGCCTGACTTCAAGAGCCCAGAGGGAACAGGGTAGGCAGCAGGAAGACCTGTGGTGGCGGCACAGAATGGGCAGAAGACTGTGCCTATGAGCCCCTGGTGTGGCCTGCTCACTTCCCCAGCATCCCCTCTCACTGTCAAGCCCTCACCTTCAGGACTTTTGTCATAAGAATGCCATTTGCTAGAAGCCATTGAGTGCTAGTCGTAACCTGGTGTAAGCACTCCCTCATTAAATCCTCTTGGCCATCCTGGGAGGCAGGTGTTACTATGACTTCCCATCTTACACACGAGGAAACTGAGGCACCAAGAGGCTATTTGACTTGCCCAGGGTCACACAAATATTAGGGCCATGGGGGCAGGGCTGGGTAACAGAACCAAGCAGCACACCTGCTGCCCAGACCGTGGTCCATTTGGAGCCCAGATCAGGGCATTCCCCTCCTCTGGCAGTGAGTCTTTAAGGCAGCATTCCCCTGCCACCCAGCTCAGCTGTCCCTGCACCCACAGACCTTGGGGCGCTTGGAGTTGCTTCTCCTTGACCAAGGCACTCATAGTGGCCCCGGCACCCAACACCTGGCACATGCCTACCCATCACGCACACCCATGGATCCCACCCCTCCTGCCCCCTCCCCCACACTCCTCCCTGGTGGGCCCCGAAGGCCTTCCACCTCTCAACAGGGTCAGGGGAAGGAGGAGCGGGGTGAGCCAAACTCAAGGCATTGGGAGCTGGGCACTTTCCTGGGAGGCGGCCCCAGGTGGGTACCACAGCCTTAGGTATTTATTAACAAAGGCGGGGGGCAGGGGGAGGTGCAGCCAGCCTGTCTGATTACTTTATGGCCTACAGCAGTTTGCAAACATGCATGTTTCCCTCGGCTCATACATCTCTTAGCAAAGGCCTGGGGAAGCTCAGCTGCTCATTGGGACTCTGAGGACCCAAACCATGGCCACGCCATGGGGACATGGAAGCTGCCATCCGTGCTGCCCCGAGGTGCCTTCCAGATTCCCCACCCACCCTCACCCCATGCGGGCTTCCCAGATGTCACAGATAAGACAGCATGGCCAGCAAAACACTAATTCCAGAGAGAGGATGACAAAATTATAGGAAAAGTATATCCCATGCAGTCTTTGGGATATACTCATACTAAACGATTATTGTGCATCTGGGATTTCAGTTTACCTGGGCGTCCTGGGCACACCTGGCAGCCCTGCCCCCATGGCACCTGCTTGTACCTCAGTCACTTCCTCTTCTTTCTTTTCCCTCTCCCTGAAGACTCCCAGAGGGGCAAGAGCCAAGCACAGCCACTCTAAGAGTCACCCTCTACAAAGCGCAGCCACAGAGCCGCCGGAGATACTTTCTCCAAGCCTGAGCCAGATGAGGAGAGAAACACCAAGGCTGTGAGGAAAGAAGGCAGAGGGAGCTGGGCATGGAGACCGTGCTCTGGAAGGAGCTGCCCTTGGCACCGCGTCCACACACACCTGCTGTCCACACGCACCTGCTGTCCACACACCCGCTGTCCACACGCACCCACTGTCCACACACAGCCACCTGTGGGAGGCCTCTGGGCTATGCAGTCTCCAGCCATGATTTGAGGCCTTCCAATCTTGCAGGACCTCGTGCAGCCTGGAGGAGGGGCTCCCAGGCTGAGCACTCGGAACCCACAGCGCCAGAGACTGTCTCTGGTCTGCAGAGGGGCTCCAGGCAAGGAGAGAGGCCCTTCATGGCTTTCACCCTGGCTTCCCCGGCATGGGAAGAACAGGCACCTGTCCCTTTAACAAGCCCTCTCCATCCTACAGCTGCGGCCACTTGATGTGAATGATTGCTGCTGAGAACCTCATCTGGGATTTTCCAATGCAATGATTCAAGTCTAGCTGTGTTCAAAAACCTCCTGTCAAACCTAAGTGATGATTTCCGCCTTGCCATCTTCCTCTGGAATGTTCTGTCCCCTCCCCTCCCCCCTGCATCACCTGCCCCCGAGCTCCATCCTACTTGGAGTTTTTCTTTCTGAATCTGCCAGTTGGGGGAGGGTGTCCGAAGCAGAGCCGGGCCGGCGTGTTCACCAGCTGGAGAAAGACAATGCCTCCTTCTCCTCCCTGGCTCAGAACGACATTCTCTAGGAATAAACGAAATGCGGAGGTGGGAAACCAGGCAGGGAGGAGACAACCGGAAACTGCAGCTTCTCCACCTGTGAAGAAGGGGTTGGAGCCCCAGGGGTGGGCTGCAGACTGGAGGAGGTGAGCTGACCCTCGAGGGACCGGGTCAGCAAGGAAAGGATCCAGAAGGAGAAATCCAAGGGATTGTTTAAAAGTCTTCGCGGAGAAGTTACAGAAGATGGATCTTCATCCCTCTGCAACCTTAGGATTAAGGGTCCCCTTGTCAAAGGGAGGGGGGAAATAGGTGGGAGGTGTTTGAACCAGAGCAACTCCATCTTGATGAGGGGCTGGGTAGCATGACGCTGACACCTGCTGGGCTGCTTTCCCAGGAGGTGAAGGCATTCCTAGTCACAGGATGAGACAAGAGGTCACAAGACACAGGTCACAGAGACCCAGCTGCTAAAACAGGATGCGGTAAAGAAGCCGGCCAAAACCCACCGAAATCAAGGCGGCAACGCAGGTGAACTCCAATCGTCCCCACTGCTCACGATGCTCTAGTTTTAATGGATTTGCATGCTAAGAGGCACTCCTGCCAGCGCCATGACAGTTTACAAATGCCATGGCAACGTCAGGAAGTTACCCTGTATGGTCTAAAGAGGGGAGGAACCCTCAGGTCCGGGAAATTCCAGCCCTCCTTCCAGAAAACTCATGAATAATCCACCCCTTGTTTAGCATGTAATCAAGAAGTGACCATGACTCCCCCGCTGAGCAGCCTGTGCCACTGTGCTGCCTACGGAGCAGCCATTCTTTCAGTCCTTTACTTTCCTAATAAACTTGCTTTTCACTTTAAAAAAGAAAAAAAGGCTTCAGAGGTTCATTGAGCAAGAGTGTGGTAAGCCACCGCCACACTGGTGCTGGAGACAGGCCAGGGTCCAGCTGCCCAGGTGGGACCCGGAGTCCTCCTCAAACTGCCACAAGTGCCCCCAGCCATGTGGGGATCTCACTGAAGGGCAGGTTCTGAGTCAGCAGGTCTGGGCCAGGCCTGAGTTGACATCTCTAACCAGCCCCTGTGTGATGCCGCTGCTGGTCCGAAGGCCATACTTGGAGTGACACGGTGGCTCCCAACTCTGAGTGCACACTGGAACCAGCCAAGGAGTTTCAAAATGACTGCTACCCTGGGGCCCACCCCCTAGGTTCTGAAGGCAGCATGGGTGCAAGGGCTGTGAAGCCCCCCAGGTGATTCTAACATGCAGCCTGGGCCTGAACCCCTGATCTAACAGGAAAGGCTGCTGGTTCAACACATACCAAGCAATTAGTTTTCAATTACAGTGTGGACGTCCTGCAGACAAGGACAGGTATGGAATGCTTTGAGGGCATGCAACGGGGAAATGGGGGCTTTTGAGCTGGGGAGCAGGAATGAATACTTGGGGGAGGCGGGAAGAGTGGGGGAGACAAAGGAGCCCCTTTCCAGGGCCCTGAGGCCAGACAGGCAAGGTGCTAAGGACTCTGGGAGGCCACAGAGCTACAGGGGAAGCGGGTTGAGGTGCAGGGCAGCTGGCAGGGCTGGGGGGTGGACCTCATGCTATGGCTGGGAGTTCCGTCTTCCAAAAGCCACCGGAAGCCCTTTGAGGGGTTTTGAATATCGTAGTGACAAGATCAGACTTCAGCTTAGAGAAGTGGGTTGTAGGGAAGCGCACAGAAAGAAGGAAGGGAGTCATTTAAGTCCTTGTCACTCACCCTTTGAAAAACCAATTCTAAATGAAGCTAAAAACTGGAGAACTAGGGCACCTCTGTCTTAGCACTAAGCACGGGGTCAAGGCACTTCCGACTTCTGGGAAGGAGCTAAGTCCCTGCCAGGGGCAGCCTGCCAGAGCCAACCTGGCCCTAGGTCCATCACATGCTATTTTTAGGCTGGCCCCTCCCCCAGAAGGCTGCAAGTTATTTCAAGGTATCCCTGTGATATGAGCAAGCCCACCCTCTCAGTTAAGCTGAAACCACTGATCAAAACCAAACTTTCAAGCAAAAGTCGCCAGTCCTGTTGGGAGCTTGGAGGGACAATGTGCTGGTCAGTGTTGTGTCCCACATGGCCAGGCTTAGTCTCCAGGGATTCAGTCCAACATGGATTGGGTGTTGCTGAGATATTCGGCCATTGTGGTGAACATCTACAATCAGCTGACCAGTAAAGGAGATAAGCCTCCAGAAGGTGGATGGAGGGTCTCAACCAATCAGTTGAAGGTCTGAAGAGCAAAAACTGAGGTTTCCCAGAGAAGAAGAAATTCTTGCCGGAAGACTGCAGCAAAAATCATGCCTGTCCTAGAAATTTCAACTTGCCAACCCCTGTAATCATGTGGACAGATTCCTTAAAATAAATCTCTTGATAGTTTGAGATATGAGGATGGAGATGGAGATGACAAAGAAAATGAAGATCAAGATCACAGAGATGATGGAGAAGATGGAGATGATGGAGAAGATGGAGATGATGGAGAAGGTGGAGATCATGGAGAAGATGGGGTTGATGGAGAAGTTGCAGATGATGGAGAAGATGGAAATCATGGAGATGATGGACATGATGGAGAAGATGGAGATGGTGGAGAAGTTGGAGATGATGAAGAAGATGGAGAAGTTGGAGATGACGAAGAAGATGGAGATGATGGAGAAGATGGACATCATGGAGATGATGGACATGATGGAGAAGATGAGATGATGGAGAAGTTGGAGATGATGAAGAAGATGGAGAAGATGGAGATGACGGAGAAGTTGGAAATCATGGAGATGATGGACCTGATGGAGAAGGTGGAGATCACAGAGATCATGGAGAAGATGGAGATCATGGAGAAGATGGACATGATGAAGACGATGGAGATGATGGAGATGGAGATGATGGAGATGGAGATGATGAAGATGGAGATGATGGAGAAGATGGAGATGATGGAGAAGATGGAGACCATGGGGCAGACAGAGATGATGGAGATCACAGAGAAGATGGAGATAAAGATGGGTAGAGATAGCCTACTGGTTCTGTTTATCCAGAGAACCCTGACCAATACAGAGGCCCACAGCTCTGGCCCCAGACACTTGTAGTCCCCTCCCACCTGGCTATGGCTTGATGTTTCCTGCTGTCCACCTTCCTATCTTAAAATGGAGTTCATGAAAGCCCCAAAACCCAGACCCCAAAGGCCTGACTAACATGGCGGGGGATTACTCAACCCATAGAACCTGCACACAGGCAGCAGACAGCATGGAGGTCTCACTCCAGACTCTTCACTCCAGACCCCCATCCCAGCCTCTCACTCAAACCCCAGGAAGTGATCTTGGCTTTGATGAAGATGGAGAGAGCTAGCGCAGGACATGTCTGTCTTCCAATGGCCAAGATCTAAACTTTTCTAAAGCCAGATTTCCTGACAGTTCTGGCTAGAACTGAAAAGTAGCGGGTAAATAACACATTGGAGAACCTGGTGGGGTGCAGGATCGCTGAGGGAGTCGGGCACCACACACAGGGCAAATGGCACTCTCCACGGGGAAGCAATTCCCTGAAGATGGAAGAAAGTCAGCAATTCTTCACACACGCGGGCAGACCCACTTAGGCAGGGGAAATGCACCAGAGGAGAAGGCAGCGATGTCCAAATTTGTCTCTGAGCTTGATTATTTAAACATTTATCATCAAACTTGAAGAAATAAACGCAAAGGCCATTTTAATGGCATACATGGGGATAAGAAAAGCACCCGTGTTTCCAGTGCCAGGTTCCCTGGCATGAGCGACAGAAGCTTCTGCAAGTACAGTCAAAGGTGACGGGCGCACGCTTTGCCAGCGAAGATCCCATTTCCAGCACACACGCGTCTGTGGCTTATCCTTGCTGACTTCTTTCAGAATTGGCTCCAGCTCCCGAAGCAGGTGGTCAACCCACCTCCTCCCTGGAAAACCCCAAGGAGAAGGGGAGGGAGGGAGGGAGGTGGAGGGGCCGGGGAGGCCAGTGTCAGGAGGACTCGGGCACGGCACCCTCTGGACCAGAGCAGCATTGAGCGCCCTTTGTGAAAACCTCTGTGATGCCAGGCTAGGTCCCCCTGGCACGAGGGTGGCTCTGAACCACTGCCACAGAAGATGGAGCTCAGGGGCCCGTGCAGACCCGGCGTGGGCGGCAGTGCCCACAAGCTCCTAAAAATAAGCATCCGCTCAGCTCAAAACCCTGCTGTCCCTCCACCTGGCCCCAGAGTGTCCTCACTTCCTCAGCCTGAGCACTGCTGGCATTCCGGATGGGCAGGAGGCAGAGCTGAGCCCCGCCCGGGGTGGCAGTGGAGGGAAGAGGGGTGGCCCAAACTTGTCCAATAGAAAGGACCACGTGGAGCGCTTCCCTCGCCCGTAGCGGGTGTTGGCAATGCCGGGAGCAACCACAAAGCTGGGGAAGTCAGGAGCTTTGCAACAAAACCAGCCCTGGGGAGCATGAAGGCACTCAAGCACTCCAATACCTAACCCCAAACAGTGCATGGTCAATCAGGAACGCAAAACAGGCAGCCCATCAGATACAGAGCAAAACCAAACCAAGGCAGGGCGCCCACTGCCTGGCACCTCTTGGGGCAGGCTGCCTGCGCATCCTCTTCCGTGTGGCCACTGGGGTGCACTTCCTTGGGAAGGTGGCTGTGGGTGGATGCGCATAGTACCCACTCAGCGCCTCGTGGGCTTGTGCCCTCCCCTGGAGGCAGGTGGACGAGGCGAAGGCCCGGATGTGCCAGCCATCCTGAGACCCGCCCTGGGCCAGGCCCCTGCACATCCATGCACCTTTTCCACATCCTCAGCAGAGACTCTTGGTCTGGATGCTGCGTGAATTCACCACATCTGTCTGTGGGAGAGGAACTCCCTGACTTGGCTCTGAAAACATAGTAATAAAATAATAATTTAAAACAAAGTACAGCTTCTTCCAGAAAGCCAGAAGTGTGGGTAGCTGGTGTAGGATTTGCTTGGCGTTGGGATTAGAGCACAGCAGATCATTCCAGAATTCCACCATTCTCCTGGCACAGGGTCTCTGCCCAGGGCTAAGCTCAGGGCTCACACCATCACCGCCTGACCCCCAGTGGCACAGCTGTGGTTACACCAGCTGCAAATTCCCTGGTTAGTTACATTCTCTAAGATGCAGCAGGCTTGACTCGGGGTGGCTGCGCCTCAGCATCAGCCTCCCGCCCCCCAACGTCCTGAGCATCGCGCCTGGTCCGCCGCCCACGTGTCTCCATCGCATTTCCCCTTCCCTTCTGAACAGGACAGGCCTTCATGCGGTTCTCTTCCTGCCCAGCTCTGCTTCCCACTCCTGCCCTTGCCTAACTTTTCTCCATGCCCTTTGGGGGAACCTCATCAGGTCCTGCCCTGTGGGGAGGCACAGACCTGACCAGACTCACGGTCCCCAGCCCAAGGCGGCCCAGCCTGACACGCCCACTGCAGTAGACATGGAGCTGGCTCTGCTTCCGGCTGCTGGCCTGTGGCTCCTACCTGAAAAGCCCATGGGGGAGGCAACAGCACATCAGCCAGTTTGCTCCCGAAAACCAAGAACTGCACCCCCATTTTGGCCTTGATATTCACGTGTCATTTTCCTTGGATACTCAAGAAGCTGCTGCCTTGCAGTCCAGTCTGCACAAAGCATGGCCTGGGACCCGCTCGGGGCGGGCAGAGGGGTCAGCGGTGCTGAGGAGCCTGTGGCGAGGGGCACATCAGCATGCCGAGCTCCGGGGCCGGCGGGAGCTGGAGAGGACGGGCCGAGAGCCATCAGGAGATGGAGCAGAACATGGTCAGTCAGGAGCACGAGTTCTTGGCCCAGGCGTCCACCGAGATCCGGCACCATGGAAGGGAGTCACTGGCGAGCTGGTTGGGGAGTCACCGGCTGCCATTTACGCTCCATAAATAGAGGGTAAATGTGTCTCTAAAATGGGAACTGGTGCCACAGGACCCGCGGTGCCCCCCGGGGTAGCTGCGCCTGGTGCCCTCCCAATCGCACCTCTGAGAACTTGCCATCCCAGCCCCGTCTCCCGAGTGCCCCTTGGGCTCCTGTGCTCCGTCCACCCACCACAGCTTTGCTTTAGGGTTGGTCTTACCTGCAGTCCGCCCAGTCCCTGCCCCAGCCCCGCCATCTCTGTCATCGCCTCCTCCTCCTCCTCCTCCCCGTCTCTTCCTTGATTATCCAGACTTGATCTATCAGCCAACAGCTCGCCCCCAAGCAAAAGTGTGTCCTATCTTTTCGTAGGTTTAAAGCACAGCCCCCCAGCCAGGCAGGCAACCCCATTCGACCAAGACAAAACCCAATCCCATTCTTACGGCTTCCATCACACTGGGCACAGACGACTACTGAGCAGTGCTCCCCGAATCAAACCACTGCCAAAGGCTGAGGGACTCCAACCAGGCACCCTGGCCAGTCAGGAGCGAGGACGCTCCACTGCAGCAACAAGCAGCTGCCAAATCGCGTCACCTTTTACGGCAAAGATTGTCCTGCCCACGCCACGTTCTTATCATGGGTCCATCTTGCTCCTCACACAAGGGGCCAGGCTGATAAAGCAACCTCTTTCTGGAACATTCCTGGTGGTCGTGACAGAAGGAAAGAGGGATGGACACACTCCATCCTAACCTGTGGCAGACGTGACTTCCAGCCCCATATCTACGACTTTGGTCACTGACCAAAGAAAGGCACAGAGCTCCATGACAGCCCACAGCTGGGCAGAGCAGAGACACCAAATACTTGTGGCCAAAGTGAGCCCGTCTCAGTGACACTAACCCCGGCCAACACAGATAATCAAACACCCGCCCACTCAGGATGTCACCGATGCCTCTGGGTTTGCAGAAACAAGAAGGAAGACTTCCACTCGGGCTCAGGTGAATCCGACCACTCCTCCAGGGGTTGCCCTTAGCTGGGCCAGACTGCAATCTGGATGCAGGAAAGAGGATGAGACGAAGCAAGAGAGACCATTAGAGTCACTACGCCACTCACCTCTTCCATTTCCATGCACGTGTGCACCATGGCAAGACAGACAGCCCCACAGAGAGGGACGTGCCTTGTAGATGCTCCCCGGCCTGCCCTGCCCCAGGGCTGAGGATGCTCTGCCCACTATTTGCTATGCGGGAGGTTTCCACTTGGTTTCCTGTTGCAGGAAGAGAGGAGAGCTGTTCTTGTGCCCACACAGCCAGGGGCTGGAGGAAGGCAGGTGCCACCTGCTCCGGACCTGGCAGGGGACCATCTCTTGCCGTTCCAAGGAGTTTGGAAGCTGGACCCAGAGGGACTTGGCATGGTTTCCACAGACACTGCCATGGAGCATCTGCCATGGAGCCAGAGCCACTTGGCCACCATAGGGAACCGTACTAGCCCAGAGGCCAGGTTGCCTCTCTGTTAAAGCCCCCCACGTGCCTGTGTGTGCCTGTGCCTGCGTGTGTGTGTGTGTGTGCACGTGTCTGGCCCTGGAAAAGTGGGCATTCAACCTCACTTCCACTCTGTGTCTGCTCCTCTTCCACCTCCCCCCAGCCTCTCTTTGTCCATCCCTGTTGACTTGGGGAAGGGGAAGACAAGATCTTTCTTTTCTCAATAAATCTCTGATCAAGATGCAATTCCAACCATGCGCAGTGGCTCATACCTGTAATCCTAGCACTTTGGGAGGCCAAGGCAAGAGGATGGCTTGAGCCTAAGCGTTTGAGATCACCCTGGCAACAGAGCAAGACCTCACCTCTACAAAAAATAGAAAATCAGCTGGGCATAGTGGTGCATGCCTGTAGTCCCAGCTATTTGGGAGGCTTAAGCCCAGGATATTGAGGCTACAGTGAGCCGTGATCACGCCACTGCACTCCAGCCTGGGAGTCAGAGCGAGACCCTGTCTCAAAAAAAGAGATGCAATTCCTGGAAGGACCTGAGTGGCTAGCAGCCCCTGCCCTGTGTGACAGCCATGGGATGTGCTCAGAGAGATGCTCGTTCCTGAGAGAGGAGTTGCTCTTCAGGCCTGCCGCAGCTTCCCGGAGCCATGGACCTCTGGCACCTGCAATGGCCCTCTGGTGCCCGCCTCCAGCAGGGCTTCCCACAGGTGTGCCAAAGCATAGGCTGTCATGGGCACTGCAGGGGACAGGCAAGCCCATTTCTGAGGGTCCACATCAAGCATGAAAGACCCAGACACACAGAAAACAAGGAAAGAAAGCCATGCCACATCAGCACTGGGCGCTGGGGGGGAAGGGAGGGAGGAGTGCTGAGGACTGCGCAGTGTGGACCCAATGGCTCTTGCTTGACATGTGACCCTGGCCCCCCCAAGCCTCGGCTTCCTCGTGGTAAAGCAGGCTCCTCTTTCGCTGGGATGCTTTGAGGATGCAGTGAGCTGATGTGTGTGAAAGTCTCCGACACATCCATTCACGGACGATCTCGGCCACTGTTGAGTCTTTAAAGAGCGAGCGCCATGGCAGGTCCTGGGACCCCGTGGTGACTAAGGCCAAAGGGCCCCTGACCTTACAGAAGACAGACAGATGTCACACAGTGCCCCACAGCGACTGTGCTCAGCTGGGGTCAGAGCTTCAGGGGGCACGCAGGGTACAAGAGGAGCTAACTGGGACCCCTACGTGGGGACAGTGAAAGAAGTCTTCCTTAAGGGAGTGACATTTGAGCGGAGCTCTGCAGACCAGGTTGGGATCAATAACAAGGCCAAGGGGAGAGGGAGAGGAGGCACTCTAAGCAGGAGCTGCCTGTGCAAAGGCCCTGAGGCCCCCAGAGTGCAACCTCTGGAGGAATGGACCGGCCAGGAGGAAGGTGGCTCTGGTGGCATTTTGTGAAGCTCTGTGATCATGTTTGCATTTTTAAAAGATGCTCTATCCATGCTCCCCTCCAATCCACCTCCCACTCCGCAGCCAAAGCCTGTCAACCCAGGCAAGAGGCCAGGGCCATAGTCCAGGCTGGAGAAGGTGGTGGCTGTGGGAAGGAGGGAAATGAACAGAACGAGGGCTTTCGGAGGTCAGATGGGCAAGGTGTGGGGGTGCCTTGAAAGCAGAGGTGGCAGGGGGTGGACAGCACAGAGGGAGGTGCCCAGCCTCTGCCTCGTACAAAAGCGGGGTGGGGCGGAGCTGTCCTCTAAAATGGAGAACGCTGGGAGAGGAGGAGGCAGGAGAGTGGACCACAAAAGGCCTGGGGCTAAGGACAGGAACAGGCCGTTAGAAAAAGAAGATATACAAATGGCCAACAAGCACACGGAAAAACGCTCAGCATCACTAATGATCAGGGAGATGCGACTCAAAACCACAATGCGACGGCACCTCACTCCCCAAGAACAGCCATAACCAACACGTCCGAAATAAGAGACGCCGGCGTGGATGGGTGATCAGGGGACACTTCTCCCCTGCGGGGGGGCACGTCAACTAGGACAGCACCGGGAGACAGTGCAGCGCGTCCTTAAAGAACTGCGAGTAGATCCGCCCTTTAATCCAACAATTCTACTGCCAGGCGTCTACCCAGAGGAAAAGAAGTCACGGTGCAAAAGAGATGCCCGCGCGTGCTGTTTATATCACACACCGCCATTACAGAAACGCGAAACCAGCCCAAATGCCTGTCAAATCAACGAGTGGGTAAAGAAAATGTGATCTGCACATGTGCACACACACACATACACATACACACATGCACGCACACACACATACACACACACATACACACGCGTGCTGTTTATATCACACACCGCCATTACAGAAACGCGAAACCAGCCCAAATGCCCATCAAATCAACAAGTGGGTAAAGAAAATGTGATCTGCACATGTGCACACACATGCACACACATACACACACATACACATACACACATGTGCGTGCACACACATACACATACACACATGCACACGCACATACACATACACACACATACATGCGCATACACATACACACGTGTGTGGGTGCACACACACATACACACACATATACACGAACATACACACACATAAACACATACACACACGTGCACACGTGCACACACATACACACACATGCACACACACACATGCACACACACATACATGCACACACATACACATACACATATGCACACGTGCACACACATATACACACATACACATACACACATGTGCGTGCACACACATACACATACACACATGCACACACACATACACATACACACACATACATGCACATACACATACACACGTGTGTGGGTACACACACACATACACACACATATACACGAACATACACACACATACACACACATGCACACACACACATGCACACACACATACATGCACACATACACATACACACGTGCACACGTGCACACACATATACACACATGCGCACACACACGCTCACACACGCGCGTGCACACGCACACACATACACACATGCACACACACGCTCGCGCGCGCGCACACACACACACACACACACACACCATGGAATACTACCCAGCCATAAAAAGTAAGAAAATAATGGCATTTACAGCAACGTGGATGGAACTGAGACTATCGTTCTAAGCAAACTAACTCAGAAACGGAAAACCAGACGTCATGTGTTCTCACCCATAGGTGGGGCTAAGCTAGGAGGGTGCAAAGACACAAGAATGATCCACTGGACCCTGCGGCCTCGGGGGAAAGTGCGGGGGCAGTGCGGGATGAAAGAACACACATTGGGTACAGTGTCCACTGCTCGGGCGTTGGGAGCACCAAAACCTCAGAAGTCACCACTGAAAAGTTTATTCAGATAACCAACACTACCTACTACCCCAGAAACCCACTGGAATAAAAAAATTAAACAACTAAAAAAATTTTTGTTCTCATACTTTAAAGGATTTATATTTTTTGATTATAAACATGACTGAACACAACTAAAAATTTTTAAAAGGCCAGGTGGTGGCTCACGCCTGTAATCCCAGCACTTTGGGAGGCCAAGGCGGGTGGATCACGAGGTCAAGAGATCGAGACCATCCTGGCCAACATGGTGAAACCCCGCCTCTACTAAAATACAAAAATTAGCCGGGCGTGTTGGCAGACACCTGTAGTCCCAGCTACTCAGGAGGCTGAGGCAGAAGAATCGCTTGAACCCAGGAGGCGGAGGTTGCAGTGAGCCGAGATCACGCCACTGCACTCCAGCCTGGCGACAGAGCAAGACTCTATCTCAGAAAAAAAAAAAAAATAAAGGAGGATGATGTGTCGAGGAACTCCCAGCAGCAAAGTACCAGCAGAGGATGAGCCCAGGAAGCAAGAGGGTCTGAACTCAGCATGGACAGATGAGCCTGGTGGGCCGAGAGACAAGAGAAGGTGAAATGGCAGGACAGGGGGACGGGCTGGGTGAGGCCAAGCAGTGAGCGGGGACGGGGCTGGAGAGGAGCTGGACACAGGCCTTCTTTGATGAAGTCTTCCTGTGTCATGGCAGTGCTGACCCCTGGCTATCCAGCACCCACCAACCAGCCTTCCCATCTCCCAGGCCGGGACCCTCGGACCAGGGTGATTTTCAGCATGGATGCTTGCACCTGGTGTGGACTGAGAGCAGAGATGCCCCAGCTGTCCATGGAAACAGTCCCTTTGCAGTGTGGCCAGGCAGGGTCTACTTCCCTGCCCTTTGAATCAGGGCTGGCCTCCAGACCAAATGATGTCTTAGACACGAGGGTGAACAGTTCCAGGTGGGGCCTCAGCAGGCCTTGCTCACTTCCGGTTCTGTCTGGGGACCGAGGCACAGGCGTGTGAGCAAGCCTGAGCGAAGGAAGAGCCAGGAGAAGCAGGCTCAGTCAAGTCCAGCAGCCTCCGGCCTGCCTGCCAGCTGACCACAGAGGCCCCAGCAAGCCCAGCTGGGGCCAGCCAGCCATGGCCCAGCCCCACAGAAGGGCCCAGATGGTCCCTAGACTCACGGGCAAGAATGACAATGCCGGCTTCAAGCTACAGTGTTCTGGGGCATGTTCATGACGCAGCAGTCGCTAACCGGTACACCCTTCCCCCAGGGGCATGAGGACGCTCCTCAGCTTCATCCTGCTTCCCAGGACTAGCTAGAACCCAACAGAGCCATGCGGCTAAATCCATTCTGATCAGGCTTGTAATTGAGGTACTGGGTGAGATCTTCAGTTTTATTTTCTCTTTTCGTATGTTTTCAATCAGAAATATCAGAAGCTGTTTTGAAGGTCCCTGCAGGGCTCTCAGAAGCATCCTCTCCGGGCTGCTCTGGAGAGCCCGTCTTATTTGTTGGAGAGTGTGTTCTCCTGCAACTTTTTCAAACGCTCCATTCTCCTCTGACGGCAGCCGGGGCACTTCATCGCCTGAGAGATGGTGACGTAATTGCAATGGCCGTCGATACTCCTTTATGACTCTGAATTTGCATCTGTGCGAGGCTGGTCATACTTATCTGAATTCCAAGCACAAACAAATGAAACTTATTTACAATAACTGGGAAAATTCCACACCAGAGGTAAAATTAAACATGGCTTTGCTGCTACAGATGCAGAAACGGGTCCAAGCAAGACCACTGGGAACTGACTCAACACCTGGCCGGTCCCAAGAATTCTGTCGCCTGAATGACTGGTGGGGGCAAGGCAGGAAGGTGGACGATGGAGGCCCAGGCCACCCACCCTGTGGTGCCTCCACTCTCCAAGACCCCCCGTAACCCCGAGAACAGGAAGGTGGAGTGAGAAGAAGGGAGCACAGCTGGTCACGAGGGCCCCTTTCCTCTCTTGGTCACTTGTAGCGCTGGCATCCTTCCTGTTAGGGGCAGCGTAAGGGGCAGCTGTGGTGCCACAGGGCACGGGAGAGGCTCCGAGGAGCCAAGGTGGCGCAACCTTACACAGCATGTCCACGGCAGCCAGATCCGAAGACCTCCATCTTGCAGTCCAGTGTCCTTTGCAGGTGATACCAGCAAGGCTGGGGACCAGTGCCTGCCGTTTTCATCCTAACTGATCTGTTTCGATGGCCAGGCCAGTCATGTTCAGGAGAAAGCGGGGCGGTGAGAGTAACCAGGAAACCCCAGCATCATCTACAAACCTGGCGGAGCCACTCAGCCAGGACCCTCAGCCCCATGCTGCACAAGCCACTCAGCCAGGCGAGGCCCCCGCACAGAGCAGCAGGCTGGCCGGAAAGCTTCAGACCACAAGCCTCAGACCAGGTGGCACCTAGGAAGGGGGAGAGTATGTAGCCAGGGTCCCCCTTGGAGGCAGGGGAAAGGCTGGGAGAGTAGAGATGAAGGAGCCCCAGGGGGAAATGGGCAGAGTTGCTTCATGGGAGGACGGAACATTTGAGCAGGGTCTTTTTTCTTTTTAGAGATGGGCTCTCACCCAGGCTGGAGTGCAGTGATACAATCATAGCTCACTGCAACCTTGAACTCCTAGGCTCAAGCAATCCTCCCACCTCAGCCTTGTGAGTAGCTGGGAAAACGGGCATGCCACCATGCCTGGTTCTTTTCAAAAATGTTTTTGTAAAGAAGGGGTCTCACTATATTGCCCAGGCTGGTCTTGAACTCTTGAGCTCAACCCACCCACCCACCTCAGCCTCCCAAAGTTCTGGGATTGCAGTTGTGAGCCACCTTACTCGGCCTGAGTTGGGTCTTGAGGCATGCATAGGAGTTTCCAGGCGGGGTGCGGTTGCTGGAGGTGGACCATGCAGCCCCAGCTCTGGAGCTCACGGTAATGTTCATAAACAAATGAGCCTTACATGAGCCAGGCCCGAGACTGCGCATTTTCTCCCGTGTTTTCTAATGCACTTGGCAACTGATCTTACTCTCCCTGAGGGACTCTCGGTGTAAGGAGACATTCAGGGCCTCATCCTGCCACTAAGATCAAAAACATCCTGAGGGCAGGCTTGGCTTGAGATCCTCCTTCTGCAACTGCAGGAGCTGAACACAGACCTTGCTGCAGCCAGGAAAATCATCAGAGTTGACCAAGTACTGACCACCCTCCCCCAGGTCAGGAAGGACCCACACGCCTATTTCTCTTTGATCTGTGGAACGATGACCCACCCACACCCACTCACTGCTGCTTGCTTCCCTAAGGATGAACAGCAGCCTGCAGCTGTCCCCACCCTGAAGCACGGCCCTCCCCCAAAAGGGTCCAAGGTCCTGAGCTTGGACATGGGCGATATAGCGAGACCCCATCCTGAGCTTGGACAGATTTTTCAGGGAACAGCAATGCTCAAGGGTGGGGAATTTAAGGAACTGCCTTGGAGGGGACATTCGCGCTGGGGCTGCCATGAGACAGCACCACACACACTGGCAGCCACAAAGATGACGTGGACCCCCTCGAGCTGCGGGAGGCTGCCGCCCTATTTGGGGTGTGGACTCCTGCGGTAGGCTCCTTCTGGGGGCTCTGAGTGAGAATCCGCCCCAGGCCTCTCCTGGCTTCGGGTGCTCCCCTGAGTACTGGGAGCCTGTGGCCGACTCGCCCCAGCGACGTGGCGTCTTCCTCTGTATCTCCACATCACCCTCCTGTTTGTATCTCTGTGTCCTGATTTACCCTTCAGATGAGGACATCGGTTCTGTTGGATTAGGGTCCCCCATGCCCTCGTTCTAACTTGTCCCCTCTGAAAAGACCCTGTCTCTAGATAAGGTCACATTCTGAGGTCCCGGGGGTTAGGACGTCAGCACGGCTTTTTGGGAGGACATGATTCAGCCGGAACGGGTAGTCTCTTCCCTCCCAGGCACCTGGAGCGTCCCAGGGAGGGGTGGGGGCCACACCAGAAATGCACGTTGAGGAGCTGGGACACCCTGGAAGGGGCTCAGGAGAACAGCAGGGAAGAGGGGCCACACATATCCCAACACCTTCCGTGCACCCCGACACTCTCCACGCACCCCGACGTCCCCCACACACCTTGACACCCCCCACACACCCTGACGCCCCCCACGCACCCCAACACCTTCCATGCACCCCGACACCCTCCACGCACCCCGACAATCCCCACGTACCCCAACACCCTCCACACACTCCAACAACCCCCACACACCCCGATGCACCCCACACACCCCGACATCCCCCATGTACCCCGATGCCCCCCACACACTCCAACACCCCYACGTGAGTTTGGCCTGCATCGTGCCACCAGGGGGGGGTCTGTCCTTCCAGGTCTCAGCCAGGCCCGGGCATGCTGGGGAGGACTGTCAGTTCAAGGGTGGACACCAGCGTTTGATGTGGAGATTTGGCAGCGAGAACGGATATGCCTCAGCACGAGGTTTATATAAAATGACAGCTTCTGGAAAATGAAGCCCTCAGATTAAAAAGGAAGAAGAAAAGGAAAGAGAAGGAAGAGGGCAGCAGGGAAGGTGCCCCCCATCCCCCATGCATTCCCTGGAGGGCACTGCAGGGGCCGGAGAGACCGGGAAAGAAATGCCCCATTTGGAGGTGCCCAATGCGCCTTAGCTTTGCCCCAACACCGCCTCCCCCTCCCCATTCAGGTCAGATCCCCCTCTCAGGCCACATGCTCCTTCACAGTCTGATCCTTCCTGTGCCCGTGGTAAGAACCCCAGGGGACGAGGCCCTGGCAGGGGACAGACAAGCGCCAAGACAGCATGTGGTCACTGACAAGCAATTATTTGGAAACTTTTACATTACTGCCGTTTTAAAAGGGTGGGGGCTAGATGGAGGCAAAGACACAAGAATCCTTCCCAGGAAACCCACAAAAGCCAAGACGATCGCACACAATTGCCCTTTTGTTTCAGAGGCACATGGATATTCCTGCAGAGCTGGAAACTCACTCTTCACACAAATAAGCTTCCAAAAATTGCGACTTATTTGTTGCCGAGTTTGGGACTGTTATTTCCTTCCCAGCCCCCTTGGGTTGCTTTTTTTTTTTTAATGACCCGAAATGTAAATTGCCTTCCCTGTGAGTCTCCCAGGCTGGGATGAGGTCTCGGGAAGTGTGCCTCCCAGGACATCCCAGCTGGAGCTCCTCCAGGAAAGGAGGCTTTGGAAAGTCCAGGAGACCAGTGAAGTTCATTCTGGTGCCTGGCACCGAAAGTGGAGCAGGGGGCCGGACCTCTTCCCCTGCCTTCTCCCTGGACGCCCAGTGTCTACCCCCTGGTGTTCAGATGGCCCCTTTCTCACCAGAATGGAAAGGACTCAGGGACATCAGCTCAGCCCTGGGGGAAGGGTTCTCATCTCCACAAGGCCTGGGGGAACAATGGCAAGCAGAGCCAGCATGGACCCCACCCCAAATCTCAAAGAAATCTTCAAAGAACCCCAAGAAGGGGCTTCAAGACTGTAGCCAACTTGTCAGAATTCACCAAACATCCAACCTCTCAGGAGTGCACAGAGGCCTGAGAGCAGTTTCGCAGCCATCAGAAGGACAAGTCATTCCTGTGCCTGCTGGGGCCCCTGGGAGCAGGGAACTCTCACTGTCCCTTCCTCGCAAGCCTGCTTACTTTTCCAGAAACGAGCCCAGAAGGAGAGCCAGGACAGGGGATGAAGGCTCCCACAAGAGGGGAGATCCCAGAGAGGCCGCCTGAACCCGGCAGTCACGCAGTCCCGGGGGTCAGCACCCACGGCCGTGTGTCCCCCGTGGCACAGGTTTTAGAAGTCGCTGCTGCAATGAGCCCACCTGCCTTGGGGGCCTCATCTCAAAACTCAGGGTGTTGTCACAGCCACGCTGCCACTCCAGAATTCCTGAGGACAGGAGACACACCATGGCCAGTCCTGGCACCAAAAAAGGAGAACTCCCGGCCAAGCTCTGCCCGCCCGAACACTGATGGACACCAGACTCCTTGGTACACATTTATTGGGCACCTACTGTGTTCCAGCCACAGTCCAAAGTGACAAAAGGAGGCAACAGTGGCAAAGGTCCCAGCAGAAGGTGGCAGCCCCCACCCAGCCCCCAGCGCCATCCCCGTCTTCTTCTCCCTCTTGGGCCTCCTGTCCCCTCTGGAATTCAGCCCCAAACAGTAGTGCGTTCTCTGTCGGGTCACTGCCTTTGCGTGGAGCCCCTGAAAACAGAGCCTGGGGCACAGATTGCTGCTTTGAGGGCAAGGCCAGGAAGCCGGTGGGAGGTTATCCGGAAGCCTGACGAGGATGGAATAAAAGCTGCGTGTGCACGTGTGGAGGGTGTGCATGTGTATGTGTGTGCATGTGTATGTGTGTACATGTATGTGATATGTGCAACGTGTGTGGGGTGAAGTATTGTCATGTGCGTACACATGCATGCATGTGTGTGTGTGGTGTGTGAACGTGTGCGTGTGTGTGGTGCATGCAGTGTGTATGTGTGGAATGTGTGTGCATACATGCATGCACATGTATGCATGTAGGTTGTATGTGTAATGTGGGTGTGTTGTCATGTGTGTGGTGTGTGAACATGTGTAAACAAGTGTGTGGTGTGTGGTGTGTACACATGTGTGCGTGTGTGGTGTGTGTATGTGTGTAGCATGTGTGGTGTACGTGTGTTTATACAGTGCTATGGAACAGGTCACTCTGTAGACAACTGGAGCTTGATCCCTGGGGACCTTCCAGGGCACCCTGTCGACTGCCTGTCCCTGGGAAGGCTGGGCAGGGAGTGGTTCCCTCCCCACACTCCCACCTGTGAACACACTCCCTCCTCTGCCACCAAGCTGAGCCCAGGACAGCGGGCTCGGGGCACTAGGACTCTCCCAGGACGGCCACTCCCAAGGTGGTCCCGGCAGGCCCCAATCAAGGCCATTGTCTGCTTCAGACTGGGTACTGCAGGATGAGACCCAGGCGGTCCTGGCACAACCCAAATGTTCTCCACGACAGCAGCATCCCAGGGCCACGTGCTCCCCTGCCCTTTCTCCCTGCCCAGCGGGAGCCTGGCACGCCCCCCAGCCCCCACCCCTGTTCCCATGGCCTCCTGCACTCCTGACCTGGCAGACCCCAAACCACAGACTGCGTAATGACAGCAACCACAGAGAGAGACGCATGTGTGCTCGGAGGTAGGGGTCAGGGAAGGCAGTCCCCACTGGGCTGTTGCCACTCTCGGGGACAGAGGTGGGTGGCAGCTGCTCCAGGGAGGGGCGCAGGTGCAGGGGAAACCCCTGAGACAGGAACTGTGTGTCCACAGCCCACTCTTGGCAGGCAGATGCCCCCAGAAGACCCCACATCCCACCAAGACGGACACCACCTGACTTTCCCTGGCGGCTCCTGAACCTTCCCCCTGCCTCTGGCTCTTTCTTCGTAAACTAAGTCTCCTGTTCCTGTAGGGTGCGTCATGTGTGCACGCCAATACATGCGTCCCGAGTTTTTATTCCAATCCTTAAATGAGGTCTTTGCTGAGAATTTACAATTCCCCTGTGGCCTCAATCTTGCAAAGATTGCTTTTTTAACGCTGTGAGGCCTTAATTCTAATAAGCCTCCTCCTTATTACAGAACCAGGTCACACAGCCTTGACACCGCCAGAAAATCTCTCATCGGCTGCTGGAGGGTGGGCGCGGAGAGAGGGGCTGCCAGAGGAAGGGACAGAGAGCCGGGAACGCCGGGGAGGAATCCTTTCTTAATTCAATGAAATTCTAAAATAATCTAATTTCTTAGAACCAGAGTGGCCTGCTCACTTTGGATAACTTTGTGAGGCGGTTTATGGCTCCTACAAACGTTCATTTTCTTTTTTGTGTCTTGATCTGAAAATGACAAGAGGAGCCGGGGAGCGCCAGAACCCGACGGGCACCCCGGGCACCGGTTCAGGCCCCAGCCTCGGGCAGTCGGTCATCTGCGGTGACCCAGCGTCTGTTCTCCCTGCTCCCAGGGCCAGGGGAGGAAATGGAGGGAGGATGGCACCAGCAGGCTCCAGGACAGAAACCCTAACCCGCGGGCACCTGCTGGGGCAGGAGGCACTTGGACCAAAGGGTTTGGGCATCTGGGAATCCATCAGTCAAACTCGCCTTCCCCCCTCTTCCTGAGGTAGTTGTGTTTAGGTTCAAGGGGACACAGGGGAAGCACGCAATGGAGGAAAAGGAACCTGCCTAAGTCTGACTCGTCAGGACAGAGCAACAGTCCCTCCTGCATGGATTAAGCGCCTACTATGTGACAGGGAGGGGAGAGGCCACCTCCTGACCCCCCTTCTCCTCCAGAAGTAGAAGGATCTCGGAGTTAATGGCTGAGATGGTGCTGGAATGTCCTTTAAAACCCCTGGAAGTGTTCAAGACTGAGGGGGGTGAGTTCAAAAACAAGGTCTTTCTTCTAGAAGGTTCTGCATAAGGAGCTGTGGAAATGACACCCTGCAGGGCAGTGGGGACAGACAAGAGGTGGAAGACAGAGCCCCAACCCGCTGGAAGCACCCAGGCCACAGCAAGGAAAGAGAAGGGAACGCCTTGCTGCCACCACCAGCTAGCCCCGTCCAGGCCCTGCCTCCCACACGCTGACTCCAGAAGCCGTCCACTCAAGGCCACCCGGGCCTAACGCCGACTGTGCGGCCCGGCCCCTGAGCAGGGAGACCCAGCGCCTTGAGGCTCTCGTTCCTGCCCCTGGACCTGCAGGACCCAGCAGCACCCTTCCTCAGGGGTAGCGGGAGCAGGGCCAACTTTTTAAATGTAGAATTGTAAATCAATGTGGCGTCTATAATCAGGTACCTTACAAATCAGAGGCCATTTCTAAAACTTGGCTGCCAAAGAGTGCCACGTCCAGGCTAAGGTTCTGACGTCCAGGGGCCGGGGGTGGAAACAGCTGTGAGGGCCCCCTGAACATGCAAGGAAGCACCCACCCAGTGCTTCCCCAGCCTCGGCGTGCCCCAGAAGCCACCCTCAGCAGCCTCCACTGGAAACTTCTAAGCTATCACATGTGGTTCCTCTTATCCTCCCTCCCTGTGGGTGCCACAGAGGGCCAGAAGGTTTGCATGTACTGGGTCCCCAAAGAGGAGACCAGACTGGACCAGGGTTGGCACCAATGCTGACCAAGACAGCCCTGAGGACACACCCCCTGGATGACGCTCCCTATCCCACCCTTGGAGTAACAGGAGGAATGACCCCCACCCCACCTGGAGGGCCACTGGTATGGAGAATAAGGAGCCACCTTCCAAGGCTGACCATGATGGAGCCACCAAGGCGCAAGGTCAAGCTGGCCAAAAAGAAACTGGCGCACAGACACGCAGCTTCCTGGAGCACACTCGGGTCCCCAGCCCGGAACCCGATCCCCCAACTGAGCCCCACAGTGCCCCAGCAAAGAACATGCCTAGGTCAGCAATCACTCACAGCGCACCTGCTTTGTGCCAGGCACTGGCTTACGCACTGAGAAAGCCAGGTGAAGACGAGGCCGTGCACCAGGTCCACACGCTTCAGGATTCAGTCACACTGACGGTCCTGCCATCTTTCTTTTCCACCACAATGGACTGTGGCTTCCACATCCATGGAAAGCAGCCGCTTAAAACCCACTGTGTGTGTGTGAATAGTCCATTCCCACTCTACTGCTTTGAACCAATCTCCTGCTGCAGGGAGCGTGGCAGCAGTGGGGACACCTGTGGGAGGTGGCGTGCCAGCCGCGCAGAGGGGAGGACGGACCTGGCGCCTCACTCAAAGCCGGCCGCCAAGTCACGAGGGGCTCCTGTGCATTCCAAAAACCCTCCTAGAGGAAGAGCAAGGTGGCAGCCCTTGGCCCGTGGGCAGCAGATTCTTGGATTCTGCAAAACATAATTGTGAAGCCCAATCTGCCAGCGGAGAAATATGCAGCGCATTCACGGGCTAAATATAAATAATATCGATTCATCTGCCATCTTGAATTATCCATTTCACTTCTGCTTTCCATTAGCATCAATAATCGCAAGCGGACTCCCCTGTGGACAGGGTCCATCACGCTCCAAAGGATGCAGCCAGCTCCGGGGTCACACATCTGGAGGAGCCTCGGGATATCTTCCCAAAATATCTGGCATCTTCTAGAGCAATTCAGAACCTTCCTGATACTTTTTCCTCCCTCCGATCTACTCCTCACTCCAAGCCCAGGGAAGAGGGGTGGCTCAAAGAGACATCTGAGACCCCCTTTCAGAGGCAGTCTGCTCTAGTTGGCAGCTGACTCTGGGACTGGGAAGCAGTTGTACACGCTCCAAGGTTCACTTCCAGGGAAGGAGGGGAGGAAGCTCCTGGGGCTGATCACAGCCCAGCTAAACCCACAGGGCAGAACCAGGGCCCACTTCCTCTCCAGGCCAGAAGCCACAGTGGCTTTCCTGCAGATCAGCGGGGTCCTTGTCCCTCTGACAGCCCTTTGCCCCCAGGCCTTGGACTCTCTGATCAGCAGGCAGAGAGCATGCCCAGCACCAGCCAGGAGTGGGCCAGGGACTCCAGCACACCCTTCCATGCCAGCTCAGCGGAGCCTCTAGAGACAGAAATAACCAGGGCACAGAAACCCACCAGGGCCACCCATCGTGGGTCCAGCCAGGCCACAGAGCTAATGAGGCGCAAAGGCCCCTACCCCCCAACCAGCTGTCAGAATTCAGCAAACGTCGATTGAGAACGGACTGTGAGCGGACAGCCTCGCTAGGTGGTCTCAGGAGGCGTGGATCAGCGGCGGTCCCTGCCCAAGAAGCGCTTACAGCCCAGTACAGGAGACAGAGCTGCAGACGCCCACCAGGATCTGTGGTTTTTTGCTCTTCCTTCTCAGTGCTGATTCCAGCTCCAAAAAAGCAGGTGCTGACCTCAGGCCCAGAGGGAGGCTTCTCATGTCCCCTGCCTGCCTGTCGACACCAGTACACCTCACTGGCTCACCGCCTTAGATACACCCAGCGATAACCTATGACCTCGCTATGTCCCATGTTGATAGAAGGATCTAGAACCTTCCTTCTGGCCTTAACCGTCTACTTAATGAGCCACACCACTCCTAGGATTCTGCAAGAGAAATGCCGGGGCCACTCCTGGCCTCGGCCTCCCTCCTGCTGACCACACGTAAGAAATGACTTCACAAGGGGGACCCCCGTGGCTGCCACCTACGTTCACCCCAGATGCTTCCTGGAGAAGGCATCTGCCCTCACACTGCGAGCTCAGGAATCTGCCAGAAAGACGATTCAGGAGCCTGAGATCACCTCCTGTCTTGCTGCTAAAATATCCCTGCGGTGGAAAAGCAAGACTGGCCCAAACTGGGGGATCTGGTCTTGCCAGCCCCGCTGAGCTCCAGGGACTCCGGTTTGCACTGGGAATGAAAGGGCTGGCCGGGTAAGATGGCAAGAGACACAGTCCTCCCACGGGCTTGTGGAGGGGCTCTCTGCCCACCCCCACCCGGAGCAGAAAGAGGGGGCACAAGGGAAAACAAGAGCCCGGCCAAGAATAAGCCCCTGCTGTCGCCTGTGTGTGGCCTTGCAGCCCAGCACCAGGGCAGAGGACAGTTTGCTCTGCCTGACAGGAGGAAGGGATGCCCCAGTGAAGTGGGGAAACAGAGGCAGAGGTTGAAACCACTTTGGACAAGAAGGGCCGTGGAAGGTCCTCACCTGTCACTACAGCTCGACACTTGGAAGGTACTGCCTGATTTCAGCCCCTGCATCCACGACCACCTACTAAGTGCGTCCCATGGGCAGGGTTGGCTCCTGCCTTACCAGGAGAAAGGGAGGACAGCCTCACCCTGGGGCCAGCAGGGAGCAGACACCTCCAAAAGCCACTGGGGCTACAAGGCCCCCCAAAGTGAAATGACCTGCCACTCTGTCCATCCCATGGGAGAGAACCATCAGACCCTGGGCAGAGGGCATTTAGGGCAAACAGCTGGCCCGCAGCACGGACTGTACTCTTTGCAGCTAATTTTTGGGCTGCATGGACTCCCCATGGATCCATGGCATGTAGAAGGATGGAACCCCACTCTCTGAAGAGCAGAGAGGAGCCCGGCCAGAAGGAACCTTAGTTTCTTTATTCCTCCTTGACCCACCCTCTTCCCACCATCCCTCACTAGCAATTGTCCCCAAAATCCCCTGCAGAAATCCGCCCTCCAAGAGCATCGCCCAGGCACAAGCCACAGGAGCAGGAAGCGCTGCCTGCTGGAAGCTGGCCAACAGGGGCAGGGGCCTCAGCTGCCACTGCCTTTACACACATGGCCAGTAAAAAGAGCACTTGGAGAGAAAGCTGGTGGCAATGCAGAGACAACCATACACACGCACACATGCACACACACACACGCTCGTGCATATGCACACAGGCACATACACATGCACATGCACACACACATGCTCATGCATATGCACACACACATGCATGCACACACATGCACATGAACACATGCTCATGCATGTGCACACACGCACACATGCATGCACACACATGCATGCATACATGCACACACACATGCACACACGCACACACATGCACTCATGCATATGCACACACATACATGCATGCACACACACATATACACAGGCATACATGCTCATGCAATGCACACACACATGCATGCATGCACATGCACACATGCTCACGCACAAGCACACACAGATGCATGAACACATACATGCACGCACACACATGCACACACGCTCCTGCACATGCAAACACATGCATGCATGCATGCACACATGCACACGTGCACACACCCTCCTCATTGTTAAGGACCTTAACTTAGAACCATATATCCTCTGTTCTCCGGGCTATAATTATTTTAGCGTGGGAGACAAATTCTGTCTCCAGCATCTCAGAAGTGCAACGTTGAAGAATCACACCCC
Source organism: Sapajus apella (assembly GCF_009761245.1). Taxonomy (NCBI): domain Eukaryota; kingdom Metazoa; phylum Chordata; class Mammalia; order Primates; family Cebidae; genus Sapajus; species Sapajus apella. The sequence continues at coordinate 3,453,761 of NW_022436988.1, read as the reverse complement.
GTGGTCCTGGAAGATCCCTACCTTCTCCAGCTCCTTTCCTCCACACCAGAGCACAAACAGGCCTTCTAAGGGGTGAAGCTCGGAGGCTTTCATTTCTCCTCCAAACAGCTCCACGTAGAGCAACAGACACTCGAGGACTGTGCAAGTAACCATGGCAACTCCAGGAAGTTAAAAAAAATAAGTTTGTGAGTTGTTGAGTTATTTGGTGCTTAGGTGGGTTGGACCCTTGCCTTCCTCTTTGAAATGACAAGGCCTCTGAGTGTGCTTTTCATGAGTGTTGTGGGTACCGTGTGGAAGGCAGCCCCTGCCCCCAGACATCTCATGACCTTGGAAGGGGGAAGCAAGTGTCTCATGTCAGTCCCACAAAGTCCCAGTCAGGTCTGTCCTCAGATCAGGTTGCTCCCCGTGGGATGACCTTGAGCCAGTGTGGCCCCTCCCCAACCTTCCACCCACCCACAGAAGTGCTCCACTCCTCCCCGACCCAGGAGACCTGACATTTACAGGAACTCGTACAGTGCCTGCCTACTCCACCATCCAGACCCCCCAGGATCCCAAATATTCATCCCAAGACACCCACGGGGGCAAGTTCCCACGCACACATCTCTTAAGTCAGGAGAGGATCAGGCTAACCCTGGGAGTGTCCTGATATGCCGGCCAGCATGCGTATGTGCGTGTAGAGGAGACCAGTACAGCCACCCACATGCGACACGACCCCGCCACCCACACTCCGAAACTCCCAGGGCCCCTCGAAGGGCCCAGATGGCCTCAGTGGAGGAGAATGGGAGCCGCTGTCCTGGGGCTAGCCCTTCTCTATGCAGGCAACATGCCAAGGGTCATCCTTACACATACCAGTGGGGTGTGCATGTGCTCACACAGGCACAAAAGCATGCATGCCGCCATCCGTGCCGTGACTGTGAAGCCACCACAGCAAGCTGTGTCCTGTGGCTCCCAAGGGCAGGCTGCCTTGACCACCCGCTGAGCACCTCTGGCAGAACAATAGTGGAGCCCCAGCCCCCCAGCAAGAGTTTGTTGCAGGTGGGTGCCAGGAAAGCTGAGGAGCAGTTGGGGCCAGCGCACCACTTGGGCCACGGCAACAGAGGCAAAGGGCTAGGCTACCTGGCTGCGGAAGAAGTCATCTTTTCTTAAAGGGAGAAAAATCCTAAATGGCTCTCACAGCCTCTCAGCGCACGTAATTGTAGTATCCAAGTTAATGAAAGGCCTGGCACATGGGCAAACACTGGCCCTGCACCTCACGTGCAGCAGCTCCTAGAAATCAGACCACAGCGGGCAGGGGCTGGGGGCGGAGGCAGGAAATAAAGAGCGTTTCCAGGAATGGCAAGTCTCCCACGCGGGATCATATCATCAATTAGCCAGTGGGAGGGCCGAGGAGCACTGGCATCTCATTTCCACAAAGACAAAGTTTCCTTGAGGAAATTGCCAGAGTCTTCAAGGTACTGAAATAACACACAGAACAAATGAGGAGGGACGGCTGCAGGGCTTGGCTGATGCTCAGAAGCCTGGCTCCTGGTGGCCTTGCAGAAGTGCGTGTGGGTTTAAAGATACAAGAGGAGCCTGCGATGCCCAAGAGGCAAGCACCGACACTCACACATGACACACATGTGCTCACACATGCACTGCACACGTATGCTCATGCATGCACACAGGTACATGTGAGTGCACATACAAATGCAGAAACACACTTGTGTGTGCACATGCATGCATGCATACACACATACATGATGCACACCTGTGTGTGCACACTCTACACACTCATGCATACATGTGCACATGCACGCACCTGTGTGCACATGTGTGTGCACAAGAAGACACAGGCACATGCACACACACACTCTGCTTGCAAGTGGGGGTCCACCGTCCTGACTCCCAAACATTTAGGATTGAAGCTCTTGCAGATGCCAGAGGCCATGGAGACAAATCGCCCTCTAAACGCATTACCCAGAATTTTCCCTTCATTCCCTACAGCACATGCCCCATTTGTGAGGAGACCCCCAGGGTCTTCAGGCTCTGACTCTGATGGAGCTCAGAGTATGTCAAACCCTTGAACAATCCATTCCGGAACCTTCAAATCCACACCCAAGGGGGCTCCCACCTCGAAGGCGGGGGGAAGCAGTCTAGCTCAGCCGTCTAAGTGGAGGTGACTGATTTATTCTGACCATCCTGACTCTTAACGACACTGCTCTCCTCCAACCGTGCACGGCTTTAATTGTCCATCAAGCAGGGCAGGGAGGAACCGTAAATCTTTCCTCCTGCTGCTCTGAGCTCAGCCTGCTTGACCTCCAATTGCAAGCCCCTCGCCTGCAAGCCGCCTAGAGAAGTCCGCTGGCTCTGAAGGTGAAGGAGGGGAGTGAGGAAGGGGAACGCAGGACAGGCAGAGGCTCGGGGTCAGGAGCGGAACAGAGAGAGCCAGGCAGGCGGCAGGAGAAAGCAAGCGGCCGGCCACCATGCTCCAGCTGCTCCACCCCTGGGCCACTGCGGAGGAATGAATGCCTCAGCCGAACTGCGGTGGGACCCTGATAAAGTGAGCCGCCCCCAGGCAGTCTTGTCATTCCCTTGCCAGGCTATAAAACATCACAGCCCCAAAAGGAGTCCCCTGTCGGGGATACTGCTTCTCCATCCAGGCGTGCAATTGGGCCCCAGCCAGGAGCACAGGAGCCCCTCTCAGGGCAGGTGACTCTGCAAGGGCAGGGACAAGCCAGGGGCCACATAGCCCCAGCCGTGGCCCAGAGAACCGAGCTGGTCCAGGAGGTTTAGCCACAAACTACAAAGCATGTCCCCTCCCCCTGCGGCAGACTTAATATTTTCTGTAATTTTCGTATGTATTAATGCATTTCAAAGTGGTGAACATTATAGTTATGATTATTACCTAAAGACTTCCTTTATAGCCTTCATTTTCTAGTGCTCATTACTTTCTGAAAAACTATCCTTGGGGCCTGAAATTTCCCCAGTCTGGTCTTGTGAGTTTTCTTCTTAGGTTTTGAGCAAAACATATCCAGGAGGAGGAGAAATCACTTCTCCCAAAGTCAGTCTCCTTGGTGAGTTCTGCCAAGGGAAGAATCCCATGGCGAGGGGGCAGCCTGTGTCTTTAGCATGTAGATACTGACACTGTTATCAGTAACCTGGCCTGAGGTGTGCCTGTCTGTTCTGGAGAGACGGCTCTATTTTTAAAGTCTAAGAGGCAGGGAGGCACCACACGACATTCATCTTGCATACACTGAAGCACGGACGAGTCGGGACAGTGGATGCTTATTGCCATGTTGCCAAGGCACACGCAGGCAGACGTATTTTCCAACACGAAGGCAGATCTGCAGAAAGGCCCCTGTCCGTGGCCTGGGGACACTGGCAGAGTTAAAAGCATGTAGATTCTAGGTGTATCTTCAACTGTCCTCGGATGAGATCTGCCGGTGAGAAAGAAAAACGTACCTCCTGGAAGACGACCTCTAATCTCCCACAAAGTTGTACCAGACACCATCACGAGCCTTTAATAGTGAGGAAAAGGGAAGCTGGCTCCCCCATCAAACACAGGCCACCATCCACCTGCTCTCCCGCCCACCCTTTGGCCATCAGCTAAAGGTTCCCAGCAGTCAAGATATCAAACAGACTTCTGGACGATACAGCCCGACACAGCGTTGGCTATCTGGGAGTCTTGATTATAATGTTACGCCACTGACAACAGTAATTTTCACCTTAAATTCCTTCTCTTTTCTGCTAAGATTCCAAAATACTTGAATAACGTACCCTTGGATAGCACCCCTGTGAGGTGCACAATCAACCACTATGGGTCTCCTCCCCAGCAGCTGGGAGCACCCAGCCAGGAAGGCAGGGCCACCGCACCCTCTGTCCCAGGCCTACAAGGAGCCTGTGGTCCCTTGGGCCTCCGGTTCCACCTCACCTGTCCCTGCCGTGGGCCCCCAGCTGTGCCTGATGGCATCACATGGCTGATAGAGAGTCACTATTCCAGAAAGACAGCACACCCTTTGTTTCTTTCTAATGGGCTTTGCAAAGCTGTGCTTTGGTTTCTCATGAGTTGAGACCTGAAATCCAAAAACGCCTCCACGCAGAAGGCAGGGGTGGGCTGGAATCGCTCAACCTGCCTGGTAAGCGATGTGGCAGCAAACTACAGGCTCAGAGGAGCCGGGAAGGGCTGGGGAAGGGAGGCCGTGATCCGTCTTCCTTTCCTATCCCTCATGAGAAATCCAGCTGGCATGGTCTGGAGCCTCATCTCTGCTCGTCCAACGCCACTCCCTTTGTAAAAGCAAGAGGACCTGCTGCAGTCCCCCTCCCCTTGTGATACATTTTTTTTTTTTTTTGAGACAGAGTCTTGCTCTGTTGCCAGACTGGAATGCAGTGGTGTGATCTTGCCTCACTGTAACCTAGACCTCCCGGGTTTGAGTGATTCTCCTGCCTCAGCCTCCCAAGCGGTAGGATTACAGGCTTGCACCATCATGCCCGGCTAATTTTTTGTACTTTTAGTAGAAACGGGGTTTCACCATGTTGGCCAGACTGGTCTTGAACTCCTGACCACAAGTGATCTGCCCTCCTCGGCCTCCCAAAGTGCTGGGATTACAGGCGTGAGCCACTGTGCCCAGCCTCCTGGTGGTACTCTTGACACCCCACTGGAAGTGGAGGCATAGGGAGAGGGCAGCGGGCCCATCAAGGGGACACAGCAGGAGCCCAGTGACCCCCTGGATGGCCTGATCAGGGTAACATCTGAGTCCGCGCCCCACAGGCAGGGCCTCCGCTTCCTTCTGCCTGGCCAGAGGGTGCTTCTAAGGACATGGGCTGCTGGGGGCCCCTCCAGGGAGCCCTTCCAGGTCGCCCGAGGGAGTGAGGGTCTCCTCATGACCCCACCCTCTCCATAGAGGCGTACAAAGAGTTGTTTCCATCCTGGCATCTGCAAGTAGATCAGAAACTCTTTTAAAACAGCGTCATATTGTAGCCACAGGAAACAGAGTCCGTTCCTTAACCCTGACCACTGTAGCCACATGCTCGTTCCTCTACCCGGTGGATAGCCCGGGGAGAGTCCCACTCACCAGCACTGCTGCACATCAGCAACTTTGCAGAGATCACCTAGTCCACACAGCCGTCCCTGCTTCTCAGCTGGGTAAACTGAGGTTCGAGAGCCTGCCCTGGGTGACAAGGCTGGGAAGAGTGCATGCCTCCCTAGCGGTATGCTGCAGGCACACTGCCATCATCAGAAGTCAGCTCTGGCCTCAGGCTGTCCCTGGACAGAGCCCTCCCATCAGCCAGCACGTGCAGGCTGAATCCACTCACCACACCCACAGGTTGTGTGGCCAGTCCTGATGGGCTGTGAGGTCTCATGAAAGGTAATGTATGTACTGCCTTGTACAGAAGTCACTTCCATTTCAATGTGTGTGTAACTGTGTGGGCCCTGGGGGCAAAGGGTAATTCTTCTAAGAATCAGCTGGTGGCAGTGGGGAGCTGCCAAGATGGACAACCTCAGAGCCTCCAATGAATATGGAAACTAACAGGGCAGAGACTTGGCCACGCCTCCAGGGTGAAGGGCAGGTGTCCAGAGCAAGTCAGTAGTCTTCCCAGAGCCCATCAGGAGCCTGTGCGCGGACCCAGCTTAAGGCATATTCTGGGTTTCGTTTTTTTTTGCTTGGATCTCAAGGTGACAGGTAACATCGGGACATAGCAGTGTGTGTGGCTCTCACGTGATACATTAAAAAGTCATCCTCATACCTCACTGCTGAAAACCAAAAGCTAAAAAGCCCTTCTTGCCATTGCTTTTTAAAAAGGGGGTGGGCTGGGGTGGGGAAAGAGAGGTTTTCAGCAGGTGCTTGATTCCAAGGTTCCCAGAAGCTCTTAGGAACAGGCCCTGCAGCTTCAACCAGCCCCCAGCCCTCAAAACTTCCCAAAAAAATGAGTTATTTTTTATGCAATCCAGGAGATAAATCTCTAATTTGCATTGAGTAAGAGTTTGGAGCTCTGAAAGTTTATCGAGAAATGATTTCTAAGGGCACCAGGATGTTTGTACTTCTTTAAATCCTTCTCCAAATTGTGGACCTTTCTAATACAAGGAAACTCTGTCTTTTGGCCTCAAAAGAGGTTCCTATTTTTCCATAAAAAATCTCATTGCTGAGAACAGCCTGCTTCTCCATGTTCTCATGACCTTTGCCTAAAAGAAAACAATCCCAGCCAGGCGTGGTAGCTCAAGCCTGTAATCCCAGCACTTTGGGAGGCCAAAGTGGGTGGATCACATGGTCAGGAGTTCGAGACCAGCCTGGCCAACATGGTGAAACCCTATCACTACTAAAAATACAAAATTAGCTAGATATGGTGGCTCACATCTGTCATCCCAGCTACTCGGGAAGCTGAGGCAGGAGAATCACTTGAACCCAGAAGGTGGAGGCTGCAGTGAGCTGAGATCACACCATTGCACTCCAGCCTTGGTGACAGAGCAAGGCTCCATCTCAAAAAAAGAAAAAGTGATCCAGAGATATGACCCTGGCCCAGGAATCAATATCTGTTTGGTGTCCAAGGATGTGAACTACAGGATGCGAACTGCAGGATGCGAACTGCAGGATGCGAGCAGGGGCAGGAAAAGCACCCGGACTCCGGAAGCTTCTCCTACAGGAAGCACCATTCCTGCCATCCTCATCCCTGAGTCTCACCTGGTGTCACAGACAAGGAGGCATGGGTGAGAAGCACTGCGGTCCATGGTGTGTGCCAGCTGCTCCCAGGCAGAACTCTGAATGTGCCCTCAGTTTGCGTGGTACTCTGCCTCCACTATGCATTGGTGGCCCTGCAGAAAAGAACCTGATCTGGGCGTCTGGGTTACTTTTGTTTGTTTGTTTTGATGGAGGGAGAATTTTGAAGCAGGACAAGATGGAGAAATAAAGGCAGACAGGATTCTCCTATTACAAAAGATCTCCACCAGGCCCCCAGACAAGGACTTGAAACTGTTCAGGGTCTGGCTGATGGCAGTTTTCTATGCTCAGGCAGTTTCCTCGCCTGCAAATGGGATTATTTTCTCAAAGGGCTAAAATAGACATACCCGGCCACCTTCCTCGCCAGCTGGTTTCCACTCACAGCCCAGCACTCCGGGAAGGGTGGGCTCACTTCCCCAAGGAAGCAGCGGCCAGCCCTGCAGAGGCCTGTGCACACGGAGCTGATGGCCAGCAGTAGATCCAGGAGGGAGGTGGCCAGGTCCAGTGCGGTGGCTTCGCCTAGGCCCCTGTTCTTCTAGAATCTTGGGAGAAAGCTCTCAGCACAGCCTCTAACCAAAGCCATAAGCAAGTAAACTCCTGCTAAAAATATGTATATTCTCGGTCTTTCTTTTTTCTGCTGGGAATATGTTCTGAGCACAAATAATTAAACCTTAAAAGAATACTTGCAATGTCAACTGCTTGGCTCTTGGTGGTAAGAAGAAACCACAGAGGCTGAGGACCCACAGCTCAAGCTGACACCGGCAAATTACAACCCACCTCTCCGGTGGATTCTGTGGGGCCTGGCCCTGACCTACACGGAAGGAGTGGACACTGGATCCAAGGGAAGGCTGATTTTCACTTCTCCACAGCCTCCCCGGGTCGCAGCTTGCTCTCCTCACAAGGGGAGCACTCCCCACAGAGGAGACCACCCATCCCTTGTTCTTCTGCCACCTTTCCTCCGACTACAGAGCCTTCGATGTCACAGTCTTGTCAATGTTTCGAGTGCAGAGAGTTGGCAGGGGCGGTAGCAGTGAGGAGGGAGAGGACGGGCAACGAGACCACCTCTAGCTGCTGGTCTGTCAAAACCTAGAGGCCAGGAAGGAAGAAACCAGAAGGACGCCCGGCCACAACAGTCAAGGCCCCCACATGTCTTACAGGTAAAGGCCAGGACCAGAGGCCTGATGACGCTGAGCTCCCTGCACCCGAGAGTTGCCCTTTGCTTTGGGAGAAAACATACTTGTCCTCTTAGCACTTATAATTTCTGTACAAGTCCTGTCACACAGTGGAGCCCATCCCTAGGCCCCTAAATTTAAAAGATGATTGATGGTCCCTTCCCAGGCCAAGAGGATGACTCCCCTGGCTCCCAAGCAAGAAGTCTCCAGAACGGCTCCTTCCACCTAGACCCTGGCCATGCTTTCCAAAATGCAAATGACAGACTGTGAGCTTGCCCCGAGCTACAAATAAAGTTACAGACTTGATGCTGTTTATGATTCCGGTCTCCTTCTAGGGCGTGTTTTGGTGTCAGTTTATGTGTTGGAGAAACTGTGATAGCAAACTAATTTACTAAGTGCATTGCACTTCAAAACGTCTATTTTATACACCAGATCAGTCTGCGTCATGTGGTATTTCTTGAAGGGAGGTGACTCATCTGTCTGCAGGTCCCCAACTCGGAACAGGCCCCACTGTGTATACAGTCATGCCCGACATGCAACTGATAACCGAGAGCCATCCTCGACGCTCACGGGCTGTGCACGGTGGAAGCCACGCACCAAGCATCCATGCCACTCACAGAGCACAGGACAAAAAAAAAGGAGCGCGGGAGAGGAAGGGACAGACGGACAGGGAGAGAGGGAGATAGGCCCAGAATGTTCTAGAGGACAGCCTACTTCAGAGAGGCAGCAGAAAGTAAGATGTTGATGCTTGAATGTTTCATGAGCCTGAGAAAATACTTCGCTGCTTTAGCAAAGAACGTGGGGAGAGGCTGCAGCTTACCAAACGGTGCAGGAGCAAATGGGGGTGTTCACAGGGCCGGCGCCCGTGCTGGGAGCAGAGGCCTGTGGCAGGCAGGGGTTAGGGGATGGCAGTTTCCGCAGGAAAAGGGTCCCTGCTAAAGGTGGGAGGGTGGGTTTCAAGATGGTTTTTTCCCCTTCACTTGTTTAAAAATAAAAAATTCCTCACCAAATGTCAGCTGCTGTCAGGTTCCATTTGTCTTTATAACAGAGTATCAAGCAGGAGTGTGGAAATAATAAACACAGGGAGACAACCGACCAGAACTTGCAGGCTCTGGGCTGGGCTGGGCCGGGCCAGGCTGGGCTGGAGGAGGGAAGCCCCACCCTGCAAGGGCTGAAAAATAAGGTTACAATTTTGCATTCAGCACTGGCGCTGTGGCCCACGGAGATGCTGTCCTGTCTTTACTGCCCTGCTCCCCACCGCCACCACTCCGGCACTTCTGAGCAGGACAGGAGCATGACTTGTGCACTCCTTCATTCCAAATTGCACAGGCAGCATGGGTCAGACCATGCTCTGCATATATGGGGAGGGCCCCTGCCCCCCGAAGCAAGGCACCTCCAACCGCCACACACCAGTGTGAAGTTGCCTTAGGCCAGGGCTGAATGTGGCTGGGAGACAGGTGTCAAAGAAGGCTGCAGGGGAGAGGCAGCCGGGCTGAACCAGCCAGGGAAGACGGCATTTTCTCTGGCCACTACGGCGCTTAGTGCATCCCCGGACACCAAAGAGCCCGATAATCTCTCCATTTCACCAATGCGCCATCAGCCACACTCCAAGTTGAGTAAGTGACAGGCACAGGACAGAAGGCCCACTCTGGAATGGCACCCAGGAGGCCTCCTGGCTGTAATTACCTCTTTGCAGGCCCTGTGCTTTGCTGGCTCTTGAATGAGCCTCCGGAGCCCTCCCCAAGTCCTCAGCAGCCTGATGGGGGGTGCCCGCAGCGCCTCCAGTGGCCCCAGGACCATGTCAGAGGAGGGAGGGCGATGAGGGCAGGCAGTGGAGCCCCCAGCCCTGTCCTCGGTGCTGGCGCCCACCGTGCACCCGCTGAGCCACTCAGAGGCAGGGACAACCCATGCCGCCCCCTTCCTTCCAGCCCAGCCTCTGGTGCCTGCGGAAGGGCAGTGAATACTCCCAGCCCCTCTGTGGTTCCCGACCTAGGTCCCTGGGTACGGAGCGTTTGCAGCAAAGGCCCTATTCGAGAAAGGGGCTGAGCCTCAGGACTTTCCTGGACTCCTGGCTCCTCCTGGCAACCCAAGGCGACCTGAGGTCCCTGGCTTGGGCACGGGTCTCTCTAGACCCCAGGCCCCTAAGGGAAGGTGGATCAAAGCCATCATCCAGGTTCCCTTTTGTTTGGGGTGGGCGGGATGGGGGGCAGCTGATAGAAATAGGCAATTCACACCAGAAAACCCCCAAGCCATGCAAGGGCAAACAGCCCAGAACCAGTGGCAACCCCCACCGCCCGCGGGCAGCTACCTCGCCAGGCCCGGGCCGTCTCGGCTGGAGTGCAGGTGCGCCCCTTCAACAGTGCTCTGCTCCTTAACCCCTTCGGGAGTCCCCATGTCACCCACTCTGTCGCCCTCCTGGGGACAGCCTTGCCCTCCCAGAAGCTGTCAGCCAGGAAACGAGGGGTTAAGCGTGGGTTCCAGGAGTGTGCGCTGAGCACCGCTCCCCCCGCCGCAGGAAGGCCTCCAGCCTCCGGGAAGGGGCGGGGGTGGCAGCCTCGGTCCGAAGGGAGCTCCTTGCCCGCAGGAGGCGGAGAGGGAAGGCTCGTGCCCGGATAGTTCCAAGAAGCCTCCTCTCCTCCGCCCCCACCCCACCGGTGCTCAGCGGCCTGGGGTGACCCCCCCAGCAGCCCATACCCGGCTTTCATCAGGCAGGCCCTTCTCCGCAACTTTTCTCCCTCTCTCCCGTCACAAATTTCGCTCACCTGGAGGGTCTGGTTTTAATTAGTGTAATATCCCCGTGAACAACACAGCCTAATTAAGACATCCGCCCCGAATCCGCGATGCACACTTAATGAGGAGGCTCTGCCGCAATGTTTATACTTTTATTTTTTCATTATTTTTTGCAGACCAGTAAAACCGAAGCCGACTTCTGGCTGAAAGACCTCATTATGGCGACCCCACTCCATTAGCCTCCTACCTGCTCCACGCTAAGTGCCAGGGGCGCCCGGGTGCGCGCCCAAGGCGTCCCCGAGTCCAGCCTGCGTTTTCAGCAGGAAATTAGCGACCGCTGCGCCCGAGAAGAGACTTCGCCTCGAGCTGGGGCAGGAGGGGGGACCTAAGCCCAGGGATGGATCCCTTGGGTCTCTGTCCTTAGCCTCCACCGCGGGGTGTCTCGCGCTTCAGGACCAGCGGCTCTGCGGGAGTCCTTTTTAAAAGTGATCATTAAATAAATCAGGTCCCCTGCCAAAGCTGGAACGGAAAGCGGAGGGGGAGGCAGCTCTGTCATCCAGGAGTTTCTCCCCACCTCGCTGGGCCCCCGCCCTGCCAGTGGACTCCGGGAACATCCCACCCCCACCTCATGTGAGACTAGGGATCCCAGGGCCGCTTGGGGACCCGACAGGTTCCCGAAACCCCTCCACGCTGGGCGCCGCGCCTTGGTCCCAGCGCCGACACTGCAGGGCTGCGCGCCACGGAAGGCTCCGCGCCCGGGGAAGGGAGGCTGCGACCTGCAGCTCCAAAATGACCACCGGCCTGGCGCCCCACCCCGCCCCACAGGAAACCACCCTCCTGAGGGGACGAGCCCCAGACGCCCGTGGTGAGCCCTACCACCGCCCGGGGCCACCGGGGCAGAAAGTTTGGGCCAGGGGTGTGCCCGATTTCCCAAGCCTGACCAGGCTGCTCGAGCCCCTGGGGGCGGCCAAGGCTTCGGAGAGGCAGCCTCCGCTCCTGCCGGAGCCTTCCTAATGCGCTCGCTCGGGGACTCGGCCGGGAGCGCCCCCAGCCCGCCCCCTGGAGGGCCCTGCGCGCCGCTCGCTGGCTCACACCTCGCCCCCGCGCATGCTGCGGCGACCCGGGCCCCGCTCCTATCTGGGGAGCTGTGGCAGCCCCTGCTTCCCCACAACTCCTTTGGGTCATCAACCTCTCAGCGACCCTCCTTCCAGAGGACCCAGCAGGGCTCTCTCGGGGCCTGGGGACCGCTACAGAACCACTCTGCACCACCGCCGGGTCGCCAGCCCCTCTCCCACCCGCGCGGGCTCCAGCTGCCTCCCCGGACGCGCCCCGCGGGGCCGGGATCTCCGCGCGCCTCGGCCTCCCCCCGCCGGGGAGTTCCCCGCGCCGGGCATTGTGCCGCCGCCGCCGCCGCCACCGCCACCGCCACCGCCACCGCCACGCAGCGCGCGCGGGACTTCCCGGCGTCTCCATGGAGCCCGACCCCCGGGCCTTCCCGTTCACAAAATCGCCCCTCTCACCCACGGCCGGGCGGAGCGTCCGGACCCCAGCCCCAGAGGGACCCAGGGACCCCGACCCCGGGCAGGGACCCCTGACCCCGAGGGCGCCACCCCTCCCCACGCGCCCTCAGGTCAGCCCCGGTCACGCTCCGCGTTCCGAATCCCGCCGCAGGGTCCCGTGCGCCCCTCCCCGACCGTGACCCCCTCCCCCAGCTCAGCCCGCTGGTAATGACCGCCACAGGGCGAGGCGGGCGACAAGGGTCGGCTACTCACGGGCTCAGCGCTCCCCGCGGCAGATGACGGGGGGCCGGCGGCCATGCCCCGGCTGCATCCCGGCCGCTGAGCGGGCAGCGGAGTCCCGGGGCCGCACGGGCACCCGCGAGCCGGCGGCAAGGGGCGCGCGAGGCCCGGCTCTGGCGGCCGCGGTGGCAGCTGCTTCTCCTCCGACCACGCGAGCTGCTGGGGCCCGGCTGGGGCAGCTGTCCGAGGAGGTTCTGCTGGCTCCGGAGCAGCCCCGCGCTTGCTCTTCCCTCGCCGCCTCCCTTCTCTTCTCCTCTCTCTCTCTCTCCCCCCCTCCTCTCTCCGCCCTCCTTCTCTCTCTCTCTCTCTCTCTCTCTCTCTCTCTCTCTCTCTCTCTCTGTGTGTGTGTCTCTCTCTCTCTCTCGTTCCTCTGGCTCGCTCGGCTGGAGCGAGGCGGCAGCAGGAGCACGCGGCGGCGGCGGCGGCGGCGGCGGCGGTGGCGGCTCCAGCGGAGCGCGCAGCGCGCTGCAAGGGAGGGGGCTCAGGCGGTTGCGCGGCCAGGGAGGGCTGGGAGCGGGAAGAGCCATGGCCGGGTGTGCCTAGGCCGTCAGCACCCTGCGGCCTTCAGCGCCACCCCTTGGGGCAGGAGCTTGGAAGAGGTAGGTACACAGCGAGGATTCCAGAGCCCAGTGGTGCCCTGGTCCCCTCAGGGGCAGCCCCAAGCCCACAGCTTCTTTCCACCTCCAGATTATCTTGGGGGCTGTCCAGCCCAGATGACCCCTAACAGGACCCCTGACCTGGTGACTCACTGTCCCTAAGGGCCATTTTTCTGTCCCAGGCCCAGGGATCCCCAGCAATGGGATGTGGTCACCGAGCATCAGGGACCAATGCCACCCCACCCCACATGCCATGCCATGCCATGCCTTCGAGTGGCCCGCATGCCCCATACCCCCTTACTAGGCCCAGGTGCCCTGACTTCTGGGGGATCACCGGAGAGGACGCAATCGGGCCCACTCTAGGTTGTTAGTCCAGATTGGCCAACCCAACCCATTTACAATTGTCCACCTGCACATGGCTGGAGAGGAGGGGCTGTGGGGGTCAGCTTAGGATTTGCTAAAATCAGAAGATCAGGCAGCTCCTGTCCCCAGTCCCAGCCTCCCACAGCCTCTAGGGTAAGGGGCCTGGTGTGGGGTCTGGGAGGGTCTCTATCCTTGGTGCAGAGAGAGCAGGAGAGCAGAGGCTAAAGACACGGTGGAATGGGGACCCTCTGGACAGGCAGGAGAGCTCTACCGCTGGGGTCAGCCCACCACTGGCACGCCGCACCAGAGGTGGGAGAGGTGGGCAAGAAGGCCCAAACAGGTTTGTGCAGGCCTGAGCAATCGTTTCCAAAACAAAAGGCATTCTGGTGCAGCAGCACCCGGGCTGGAGGAACTGGCCTGTACCCTCGAAGGACATTCCTAATCTAAACCTTCCCCGGGTTGCTTTTGCTCCTGAAGGCTGCTTCTGGAACAATTAGCCTCCTCCTCACACCTGACTGTCCTGCTTTTCCGTGGGAGGCAAAAAGCACATCACGGAATCTGGGGTTTGGTAGGGGTCTGGAAGACCCGGAGGCCGGTAAGGGTGGGGGCATGGACTTGGAGCTTCTCCGAGCTAGGGGCTCTGGGCTGCTGGCTGCCCGCCCTGCAGGGCAGCAGAGATGGTGGCCAAGACAGTGGCTGCTGCCCTCTTACGAGCTTCATGTTTTGAATTTGTGGCCCTCCAGCCTGTCTGGGTCACTCATCTGTGTTGGCTGGTGGGAATCATGTTATACAATTCCAAGCATACAGCTAAACACCCTACAGCTAACCAGCAGATAAACGCCTTGTCTACGAGCAAGGCAGCTGCCTGGTTGACTGAACCTTCCCCAGCCCCCAGATTTGAAATGGTGCATCCCAGCTCAAAAGCCCTAATTGGGCCTCTCAGTTCTCTGCTGTCAGATGGTCCAGGCTTCCTGGCCTCCAACTCCCCGGCTGGGCCCAGCTACTGCCTGGCTGGCGCCCGTCTCCCTGAAGGCAGGGCTGTGCCAGCAGTGCCCCCTGTCGGTCCCGCCTGTCCCCTGCCCACATTTCTTCTCCCCTGGGAGTCCTTTCCTCCCTGGTCCAGACCCTACTGCCCTTCGGAGCCTCCTCACAGAAGCCTCTCAAAGAATGAGGCTCGAGCTCACCTCTGTCTCCCTTCAGCTCCGCATGCAAGTTCTGCGTGTGTCTGTGAAATGGGGACACATTTACCTGGCACAGCTGTGTGCCTGAGTGGAAAAGGTATCCCTGCAAAGCACAGGACTCCATAAGTCACTCCTCAGGGATGTTCTAGAAGAGCTCTCTGAAAACAGCACCAAATCTTATTCCAGGCTCCACTGGGCCCAGCCCCATACTCAGGACACAGTGGCCCTGCTGAGACACCCGGGTGGCGAATTGAAATTGGCCTCTGTGGTTTAGACTGGCCACAGGGCCTGCATGTGAGGATGCCCCTTGGGGACAGGCCCCTGTCAGGCCAGCTTCATGACCAGCCCCAGAGAGTTTGCCCTTCACGCTCAGCTGTCATAGATGGATCTGGCTGGAAGAGAGCGCGTGTCGGGGCCGGCAGGATGCCCCAGCACTAACCAGGAGGGTTTCCATTTGGGGATATCATCTAAGAGAATTTTTTAAACCTCTGATTTAGAAACTTTAATTTTTAAAGAGTGAGCACACGGGGAGGACTGGCGCGTCCTTGGCAATACTCAGGAGGAGAGAAACACAGGGAGGCTGGGCTTGGGGCCAACAGGACAACTGAATGCACAGAGCTCATTCCGTCCCTCTGAAAAATGCCACTAGACCTACGAAGAGAACATTTGTGAAAGGGGCTGGGTACGGTGGCTCACGCCTGTAATCCCAGCACTTTGGGAGGCCGAGGTGGGTGGATCACTTGAAGTTAGGAGATCGAGACCAGCCTGGCTAACATGGCAAAACCCCTTCTCTATTAAAAATACAAAAATTAGCTGGGCGCAGTTGTGGGCGCCTGTAATCCCAGCTCCTCGGGAGGCTGAAGCAAGAGAATTGTTTGAACCCAGGAGGCGGAGGTTGCAGTGAGCCAAGATTGCACCACTGCACTCTAGCCTGGGCAACAAGAGCAAGACTCTGTCAAAAAAAAAAAAAAAAAAAGGCATAAACCCCCAAAGACCTGGAGAACAGGAGAAAATAGAACAGTCACTGGCGTGGGCAGCAGGGAGGCACAGGATAAGTGGCAGCTAGCCCTCGCAAAGCTGAGTCTTGGCCCAGCGGCAGGGAAGGCTGACAAAGGAATCTCCCAAAGGCTCAGAACTAGCGGGACCCCAGACCTGGGGAAGCCTGGCCCTCTGGAGATTTATTCCCTGGGGACGCTGAAGCGGCCTCTGTGGCCTGGGAGCCACCACACACTGTGGACCGAGGGGCATCCTGCATGGAGAACCCCCTTCCCCCCCGACAGCATCTGTCAGGATCCCGACCTCCAGCCCCCAGAATCTCCTCTGGGGAAATCTGATCAGCACCCAGAGGGGAAACACGAAGACAGAGCTTTGCTGCTTCCCGGCGCAGGCTGGGAGCTGCCAACCAGCTTTGCAGCCCCCCTAAGCTGAGTAGAAAGCCAAGGAGGACCAAACACCTGCGGAAAGCCTTCCCGAGAAAGAGCTGCCAAAACACCCACAGCACGGGGCTAACTTCGAGGAAACAGCCATTAGGCAGGGAGGAGAAAATACCAGAAATAGTCGTACTTAATATCCTCCCAGAGATCAGAGGACACACTGCATCCGTGAACCAAGAGCAGGCGCTATTTTAAGGAGAACATTTAGAGAACAAAAAAGCTGGGAAGTTAAAAGCATGAGAGCAGAAACAAAACATCTCAACAGACTGGCTGGAAGAAGAAAGCAAGGGAATGCCCCAGAAGGCAAGGAGGAGAAAAAGAAGAAAGACGGGAGGAAAAACTAGATGATCAATCCGTGCAGCTCAACACAAAAGCAATCTTAACCCCACCCCCGTAGAGCCCCCAGAGAGGAGGAGGAGGAAAAGAAGAAAGCCAATCATCATTTCAGAATTTTTTTTTTCAGAAATAAGTTTCCAAATTGCCAACAAAATCGATGGAAATTGACCCCTATCAAGGCATATTATCTTGAAAAGCAAATCACTGGGGATAAAAAAAAAAAAATAAAGCTTCCCCATTTCCAGCCACCATAAAAAAGAGCAGGAATGAGAACAGCTTCAGAATTCTCAAAACAGGGCAAGCTAACCAATCATGGAGCGTGCCTTCAGAAGCTGACAGAAAAATGATTTCTGGCCTGGAATTCCTCACTTTGCAAAATTAACAATCAAATGTGAGATTGGAACAAAGATATTTGCACACGCAAGGTCTCAACAAAATTATTTCCCACACTCCCTCTCTCAGCTACCAGAGGATGTGCTCCAACATAACCAGGGCGTAAAGCATGAAAGAGGCCGATGAGAGATGGAAGAAACAGAGGATCCAACAAGTGGGGAGGGATCCACAGGGTGGGAGAGGGGGGCTGGCAGGAGGGCAGCTGTGTACCAGGCAAGGGGCTCCCAGTCCAGATGACAGCAAGGTGGCAGCATGTCCAGGTGGTGGCATGTCCAGCTGTCTAGGGCTCAGACATGTGGAGTGCTGTCATTACCAAGATGTCTACTGCCATTGTACCAGCCTTTCAATGCCAGGCGAGCCCAGCCCCTGCTCCCCTCTGAGCCTGGCAGCTCAGGCCATGTTGCAGTGGAGTGCCCATTTGCCTCTATGCCACCTGTGTGAGCTAAAGACCTTCACTTCACCCCACAGAAGCACCTACTTTGATCTACTCTTAGCAACAGGAGGCAGTCATGGGGAGCAAAGAAACAGAAAACACACATGAGCCCAATAACCCCCCAGATGTCCCAGCGAGGAGGCCCTTGGTTCCCCAGGAGTCCCTCATGCCTTGCTCACGAGCTCCCTAAAAGAGGCTCCTGTAAAGTGTGGGGCAGCTGCGGTCCCAGACTTTCACCGTCTCTTCTCCCAGGCTCCTCCGTCTAAGGGTAGCAGCCCCAGATCATCACGGATGGAATCACGGCCCCACTTTCATGTTCAGTGCTGGACACACCCACGGATAGGAAGCAGTGAAGGTCCAACTGCAGAAGAGTCAAGGAAAGCAAGACATCAGGGGCCTGCTTTTCCCTTGCTGGACGTGGATGTTCTTGTGAGGTCCACGGACGGCCAGGCTGTGGCAGAGCTGATGTCACGGACGGCCAGGCTGTGGCAGAGCTGATGTCACCCCATCAGCGGCCTCGCTTGCCCTCTCAGCCCAACAGAGTCCATTATAAGGTTACTCAATACAGCTTCAACCTCCTTGTTAAGAATGGATCACTCGGCCAGGCTCAGTGGCTCACACCTGTAATCACAGCACTTTGGGAGGCCGAGGCAAACAAATCATCTGAGGTCAGGAGTTCCAGACCAGCCTGGCCAACATAACGAAACCCTCTGTCTACTAAAAATACAAAAATTAGCCTGGTGAAGTGGCAGGCACCTGTAATCCCAGCTACTCAGGAGGCTGAGACAGGAGAATCACCTGAACCCGAGAGGCAGAGGTGACTGCAGTGAGCCGAGATCACGCCATTGCACTCCAGCCTGGGCAACAAGAACAAGACTTCGTCTCAAATAATAATAATAAAAGAATGGCTCTCTCCACACACACACACACACACGTTTCGACTTCCCCACTACTGTCAGGCCTGCTAACCGCTGTTGTATGCCTCAGGTCTCCCCTTTGGGCCACCATCCAGGCGCCCTGTGGGACCCTGTGCAGCCCCCCATCAATAGCTCCCACTTAGGGAGAGCCCCACACACCCTGAGGGAATGTATGATCAACACACCCCACTACTGTTTCACAAACACACGGGCAGACGGGCAAACATTGACACTCTGTTGGGCTCTTGGGGGTTGTGCGTCTGTCTGGGCTCCGTGCAATGTAGGTCACAAGGAGACGCTGGAGGTCAGAGACGCCGGCCAGCTAACCTCAACGATGACGTCACAGGCCAGGCCTCGCTCTGTCCGGCAGCTGGAGGAGAGGCGCTCACACACCCAGCCTCAGCCTCAGCTGTGTCCGCCGGCTGGCTCTCCCCTCTTCACTCTGGTCCCAGGGTTTGTCATCCCTCGTTCTCCTGACCCTTTTTCCTAGCAGATGGTGGCACAGTTTCACCTGGAAGCTAGAGCCTTCCGATGGGAGCAGCTTTCTCCCTGCACGCCTTCTTCCAGCGTCATCTCGCCCTCCTGCTCCCTTTCAAATTCTCCTTCCGTTTTCTCCCTCCATCCAGCCCTCTCCTGCTCTGGGAGGTGTTAGCCCGCCAGCCTAAAAACCTTATCTGGCCTTCCCCATCCTTCAAAAAGCATCCCTAGATGCTCCGTCTCCCCTTGTTCCCCTGCCATCCTCGCCTTCCCTTGACCACAAGCACCCCACCTCCACGCCCACACCCACTGACACCCCAGGGAAGTGGCTCTCTGGGGTCACCAGGGAAGGTCCAATTAGCAAAGAGCCAGGCCTGTGCTCCCTCCCGGGTTTACTTGATTCTTTACAGCAGGTGCCACCGCGGCTGAGTCCCTTTCTAGAACCCTCGTCTTTATCCTCCACCGCCGTGCTGTCTCCCACTCTTCTCTCCCGAGGTTGCACGGCAGGATCTCCACCTGTCTTTCTCTGCTTCTCCCTAACCACCAGCTTCTCCTTTCTCCCAGGTGTTCCTATTTTTCTCCCAGTGAGCTCCTCCGTCCAGTGGTCTCACTGTTGCAGAAGTCATCCCTGCATTTTGAGCTGGAAGCGACTTCAGAGGTCATGTTGCACAGCCCCCCCCCCCATATTACAGATGAGAAGACTGAGGCCCAGCATGTCCCAGTGGCTTGCCAGCAGCTCTGGGCTCCCGGCCTGGGACGCTGCCGACTGCGCCAGCCCCCCCGTTCTGCCGCCTCTTGTCACATGCGGGGACCAGGCAGGCACATCTGCAATGTCACATGTGCGCTTCCAGGCTTGATATTTCATTTAAGAGCGTGCAGCTCCATATCAGTGCCCAGTGGCTTTCAGTTCTGACATTTATCTTCTTGAGAGGAAGATGAGCCACTTGCACGTCGCCCGTCTCTCCTCCCACGTGGCTGGGAAATGTCAGAGGGAGGTCCAGGCAGTCTGGGGTCCCACGTCCATACCACGAGGATTTTCTTTTTTTGTGCAGCTTCATGACGCAGCTGCGTTTGGGGAGCGGCAATAGCCTAAGAAACACACAGGTGGAAACAGCAAAGGTTTTCCGAGGCACCGCCAACTTCTGCAGCCGGGACAGTGGCCAGTGTCTCCTGGAACCGGCGCCGAAGTCCACTCGGGGGCCCACGGGTTCTGCCTCATCTTCCATCTCCTTGTCTTGAGTGGGACATGAGCCGCATCTCTGAGCTCAGCCTGTGATTGCACAATAATACTACCCAGAAAACAAATTAAAAATAGGAAAAATCCATCCAAGCCGTGTGTCTGCTCAGGCAGAATAGTGTCAGATTGCTAGGCAACTCCAGGCAGTCCTGGGGGAAGGAGGGCCGTGCTCAGCTTGTTCTGCAGAAGTAGAGTCCTCGTCCCTTTTGTGTGGATGTGCTCAGCCGAATCTCGGCAAAAGTCATGAACAGAAAGGAGAGGCGGGCTGCACAGGCTGGCGGAGCGCACATCCGTCTGGACAAATGGATTTTCCGGAGGCCGGAGAAGAGACGGGGGCGTCCACATGATGAGAAACATCTGGAGACGGGCTGGAAAAATCAATCTGATTTCTCCGTGCTTCCCGAGATCCAGGTGTTTATAATCGTGTAGGCAAAGCGTCTGAATGTTAATGAAGCCTTTCCTCCCGATATCCTGCGTCTCCTTCACCAGAGGCAAATGTAAACTAGGCTCGGCAGGCCTGGGAGAGACGGGGAGCAGGAGGAGGAGCGAGAGAGACCCAGGCAGGGGAAGCCGGGAAATGGAACTGGGAGATCACACGGGCCCAGTCGGGGTTTCTGCTCCCGGGAAGGAGACGGAGGCAGCAAGGCAAGAAAGACACGTGCGTTTCCACAGTTCGGTCAGAACCATAATCACATCAACATGTTAGTGGGTGCTAAGATGCTGGCTATAAGCTCTCTAAGCATCAAATACTTTTCAAAGAGGGAGGCAGGGGATGGGGCATCGTGAAAAACAGCACAAATTTTCCATTGGATTATAAGCTCTTTAGGACGCCCGGAGAACAGCGCCTCAACAGCATCTTCCCATTTAGGAGCTGCAGAGACTGCCCAGGGCCAGCACAAAGCACGGATTCGCGTCCTCGGGCTGCCACAGCAAAGTCCCACAAAATCCGAGGCTGAAAACACAGAAATGTATTCTCTCACAGTTCTGGAGGCCAGAAGTTTGAAATCAAGGTGTCAGCGGGGCCAGGGTCTCTCAAAAGGCTCCAGGGAGACTCCCTAATGTGTGTCCCTCCTCTCCCCTGGGGGCCATGGAAAATCCCAGGTGCTCCTGGGCCTGTGGCTCGTCCCTCCAGCCTCTGCCTTTACGTGGCCTTCTCCTCCATCCTTTTGTTTTACAAGAGCAGCAGTTATTGGACTTGGGGCCCACCCTGATTCTGTACGACTCCATCGTAGCTAACCATACCTGCAAAGGTACTGTATCCATAGAAGGCAGGCTGTGACGTTCTTGGCGGGCATGAACAGAGGACGGGGAGCGACTCAGCCCACTACAAGGGGCTTGTTAAGAGACTCAGGCAGGCCTGGGGCAGGTGGACTCCAGCGATCCTCTCATCTCCTCCAACGCCCCTGATGGACAGGGTGTTACCCAGGGAGCACTACAGGGACAAGCCATCCACCACCTCCCCTCCCCCAGCCCTGGGGGTGCCCCCTCTGCTGGAAAATGTCCTTTTCAACAGCAACCAAAGTCTCCCCTGTCTTCCAGTTTGTAGTTCAGACCTACCTTCTGTAGTAACAAAAACAGCGATCATGGCTCCTTCCTGTAACATAGAGCCCAAGCCAACCACACAGATGCACACACACACACATGTGCAGATGTGCACACACACGCACATACACACATACGTACACACTCACATGCACACGTGCACAAGTACACACACATGCACATGCACACATGCAGACACGCATACATACACATGCTCATGCACACTCGCACGCATACACACGCACACACACGTGCACATGCACACACATACATGCACACACATACACAGACAAGGACACATGCACATGCACACACGCATATACACATACATGCACACACATGCAGCGCGCATACACACACATGGACGTGCACGTGCACACGCACGTACACACACACATGCACACGTGTACACACCATCCTGTAGGTATTTCCAAATGACCCCCTTCACACACTGATGCCCTCCTGGAACCCCACACGATCTTCTGGCGGTTCCTCAATGGACTCAGACCTGGCTCCACCCTCCACAGCAGGGTGAATGGCAGCCGGGGGACCATCATTCCTGCTCTTCAGACCCAAGCTTTCCACTGTGGTGTCCTCAGAGGCCACATCACATCCAATCTCATTTCAGGCTGGTTTCTTCTACACCATTCCTGGGCACATCCAAATATCAAAGGGGCACTTATTCGCTTCCTCCTGTTAAAGTTAATCCAACTGGCCATCTTCTGTGTGTGTGTGTGTGTGTGTGTGTGTGTGTGTTGCCCAGGCGGGAGTGCAGTGGCACGATCTCGGCTCACTGCAACCTCCGCCTCCTGGGTTCAAGTGATTCTCCTGCCTCAGCCTCCCAAGTAGCTGGGACGACAGGCACGTGCCACCACTCCTGGCTTATTTTTCTATTTTTAGTAGAGACAGGGTTTCACCATGCTGGCCAGGCTGGTCTCAAACTCCTGACCTCAGGTGATCTGCCCACCTCAGCCTCCCAAAGTGCTGGGATTACAGGTGTGAACACCACACCCAGCCTGTCATTCACTTTGTATCATCCCAAAGTTGAAACCCAGCACTGAAGGGTTTGAAGTGAGCCGGGGGAAAGTGTTGAGCAGGAATGGAGCCCTGAACAACCCTGCAAAGCCAATGATACCCACCGGGGAGCCATTGTGAATCTACACATTTTAAAGGTACAGCTATCAAATAACCACGGTAAAAGCACGTCTCTACCAATAGGCAGAAGCGAGGCTTCACTGAATAGCATTGGATGGCTTTTGTCATTAAAGCTTGCAGTACACTGAGTGCCTCAATAGAAAATTCCGACCTGTACAACTGTCCGTAAACTTCTCCATGATGACGCCGGGTCAATGTCAGTTTCATTCAGGCATAACCGTGTGTTTTCAAAAACCAAGTTCAGGACTCATGCATGCCACTAAATGCTCACGTGTGAATGCAGGGCTCAGGTTGTGAGGGGGGCAGCCCCTGTGGATAGCCTGCTGCTAGCATGTAACTACCCTCACCCGTGTGAAGACACAGACGTTATACAAGATGGAGCATGTGTTCATGACCCCACTTAAGAGACACCCAAATCTGGGGAAAGGATGAGGGGCAGGCAGTACAGAAGACGGCAGGCTGCCCTCAGACCCCTCAGTCCCTGAACGGTGAGTGCCTTTGAATTCACCCTTAACATAAATTTCCTTCTCCTTAGTTCAAGATCTTTCCAAAGTAGGCATTTTCTAAGGTGTCTTCCATGTTCATCCTCCTCCTGGAGACTCTGTGTGGGCCTCTCTTCAGCCGTGCACATGTTTCTAGGTGACGCAGGCTAACCCAGCCACCACCCACAGAGGCAGCAGCTGCTGGTCACCACTGCCAGCCAGACTCACATCTTGGCACACGTCTGGACCACCTGCCCACGGAGCCTGATGGGGTGGGGGGTGGCGGGACTGAGCCCCCTCCTTCCAGTTCCAACCTGCCCTTGGAGAAACATCTGTCCTGTGGAGTAGCAGCCCTGCACCCTGCACCCTCCCGGCCTCAGCAGAGGTGGGGCTGGGAGAGGGCCACTGCTCCCCTTCCCCCATGTCTGCGTTGGCTCAGGCCAGCGTTGTAGAGGACCGCAGACTGTGGGTGTAAACACTCATTCTCCCACAGATCTTGAGGCCGGACGTCCAGGATGGAGATGTCAGCGGACGGCTTCCTTCGGAGGCCTCTCTCCTGCTGGCAGCTGGCCGTCCCCTCCCCGTGTCCTCCACAGCCCTCCCTGTGTGGCCTGCATTCCCTCTTCCACTGTGGACACCAGGCAGGTTGGATTAGGGCCCCTCCCACCACGTCATTTCACCTGAGTCACCTCTTCAAAGATCCTCTCTTCAAATGCAGTGGTATGCTAAGGTCCGGGGGGTGAGGACGGCACCATATGGATTTGAAGGGTCCATAATACACCTGCTCCTCCTATGCGTGGCCTTATTCCACCACAGCCACAGTGATTCCTGTTCTGCAAAATGGCAGAGACGCCGATCCTCCTTCCCGTCTCCAGCTGCCATTCCCCGTCAGCCACAGGTACCGTATCTACCACGCCCGTCCTCTGTGCTCTCCCGGCGCTCCCACTGCCTGCCCCAGCCCAGACCCTCAGCTCCCTCCCCAACACCGATGTTCGTGCACACCTGCCAGAGGAGCCTTGACTGCCCCGCAGAATCCTTCCAGGCTGGAGAGGAGGCCGCCTCCGCTCAGGACCCTTCCCTGGCCTCTGCAGGGGCGTCCATCCCCTCTACAGATTAAGACACTGAGGACTTGATAGGCACAGAGTGGGGTGTGGGGTCAAGACTGGGCTTCTAGAAGCAACCAAAACTACCAAAAACCTGATTCAAGAACACCACCATGCCCACTGCTGCCCTGAGCCTGGGCGCTGAGTTAGAGATGCCCCACAGGAAGGAGGTAGAATACTGGCCCCCAAAATGCCCACGTCCTAACCCCTGGCACCTGTGACTATGTGAGGTTACATGGCAAGGAGGAAGGAGGGCTGCAGATGGGATTGGGGCTCCTCACTGGTAATCTTGAGATGGGGGTGACCCTGGATGATCCGGGGGGCCCAGTGTGGCCACAGCGTCCTTAAAAGTGGAGAAGACCGGGCGAGGTGAAGAGACCGGGCGAGGTGAGGAGACTGGGCGAGGTGGCTCGCGCCTGTAATCCCAGCACTTTGGGAGGCTGAGGGGGTATAACTTGGGGTCAGGAGTTCAAGGCTAGCTTGACCAACATGGTGAAACCCTGTCTCTACAAAAAAAAAAAAAAAATATATATATACAAAATTAGCCGGGCCGGGTGGCACATGCCCATAGTCCCAGCTTCTTGGTAGGCTGAGGCAGGAGAATCACTTGAACCTGGGAGGCAGGCTTGCAGTGAGCCGAGATCGAGTTACCGCACTCCAGCCTGAGCAACAAGAGCGAAACGCCATCTTAAAAAAAAAAAGTGGAGGAGGAGGCAGGAGAGTCGTGTCCCAGACGATGTGATGATGGAGGTGGGTCCGGGAGAGCTGACTGCAGGTGAGGGTGAGGGCTTCCGTCCTGAAGAAGGAAGAGGGAGCTGGGAGCGAAGGAGCGCAAGCAGCCTCCAGAGACCAGAAAAGGCACAAAACAGACCGCGCCTTAGACGCTCCAGAAGGGCACGCAGCCGTTCTGCATTTTAGCCCACTTTGGACTTCTGACCTCCAGGACAGCAAGATAATGAACTTGTGTGTTTTAAGCCACTGGGTTGGTCGCCATCTGTTATGGTGGTCCTAGAAAACTTAATCTACCACGTCTGCAGCAAGAAGGATGACGCTTCAACCACCCCTGCTCCAGCCTCCCCGAGACAGAGGGGATGCCTCGTCTCCTTCCCTGAGACCTGTCAGCTCCTGGACCGAGGCCTGCCATGGACAACCTGCTGAGCCAAGTCCGGGCCACACGGCTGGCCCTGGCTGCAGGGGAGGCGGAGGAAAGGAGGGAGGCAGCCCTCACCCTACGAAGGTCCATCATTACAGAAAGTCCCGTATCACAGAGGGGCCTCCAGTTAGCAGGCAGCCAGAAAGACGGGGAGGAGCCCCTCGGCAGGGGATTTGGTGGAATCTGGAGACCCGAGTCCAGTAGAAGTCACAGGCGCCCTCTCAGAGACCAGCAAGTCTGAACTCAGTCCAGAGCCAGGGGAAGGGGGCAGTTCAGCCCTGGTGCCTGGGGCCACCTCTGTCCTCTGTCCAGAGCCAGGGGAAGGGGGCAGCTCACCCCTGGTGCCTGGTGCCACCTCGGTCCTCTGTCCAGAGCTGGGTGAAGGGAGCAGCTCACCCCTGGTGCCTGGCGCCACCTTGGTCCTCTGTCCAGAGCTGGGTGAAGGGGGCAGCTCACCCCTGGTGCCTGGCGCCACCTCGGTCCTCTGTCTCCATTGAGGATTTTCTCGTCACCTGCTTTCCCTTGTGTTCATGGTGGCCAAGGTGCTTTGGCACTTTTGGAAGTGAGAACCCTGCCAACCCTCCCCACACAGGCAGCCCTTGGTGCCTGCAGACACCTCCCCCATGTCACTGGCTGTTCTCCCACCTCTGAACTCACCCTTAGAAGGCACCCCCCATCCCTCAAGGAGAACCGTCTGGAGCTCCCACTTTGGGCATACTCACTGCCGGCCAAGCCCAAAGCGGGGGGCCCACCACAAAGCACCCCAAGGGCAGGGCTCCTGCTCCGTGGACTCAGGGACTCAGGGGAGGGTGTGTGTGTGTGTGTGTGTGTGTGTGTGTGTGTGTGTAGGGGTGTGTATATGTGTCTGTGTGTGTATGTGTGTGTGTGTGTGTGTGTATGTGTATGTGCATATGTGTGTATGTGTGTATGTGTGTATGTATATGTGTGTATGTGTGTATATGTGTGTGTATATGTGTGTGTATGTGTGTGTATGTGTGTGTGTGTGTATATGTGTGGATGTGTGTATATGTGTGTGTGTGTGTGTGTGTGTATGTGTAAAGGGCATGATTGAGGTATGACTGGCACACAGCGCACAGCCCATGGTTAAAGCGTACAGTTTATACACTGTGGCACGCAGATATGCCTGTGAAACCATCCCCACCATCAGGATAGGGAACACACCCATCACCTCCAAAGCTTCCTCCTGCCCTGAGGTGCTCTCCCCACCTCCCTCTCCTGTATCCTCCTTCCCCAGGCAACCACTGCTCTGCCATCACTGCACATGAGTTTGCCTTTTCTGGAGTTTACATAAGTGAAATGACACGGTGCATGCTTCTTTTCTGTCCGACTGCCTTCCCTGAGCACCCTTCCCCCAGAGATGCAGCACGCCCTTTCCTGCACCAAAGGTTCACTCCTTTTCATTGCTGAGTAGTATCCCATCACATGGATGTGCTACAATTCGCTTCTCTGTTGTTGGTGTACATCTGAGTTATTTCCAGGTTAGGGCTACTGTAAATCAAAGCACTATGAACAGTTGAATGAACATATGCTTTTATTTTTAAAAATAAATGAGTTGGGGCTGGGCGCAGTGGTTAATATCTGTAATCCCAGCACTTTGGAGGCTGAGGTGGGATGATCACCTGAGGTCAGGAGTTCAAGACCAGCCTGGCCAACATGGTGAAACCCTGTCTCTACTAAAAATACAAAAACTAGCCAGGTGTGGTGGCAGGTGCCTGTAATCCCAGCTACTCAGGAGGCTGAGGCCGGAGAATCACTTGAACCCACTCAGGAGGTGGAGGTTGCGGTGAGCCAAGATAGACCCATTGCACTCCAACCTGGGCAACAAGAGCAAAACTCCATCTCAAAAATACATACATACATACATACATGAGTTGGGTAAAGGTGGGCATGTGGTCCACTCTCACCCGCCCACACACATGTAGAGGGGGGCAGCCACGGCCGCTAGGGCACGGGAGGCAGTGCCCTGACTGTCAGCAGAAGCCCCAGCTTTGGGATCGAGGGGGTTTGGGGGACCAGGTGCTGTTTACGGTTTGCAGTCGCTGCAGGGGAAAGGCGAGCTAATGAACAGTTAGTGGGAAATAGTTTATTGAAGTGAACAGAACAAGAACACATTAAAATTATTCAGATTGTGGCCTGGGGCGGTGAGCGGCATCCTGTTTTCTCATAGTTTAGATGAGACGGAGAGCGCAGGAGGCGGGGGGAGGAGGCTGGGGGGAGGAGATGCAGGAAGGCCTCAGCCAGGGGTCAGGAGGACCAGAAGCTTCCTCCGAAGGTGAGCATCTTCTAACAGACCCTCCAACCTTTGCACTTCCCACCCCATCCCACTCTGGCCACAGCAGTGCCTCCTAGCCTCCTGTCTTTGCTTATTAACAGAAGAAAAGGGGAAAGCCTTTCTTCCCAGCCAGGGCTGGACGCTGTCACACCACCTGCCTCAGCAGGCCAGCCCTGCAAGCGGGAAGCGGCCACTGTGCCTTCTGCAGGGAAGGAGAGGGCATCCCGGGTCCCTGGGGCTCGTTCAACACTAAAATCTTCATCTCCCTTCCAGAACCGGGATTCTCTGAGCCCCACTTGCATTCCCCTCTTTTGTGTTTCAGCTAGGCACCTCATGTCCAGGGTAACGACCACGCCTCCCGGGCTGGGTGCCATTCTGTCACTACACTCCCACCGATGGGATAGAAACGGAAGTGACAGCTCCAGCTCCCAGGTCACACACGGAAGGGGGCATCCCCCCATTTCCACCACAGGTTTGGAACATGGTGAATTTCGAGCCTTCTTGGGCTAAGCATGTGGGTCAGCACCCTCAGGACAGGAAGTTCCAAGAGAGAAGGACCCCAAGCCTCCAGTGACCTCCCGGGGCTCAGCCACCTGCCTGTGGATGGTCACTTCAGAGAAAATTAACTTCTGACCTGTGGAAGGTCCACAGAAGCCTGGAGCCTCCGCCATGCTCAGCCTCATGTATGTCTTAATGGAAACAGCATTTCTATCTCAAGTCTACCTCAGTTCCGCCTCCAACCGCAGAATGAACCAGGAAGGCGCACCTGGCAAATAATACTTTTGACATGTGACTAATAAAATAAGGAAAGGAAAAACCTGGGGCTCCGATGGGCATCTGATTTGCCAAGAGCCACACACGGAAATGTGACAAGGCTGGGGACTGTGGCAGCCCTGGCCCTCCCTGTCCAAGGAATATGCCCTCTGAGGAGGCAGGTCTGTGACTGTTTCCAGAAGCAGTAATAAAGGACCTGGGCTCCCAGGTTACTTTGACCACCTGATGCCTGTTCCCCCCAGGTGCATCTTCAAGATAGCTGCCCCCATCCCCTGGAGTGTCCAAGCTGCGACAGCTGGGGCCCACAGCACCTGAGAAACACAGACACAGCCTCCCCGCTGAAGCAGAGGAGAGTCTAAGCCAGGACTCAGCCTGTGCCGAGAGCCTGGGAGCCTGGCTCAGCTCTGCCTGCCTGCCGGGGTTGGGACCAGGGCTCAGCTTTCTCCTCTGCTAAGGGGAAAGACCCCACAAGCCCTTAGGCCTGACTCCAGGAGTGAGACCTGTGATTCCATCTGCAACAGCCCAAGGCTGCCCACGACAGCCAAAGAATAACAGCCCATGCCTCTCCAAGGCTCCAAGACCCACGCAGCCTGGTGCCTTCTGCAAAACCTCTTGCTGCTTCTCTCCTGCAGGGAGTGGCGGCGGAGGTGGCTGGGGCGGTAGGGAGGAGGGATGAGGTGCTTATTGTTGGAGAAGCCTTTCCTCTCCCCTCCTCCTTCTCTGGGCAGCTCGTTCTTTTCCAAAATAACTCCTCTGCCTCCCTCCCCGGGTTGCTAGTTTCTGTCTCCTCTAGGTTTCCAAGTGCCCCTACAAGGGCCGCCGGCGGAGGGAGCTGGGGAGACCAACGTTCTCAAGATGCGAAAGTGCAAGTGTAGACAAGGAGATCCCCACGGTCCCCCTCACCCCTCACCCCTCACCTCTGGGTGAGCCCCATCATCCCCCTGGGCTGCCTCTCTCTCCTGGCGGCAGACCACCTGGACAGAGGCTCTGCTCAGGCCTGCTCCCTGTCCAAGGGTCCCCACAGCATCCCAGGGCTCGGGGAAAGGGGCTGCTTGAGCATTCAGAAGTCCCTACAGGGCCAGGTGAGGTGGCTTATGCCTGTAATCCCAGCACTTCAGGAGGCTGAGGTGGGCGGATCACAAGGTCAGGAGTTCAAGACCAGCCTGACCAACATGGTGAAACCCCATCTCTACTAAAAACACCCAAAAAATTACCCAAGCATGGTGGCACATGTGTGTAATGACAACTGCCAAGGAGGCTGAGGCAGGAGAATCACTTGAACCCCGGAGGCAGAGGTTGCAGTGAGCCGAGATCGTGCCACTGCACTACAGCCTGGGATACAGAGTGAGAATCCATTTCAAACAAGCAAGCAAACAAACAAATAAATTGAAGCCCCTACAGGGTCAACTTCCCCTCCTGTGCTCCAGGACCCCCAACTTCAAACAAACAGGTGTGCTGACCTACGCTTGAGCAGGCTAAAGCCCCCCCAACTGCCCTTGGCTCAAGCCACCCCCCAGCCTGGCACATCCTCCTGTTCCCCACCCCGAACGAGGACAGGCCTAGGGATGACCAGCCCCGGCCTGGCCCTGATGTGCCTCCTGCTCAGACCTCTGCAAACCAACTCGTTTCTCCCTCAAAGACTCCCCTGGATTATGAGACCCCAGCTCTGATCTGAGCTCTCAGGGCTGACACAGGAAATTAGGGATGGGTTCATAGATGCAACCCCTGTTTCATGCCATGGCAACAGAGTCCTTGTCTGCCATGTGGTGCCCGGGGTTAGACTCTGAAGGGACAGGAGCTGGGGCCAGCGAGGGGAGCCCTGCACTGTTTCTTTTAATGGAGGTGAAATGTATATAACATAAAAGCAACCATTTAAAGTGTGCAGTTCAGCGGCACTCGGGGCGTTGACAGTGCGTGCAGCCAGCACCTCCATCTTGCTGCACCTTCCATCATCCCAAAAGGAAAGACCCCACCCATGAGGCAGCCACTCCCTGCCCCCCCCACTGGGCGTTTTCTTCTTGCTG
>NW_022436988.1:3402871-3423466 GCF_009761245.1 Sapajus apella | reverse complement strand
CCCCACTGGGCGTTTTCTTCTTGCTGATACATAGACAGGAGGCAGCCTTCTCTGTTGTTCTTGCTTCACAGCACCAGCTCCTTGGAATAGGAGCACCACACTGTCCTTGTCCCCTGGGCTTGACCACTGCCCCAAGCAACACGACGGGGCGTGAAGACCACAGCAACGTCCTGAGCTGCCTTCGAGATCAACTTTGCCATTTGCCAAAAAAAAGGAGAAGCCTGTGAAGGCCTTCATTCATTCATTGACTCAACAATTATTCTTCGGCACCTTCGAAGCACCCAGCTCTGGGGCAGGCAGGGGCCCACAGGCACAAGCAAGACGCAATCCTGCGCCCTCACGCTGGGTGTGGAGCTGCGGAGACAGATGGGTGAACAGCGGATAATAAGACCACCTGGTAAGTGCTCTGAGAAGAACTTGAAGAAATACTCAACCTACGGGACGGCTTCGCCATCTTCTCCCAATATTGTTGCCCAAATTTCATGCAGCCATCTTCACCTCCCCAGCCGTCTTTAAATACCTGCCCCAGGGCCACATATGCAGGTGGCATCTCAGCATGCAGGGACTTGAAGAGGCCACCCACCAAAGAAGACTGAGAAATGACCCCAAAGCAGGGACAGCGTCGAATCCCACCCGTCACCAAAGCAATGCAAATCTAAACAAAAAAAGCCCGCTGCCATTTTTTCCACCTGCCAGATTTTGAAAATGCCAATTCCACCCAGTGCTCCGGGGGGTGCGGGAGACGACCTCTCACTCGCTTGCTGGTGGGACTCAGTCAGTGCAGTCTTTCTGGAGGGCAGATTGGCACTCGGATCAACAGCTTTCCAAATGTGTTTAACCTTTAACTCGGCAATTCCACTTATAGGAATTTACCCTAAGGAGAAGCTCAGGAACAAACCCAAAGACGGATCTGGGAAGATTTATGTACTAGAATATTTGCACCATTGCTTATAACATCAAAAGACTGAAAACAAGCTCAGTGTCCAACTCCAGGGTGCTTGGTAAATAATTTGTGCACTCATTAAAAACCCGATTGTAGAAGAATATTGAATGCCATTGCAAAGCGTTCATATAAACCATTAAACAAAAAGATTTCTAAAACAGAGTGTGCAGTGCAATCCCATTAGACGCCTCAAGCCTCCAAAGCAGGCTGGAGAGACACGCTCCTGGGCCTGATGGCGGTTGCCACTGCGTCAGCGGATGACGGGTGATTTTGTATTTTCTTTTTTGAATTTTATGATTATATTCTAAATTTTCTACATTGGGCCTGAATTGTATTTGTCATCAGGAAAACCATAAGGAAAATGTTTTTAAACTTGATTAGACAAGTCACGGAGCCAGTTTCTCCCCCCGCTGCCCTTGGCTCAAGCCACCCCCCAGCCTGGCACATCCTCCTGGTCCCCACCCCAAACAAGGACAAGCCTAGGGATGACCAGCCCCGGCCTGGCCCTGATGCGCCTCCTGCTCAGACCTCTGCAAACCAGCTCGTTTCTCCCTCAAAGATTCCCCTGGACTGTGAGACCCCAGCTCTGATCTGAGCTCTCAGGGCTGACACAGGAAATTAGGGATGGGTGCATAGATGCAGCCCCGGGTTCATCCTGTGGCGACAGAGTCCTTGTCTGCCATGACGTGCCCGGGGTTAGACTCTGAAGGGGCAGGAGCTGGGGCCAGCGAGGGGAGCCCTGCACTCTGTTTCTTTTAATCGAGGTGAAATGTATATAACGGAAAAGTAGCCAGGGGAAGGAAGACTGGAAGGCTGCTCCCTAATCGACATGGGGTCCGCCTGTAGGGTTTCCACGATGCTCCAGAACCCCACAGAGTCTCAGGCCTTTGACCAAGAAGACTCCAGAGCAAGCACCTTAGGGAAACGCGGCTGGCCGAGCGTGAGCGACCCTGTGTCCTGACTGGCTACGGCACGAATGATGCAAAGGAGTCGTCGCTAGGTCGGGGGATTGGGCCTTGTTGCTGTGGCTTTTATTTGTCTTTCAGTGGCCAGACGCAAACGTGTTACATAAGAGCCACCCAGAGGCGGCCTGCGCTATTCTCGGAGGAAGTGTGGGTACTGAGTCACTCGATCCTGCCTCTTGACAGTCCTTTCCAGGTTCAAGTTTAAATGGGTTTGCTGGTAAAGGCCGGGCGTGGGGGCTCACACCTGTAATCCCAGCAGTGTGGAGGCCGAGGCAGGTGAATCACCTAAGGTCAGGAGTTTGAGACCAGCCTGGCCAACATGGTGAAACCCTGTCTCTACTAAAAATAATACAAAAAATTAGCCAGGCGTGGTGACAGGTGCCTGTAATCCCAGCTACTCGGGAGACTGAGGCAGGAGAATCGCTTGAACCCAGGAGGCAGAGGCTGCAGTGAGCTGAGTCTACACCACTGCACTCCAGCCTGGGTGACAGAGTAAGACTCCTTCTCAAAATAATAATAATAACAATAATAATGGGCTCGCTCGTGTCAGGCTGTTAGGGGCTCTCCAAATGCCGGTGGTGCAAATGGTCCATTACAGAGACACGTTTCTAACCCTCCATCAGGGCTTCGCAGGAAAAGGCCCAACCCACAATTATTATTTGAACACAAGTTCTGGAAGTTTCATTATTACAAAATAAATATTTTTAAAGCTGATGTTTCAGGAGAGGAAGAGAAGGAAGTAACACTTATTGACTCCCTACTATGTACTAGACACCTAACATGTGTTTTCTCATTTAACCTTCAAAACAATGCTGTGGGGTCTGCGTGACCGATCCCAGTTTATAGATGCGGAAACGGAGTCTCTGAGCGTCTAAATGATCCAGACCTGCCAGGTTTGCTCAGCACCCAATTGCAGGCTTCCACTAAAGCAACCCGGAAAAGAACAAGAGCCCCCGCCCCCCAGGTGGAGGCTGCAGTCTCTTCATAACCTCACGGCCGGGGACAGCCATCAGAGCCAGCGTCCACTCAGACAGGAAAGCAAGTCTTCTCCCCACGCCTCATACCAGTGGCTCTTGCATTTGGATTAACCAGGGTGATTTCTAAGTCTGGACGTCCAACCTGCAGCCCACACAGGGTGCAGTCAACCCCCAGGGCGGGGAGGCTCACATCAGGGCACTGAAAGCTCCCCAGGCGGCTCCAGTGTGAGACCCACTGCAGGTGTGGGGAAGGAACCCTCCAGTCTCCAAATCACCACACATGCCTTAGCCATTTCAAGAAACTCATCAGGAAGTGTAGGCTCAACACTCTAGAGATACCCCCAGGGTCAAGAAGGAGACCTGGGCAGTGAGAGTGCTTCCAGGAAGAAAGCCGTCGACTGCAATTCACACGGTGCAGGGGCCTATTTGGAGGCTTAGTGGACCCAGATGTGAATTTACAAGCCAGTGTCAGACGGCAGGTCATACACTCATCTGCCTTTCAGGGACTAGGACCTCCCAGACCAAGAAGGCATCCACCTTCCACACCCAGACTGGGGTCCCTGAGGGACTGGCGGAGGTTGACCATACAGAGCTGGGAAGCACCACTGTCCCCGCTGTTTCTCATGGCACTGACCTCTGATGGTTTATTTCCTCATGTCACCGAGGAAGTTTCTTCTCATCACAGTGTCTCAGGAATCCCCAGCGACCCTCCCCAGTGGCTGACCTCACATCTCAGGAGGAGATGCCCATACCTCCCTAGAGCTGGGAGCGGAAGATGGAGAGATGATGGAGACCCATCTTCACAGGTCTAGTTCTAGGACACGGGCAGGCCAAGCCACCCTCGGGCTGCTCCCGCTAGAGGAAGGACGCCGGCTCTGTGGGTCCCTGGAGTGTCGTTTATAATTGCCCTTGCATGGCACCGTGACGGGGAGTACCCAGCAGATCCCTAAAGGTTCTTGCTGCCCCCAGAGAATGAACGGCTCAGTGATGGCAGAGCTCTGTGTCACACGTCACCCCCTGCCAGGGCACAAGGGATCCTGGCAGCTGATGCACTGTGGTGCCTGCAGCAGGGCAGGCTGTCCAGGGAGGCAGGGACCCCCGCCCCCGACACACTGCGCTGCAGGAACGAAGGCCTCCTTCCTGGAGAATGCAACGTTTCAGCAACCAAGAGACAACTCAATTGGGAGAACAAGAGCTAATTAAATTTACTGGGATCACTGAAGAGGAAATGATTTAATATTCTGAGCAGAATGTAATATTTGAAAGCATGAAGCCTTGGTCCATTGTAGACGGGTTTCCCACCACTGGGGTCTGCACCAGGCAGGGTCCGTGTACAGATGAGGGGCGGGGCTGGGGATGTGCTGCTTCTGGAAACTAGAGGAGATGGGAGGGAACTGGAAACGGGCAGGAGGGCAAAGTCCTCTTCCGGATCCTGAACGATCCTGCTCCGCATTTCCAGAGGGGCCCCTGTTGGTGCCTCTAAAGTGACGGAAGATCACAGTTGCGGTTCTGGGACCCCACGTTTGGGGTCTCTGACCACTGTCTGCCTTCGCTCCACCTATCTGTCACCCAGGGTCATTGCTGGCCATGTCACATGGCGAAGTCAGAGGATCTGGAAGCAAATGCTCTTCCCTGGCAGGCATGAGTCCCTGGCCACGCACTCCTGTGGCGGGGGGCAGTGGCTCACACCTGTAATCCCAGCACTTTGGAAAGCTAAGACAGGCAGATTGTTTGAGCCCAGGAGTCCGAGACCAGCCGGGCAACATGGCAAGATCAGGTATCTACTAAAAAAAGAAAATAAAAAAGTTAGCCAGGCCTGATGGTGCCCACCTGCGGTCCCAGCTACCCAGGAGGCTAAGGTGGGCAGATGGCTTGGGCCTGGAGGTCGAGGCTCCAGTGAGCTATGTTCACACCATGGCACTCCAGCCTGGGCGACAGAGCAAGACCTGCCTCAATTAATTAATTAATTAAAAACACTCCTGTATCCCACGGGGGACACTGAAAGAGAAATGGGCACTTTACCAAGTCTCTAAGATACCCACGTTTAAACCCAGTCAGGAGTTGCTCAGCCGTCCTTCCTAATGTCACTCTGCAGACCATCCACGAAGTCCTTCAAGGAGAATTTCTCCTAAAGGAGCTGTCGGCCCGTGTTGGCAACACCCCACAGCACTCATGGGGCCACGACTCAGCCTCCAGAGTCCGGGGCTCGGTTTCCCCAGATACCCTGGAAAAACTGTGAGTACAGATCCCCAGAGCCACAGCTAAGATTCAGACACCTAGGGCTCCTGCACCGGCAATGTGGCCACCAGGATCATCCCTGGAGAGCTTGCCCATGGGGCCCCAGACCGGAGCCACTGTCAGCGCCAGCAGGCAGGGCCACCACCAACTGGGGCCGGTCTGGGCTCAGATCACACTCTAAGTGTACCCCCTCCCCGGGAGGCGGGGACAGCTGCAGAGAGAATGTGTGTCTGTCCACCGCAGGGAGGTGGGGCTGGGCGGGCCAGCCCCAGCATGAGCCCTGCAGGGCCCTGGTCTCATGGATGCACAGGTGAGCCACCTCCTCACTGCCTGACCAAACCCCAGATGGGCAGATGCCACAGCAGGCCCCAGCAGGACTTGGTGCCAACCAGACTCCAGTGGCTGTTTTTCTAACCGTAAGGGATTCTGTGTGCTCCACACCCTGGGCGCCTGGAGATGGACATGCCTTGTAACTGAAATTAGAAGTCAATAAACTGAAGGCCAGGTGGGTCAGTAGACTATTCCATCGTGAGGGCTCGGAGGCCGCTCCCGGTGTGCCATCCCTGGCTCCTTCTCCGTCCTTCCAACCCTTCACCCTGATGAGCGGGAGTTTCCAAGAGCCCTGTGCCCTGATGTGCCACCTTTGGAAGAACAAAACCCCGAGACAAGCTTGTATTTCCTTTTTTTAATTGTCTCTCCCACCTTGCTTCCTGTTCAAACAGCTTGTCATACACGTCTGTGATCCCCACTTAAGCACCTAAGACCCCCTCTAAAATACCCAGTACAGCGAGTGCTCGACTTACGACCATGATTGGGACCGCAGACTGGTCGTAACACGATTTGGTCGTAAGTTGAGTAGGCTATATGTACAGTTGAAATGGTGCACGCGAAGACGGTAGTGCTGCCGGAAGCTGGTCCACACTGTCGTCCGCCCAACTGGGCAACGTTTGCGCTGCCAGACACGGAGCAGTCGTGGCTAGCGATTGTGGTCATAAAGTTGAATGGTCGTAAGTTGTATAGGTCGTAAGTCGATCAATACCTGTAATCGATTCCCACTCGGGTCCGCTGCTATTAATGTGTTTGTCTTCGATGCCTTTGGTGGCTCATCCCCTTCCTTGCTGAGCTTATCTGGCTTGCCCGGCATTGGGCATCCCATCCAGACGCGGGAGGGGCAGCCGCCTGCAGCCTGGAGGGCAGGGCCACCTCCATACCTCTACCATGCTTCGCAGACGCCACCTGCACACTCTGCTTTCTGTACTGGTGGAGATCGGTAAGAACTGCAGATCCACCTGCCCGTGGCCATGCGTCAGCCCTGTCACCTCACTGTCAGAGCCACTGGTGAGCAGGAAAAGCTGGGGACACCTCCCCTTGTCTCCCGATAGGAAAAGTGTGAATCCCACTTTCACCTACAACCCCTATTCCATTCCAGGGGATCCAAAGGCCTTCCGCCCCTGCTGTCCCCAAGACAGGCTCAAACCCACACCCAAAGTGGGCTTTCTGGGCCAACCAACCATGGATGCAGTGCACAGACTGCAAAGCCTCCTCGGACCTCAGAGCTGCCCCAGAACCCCAGCGTTCCCACAGACCCGCAAATGGGGGTCTACAGAGCACCCACTGCATGTGCAGCTCTGCCAAAAGACTTTGCGTAACACATGAGATGAGGCACAGAGGGTCCTCAGGGAGCCTTCCGGGTAACTGACCAAGTCACCCTAAAGACAACGGGACGGAGCACATGGTCTGTGAGTGGCTTGGCTGAACCCAGAGAGGTCTGTTCTGCCATTTCCCATCCTCACATCCTGAAACTTTCCTTCCATTTCCTCAATTATAAAGCTGGGGCCAGGCACAGTGGCTAACGCCTGTAATCCCAGCACTTTCAAAGGCCAAGGAGGGCAGATTGCTTGAGGTCAGGAGTTCGAAACCAGTCTGGCCAACATGACAAAACTCCATCTCTACTAAAATTACAAAAATTACCCAGGCATAGTGGCGTGCACCTGTCATTCCAGCTACTCAGGGGGCTGAGGCAGGAGAATTGCTTGAACCCAGAAGGCAGAGGTTGTAGTGAGCTGAGATCATCCCACTACATTCCAGCTTGGGTGACAAAGTGAGACTCCATCTCAAAACAAACAAACAAAAATGGCACTGATATAGATGATATCTAAGGTTCCTTCTGGCTCTCAAATTGTCTGCTTCTGTAATTCAGCTGTGAGGCATGGGTAAGATATCCCCAGAGTCTCAGCGGTGCCTGGTTAAGGGCTAGAGAGGGCAGGGAAAACTTCCTGGCATCACCAAGATGCAGCTCAGATGACCACAGGCCCTGGCACCTGGAACCATTTGCTCAAAGGCATCATGTGGCAACCTGACTGTCCTGTCCTCTCCCAAAGCCTCAGAAGAGCAGCTGAGGAGTCCTGGAAGCCCTGTCCCAGTGCATAGGTGCTTCCCTGCCACGTTTCCTTCCTGCCTCCCCACAAACAATTCTCCTGGATGCAAAGCAAGAATCTGAGGAGGCTGAGAGAAAGCCACTTTCATCAGACGATAATGTCACACATCATTTTAAAATCTTAGCATGGAGAACAATTAAATGATGTGTAAAATGTAGAAGACATTAAGGAAAAACTTTTGGCTAAAACTAAACAACTTCTGTACAGGAAAAAATACAGACTATAAACAAAGATAAA
Organism: Sapajus apella; assembly: GCF_009761245.1. Taxonomy (NCBI): domain Eukaryota; kingdom Metazoa; phylum Chordata; class Mammalia; order Primates; family Cebidae; genus Sapajus; species Sapajus apella. The sequence continues at coordinate 3,415,668 of NW_022436988.1, read as the reverse complement.
AGAAATATTACACATAACAAAAAGTTATGGCATATTAAAAAGTAAAGCATGAACAACCAGTGGGAAAATTGCTGTTTCACAGAAAAATATAAATGGTCATTAAACATAGGAAGAGAGGTTCTACCTCCCTCATAATTAAAGAAATTCATCTAATAGCAAATTATGATTATTAAGCGTCAAAGTGGCAAAAATATTAAATAATACCAGTATAGAATAAGGTATGCACAAAAAGACATCATTTGATATACGGCAGGTAAGTCTATAAATTGATTTTAAAAACCACTTGGAAGACCTGTTTGGTGACATTATTTTTAAAATGTTTGTGCCTTTGATCTGAAAATTCCATTTGCAAGAATCTATCCCACCAATTTACCCTCACAAATCAGCCGAGATGGACATACAATGTGGAAGTGCAGCAGAAACAAGAAATACACTATAGAATGACGTATTTTCAAAATGAGCTAGAGCTGTACGTGCTGACAGAACACTATATCCAAGACATATTGTGACCCAAAGAAGTACACATAAAATTCCATTTATGTAGGGAAAAAAGGATTATAAAGGATCACGTGTGTGTACAGTTTTCTGAATATATATATGTATTATACACATACATGTATAATTTTCTGAAAAAATACATTACCAATTTTACTGTGGGAATAAAGGGGCCATTAAGAAAAGTCAACCTGGGAGACTTTAGTTTTCATTCTTTAATTTTTCTATACTGTTTTCATGTTTTTGCTATGAGAAAATATAATTTTTTCATAGAAAAGTGGTTTTAAGAGAGATTTTTCTTTAAAATGATTTTAAGAGCAGAAAGTATTTACTTTTACTTAACTTCAATTGCATACAAAACTTGTTTGTATGTAATGTGATCAGCTTTAAATAGACTATTATGACTAAGATGTTTTATGTAAGCCTCATTGTAATCACAAGGAATAAAATCCCTAGTGGATACGCAAAAGAGAAAGGAATCAAAGTATGCCACTACAAAAAAAAAATCAACAAATCGTGAAGGAAGACAGGAAGAAACAAATGAAATACATAACACTCATGAAACAAATTAATAAAATAACAAGAGTAAGTTTTGACTTGTAAATACTTACTTTAAATGTAAATAGGGTAAATTCTCCAAACATAAGACACAGAATGCCTGAATAGATTTAAAAAACAAGATTCAGCAATATGCTGCCTATAAGAGACTTGCTTTAGCTTTAAGGATGCACTTAGAATGAAAATAAAATGATGGAAAAGGATATCCCATACAAATGGTAAGAAAAAGAGACCGGGGTGGCTACGCTTATGTCAGAAAATATGGACTTTTAAGTCTGCCAGGCACAGGGCTCATGCCTGTAATCCCAGCACTTTGGGAGGCCTGAGGCAGGCAGATCACCTGAGGTCGGGAGTTCCAGACCGGCCTGACCAATATGGAGAAACCCTGTCTGTACTACTAAAGATACAAAATTAGCTGGGCGTGGTGGCACATGCCTGCAGTCCCAGCTACTTGGGAGGCTGAAGCAGGAGAATCACTTGAATCCAGGAGGTGGAGGTTGCAGTGAGCCGACATCACGCCATTGCACTCCAGCCTGGGCAACAAGAGCAAAACTCCGTCTCAAAAAAAAAAAAAAAAAATAGACTTTAAGTCAAAAACTGTTATAAGAGAAAAATGTACTATATCATAAAAGGGTCATTTCTACAAGAAGATGTAACAAATATAAGTATACACGCACTCAACATCAAATCACCCAGATATATAAAGGAAACATTGACAGATGTAAAGGGAGGGATAGACAGCAATATAATAGCAGGGGATTTTAATCATTCGCTCTTTATAGTGGATAGATGATTTAGACAGAAAATCAATAAAGAAACAGCAAAACTAAGCAATAGTATAGACCAAAAGTACCTAACAGACATATAGAAACTTTCTACTCAACAGCAGAAAAATATACATTCTTCTCAAGTACACATGGAGCATTTTCCAGGATAGATCACACATTAGGTCACAAAATTCAGCCAGGTGCGGTGGCTCATGCCTGTAATCCCAGCACTTTGGGAGGCTGAGGCAGGCAGATCATCTGAGGACAGGAGTTTGAGACAAGCCTGGCTAACATGGTGAAACCCTGTTTATACCAAAATCACAAAAAATTAGCCAGGCATGGTGGCATGCACCTGTAATCCCAGCTACTCGGGAGGCTGAGGCAGAAGAATAGCTTGAACCAGGGAAGTGGAGGTTGCAGTGAGCTGAGATTGCACCACTGCACTCCAGCTTGGGCAACAGAGTGAGACTCTGTGTCCCCACCCAAATATCATGTCTAATTCTGATCCCCGATGTTGGAGGAGGGGCCCGGTGGGAGGTGATTGGATCATAGGGGTGGTTTCTCATAGTTTAACACCACCCCCTTGGTGCTGTCGTAGTGATAATGAGTTCTCATGGGATCTGGTTGTTTAAAAGTGTGTGGCACCTTCCCATCTCTCTTCCTCTTGCTCTGGCCATGTAAAGAGCTCGCTTCTCCTTCACTTTTCACCATGATTGTAAGTTTCCTGAGGCTTTCCTAGAAGCGGATGCCACCAAGCTTCCTGTACAGCCTGCAGAACTGTGAACTAATTCAACCTCTTTTTTTTTTTTAATAAATTACCCAGTCTCAGGAATCTATAGCAATGTAAGGACGGATTAGTACAAGGACATTATATTAAGCGAAATAAGCCAGACACAGAATGACCAATGCCACATTATCTCACTTATATGTGGAATCTAAAAATGTCAGATTCATAAAAACAAAGAAAGACCATGCTGGTTGCCATTGCTGAAGGGTGGGAGGGAATGAGGAGATGCTGGCCAAAGGACACCGAGTTGGTTACGCAGGATGAATGAGTTCCAGAAATCTAACATACATCGTGGTGACTACAGTTACTGATACTTGAGATTTGCCAAGACGGTTGATCTTGAAGTGCCTTCACCACGGTAAAAAATACTGTAACTGTGTGAAGTGATGGGTATGTTCATTTGCTACATTGCAGTAACCATTTCCCAGTGTATATGCACACAAAATCGTCTCGTTTTACGCCTTAAATAGATACAATTTTTATTTGTCAAGTGTACCTCCATAAAGCTAGAGGAAAGTATTTTAAGAAAGCCATGCTCTCATTTTCTTGGTGAATTTAATGATCTCTCTCACTTTTTTATTGTTATTTATAATACGGGCTTATTGTAGGGAGAAAGTATAAAGTCTAGATAAAGTAAAAAGTACAACAGACAAAAGCTAATATGTAAATTAAAATGGAACACTAAAACAACCAAAGTTAACCACAGAGAAGGCCGAGAAGGAGGTACAAATCCATGAGACACAGAGGACACGGACAGAAAATGATACATCAATTGCGGCCATATCAATAAGCACACAAAACACTAATGAACTAAACCTTCCAATTAAAAGGTGGAGGTTATCAGCTACGAATACAGATTGAGAATTTTTAAAAGGCTTAAAATGAGCCTGGGCAACATAGAGAGAGCTTGTCTCTACAAAAAATTAAATTAGCCTGGCATGGTGGTGTACTCCTATTGTCTTAGCTACTCAGGAGGCTGAGCTGGGAGGATCGTTTAAGCCCAGGAGTTCAGACTTACAGTGAGCTGGGATCACACCACTGCACTCTGGCCTGAGCAACAAAGTCAGACCCTGTCTCTAACAAACAAAAGGCTTAAAAATTATAGCATAAGAAGGCTAGATGGGTGACATTAATGACAAATAAACTAGAATTGAAGACAACGGATATTAACAGAGATAAAGAGTCACATTTCATAATAATAAAATACTTAATTTTTAGGAAAATATAAAATTCACAAGCATAAAGGTCCTAATAGAAGAACTTCACAATACATAAGAAAAAATCTGAAAGAATTAAAGGGAGTAATCTATAATTATAGTTGGAGATTCTAACACCCCTCCCTCAACAACTGATAGAACAAGTCAAGAGAAAATCTGAATAACATTATCAACCGCTTTGTCCTCATAGCCATTTATAGAACGCTAAATTCAACAACTGCCAAATACTCCTTCTTTTCAAGTTTATATGATATATCCACCAAGATAGATCATGTGCTGGGCCGTTTTTTAAAAGTCCTCATACATTTCAAAAGATTGAAACTTGCTGAATATGTTTTCCGACCACGTGGAACTAAATTTAAATTTAATGACAATAATATATATGGGAAAATCCCCCAACTATTCAGAAATTAAACAACACATTTCTAAATATTCTATAGGTCAAAGTAGGAATCACACAGCACATGTTAAAATATTTCAAACTGAATAGTAATAAAGAAACAAACATCAAAATTTGTAAAAATATGCCTAATACAAAGCTTAGAGAAAATGAGGAACTTTAATATGTTTATATTAAAAAAGAAGTTCTCAAATTAATGATTTACATTTCTACCTTAAGAAACTTTTTTTAAAAAAAAGTAATTAAAAGGAAAAATACGAATAGACATTGAGTAGGTGGTAAACAGACAAAAGAGAAAATTCGCAAAGCTAAAAGATGGTTCTTTGAAAAGATTAAGAAAAAAAGAGAAACAAAAGAGGGATATCTCTAGAAATCCTACATATATTAAAAGGTTAATAATGAAATATTAAGAACAACTTTATGCCATTAAACTCAACAATTTAGATGAGATGGACATATTTGTGAAAATACGACTTACCAAAATTGACACAAGAGGAAATAGCACATTTGAATAGAGACAGAATACATCATCAAAAACTTTCCCATGAAAAAATTTCAGGTCCAGGTGGCTTTACTGGTGAATTCTATCAAAACATTCAAAGAAGAAATAATCCTACTGAAACCTTTGCAGAAAATAAAGAAAATAAAATCTTCCCAGTATGTTTTATGAGTCCAACATAACTATGCTATCAAAGCTGATATTACAAAGAAAATCACAGTCTGACATACTTCAAGAATACAGAAACAAAAATTCTCTAAAATGCTAGCAAAATAAGATTAGCAATAACATCATTGAATTTTATCTCAGCAATGCAAGGACATTTATATTAAAAAATCCTAAGGACTCTAGAACTAAAAAGTGTATTTATCAAGGTCATAATATACTAATCAATACTTCAAAATGAGTTGTATTTTTATGTTTAGAGGTAAAAAATAATAAATAATATTTTTAAATCCACTTGCAATGATGCCACAAACAATATATTTTAAAATAGGTTTTCATAACATGTGAACAAAGTGTACATTGAAAATTAAATATCTCTAGAAAAGTTAAAGCATCTATGAAAGAAATTAAAGAAGACCTAAACAAATGAAGAGGTATATCATGATTATGTAAGCAGAGAATTCCATATTGCTGTGATGTCATTTTCTTCCACTCAATATAGAAATTCAATGCAACTGCAATTAGAAGGCCAACAGTCTTCTTTGCAGAAATTGACAAGCTGATTCTAAAATTCGTATGGAAATATGGAGGTCTCAGGAAATGGCAACCTCATTCTTCCACTTGTTCAGGAAAACAAAACACCTGTAGTCATCCTCACCTCTCTCTTCCTTTCAGGCTTCATACGTAACCTAGCGTAAAATTACGCTGACTCTGCCTTCACAGTATATTCAGACTCTAATCACTTCCCATCAGTTCTGCCACCACTGCCCAGGTCCAAGCTGCCCTCACCGCTCACCTGGGCCGTTGTAAAGCCCCCGAACGGTCTCCCAATAACCCGCCTTTTGGTTATCCTTCTTTTGCTCATTCTTAAGCCAGTTCGTGTCCCTTCTCTGCACAGAACCCCAAAGCCTTGCGTGTAATGTCCAGCAAGTGCACGTGTGTGGTGTGCCGCAGCCCTCAGTCCCACCCTCCTCCTTCTGACTCACCCCATGCCAGAAACACTACGTCTTTATGCGCCACCAAATGCCAAGCACACTTTGGCCACAGAGACCTTGCACTTCTGGTGGCCCCTGCCTGGAATAATCCTCCCCAGACATCCTCAGGCCTCTTCCCCACCCTTCGGGATGACGCTGAATGTCACCTTCTCAGTGAGGCTTATCTGAGGACCCTCTTAGGACCTCATCCTTTCCGGTTGCCCCTTCTTTCCATCCCCTGCTTCCAGCCCTACTCTTGCCACTGGATCTGCCAACTGCCCAGCCCAACCCAAGCCAGGGAGCCCATCCCTGGCATCACCCAACTGCCCAGCCCAGCCCTGCCCTGGCATCATCCAGTTCACTGTCTTTCCCTTAGACACTCGCTGCCCGGACCCAGCAGCCTCCTTCATTTAAGGCACAGGGCGGCCTGGGCAGGGAAGTGAAGCAGTGGTGGCCAGCAACGAGGCCTCACCTGTCAGGAGAGGGTCCCCACGCGGCAGGCAGATGGGGCAAAATAGAGGGAGCCTCGAGACCCCCCATGGAGGGGCCCAGAACCAGCCTATGAAGTTTGTGGGGACTCAAAAGGAACCTGCAATAATTTGACATCCTTGATTTAGACAGATGCTTGTGCATGTCCTGCCAAAAGCACATCCTCTCTTCACACCCACCGCTTTCAGCCACTGCTCCCCATTCTCTCCCTTGTGCTCAGTGCCACCTCTTCTCTTGGTCTCCTGGCCTCTTCCCCTCCACTCTTTTGCAGCTAGTGGGCTTCATCTTTTCTCTCACCCCCAACCCCCAGCCACTCCCTTCCCCGAAAAGGCACCTTGATCTATCATGCCTGTGCCCAAAACACACAATTGATTTTTTTCTTAGGAAACTCAGCTTCTGTCCCCTGTCACACACACTGAGACCCAGGGTGCTCCTGGAGCACACGTTTGCAATGCCCCAGATGTTGTTCAGAAACAGCCGGTACAATGGAAGATGTTGTCAGAAAATGTGACATGACAAGTTTAACAAAAAGCTGAAAAAGAAAAATGAGTCCCATTGTGTTACTGTGTTCTCACGCTGCAAGTAAAGACTGGGTCACTTATAAAGAAAAGAGGCTTAATGAACTCACAGTTCCACGTGGCTGGGGAGGCCTCGATCATGGCAGAGGGCAAGGGAGAAGCAGACACATGGCGGGAGGCAAGAGGGCTTGTGCAGCAGAACTCCCATTTATAAAACCGTCAGATCTTGAGAGACTTACTCACTACCACGAGAGCAGCGTGGTGAAACCGCCCCCATGATGTGATTACCTCCACCTGGCCCTGCCCTTGACATGTGGAAATTATTACAATTCAAGGTGAGAGCTGGGTGCCGGCACAGCCAAACCACATCATGCCCATCACAAAGGCCAAACCTGACCTGCCCATTTGCTACCCACCACCCCGACATCTCTCCTATCTGGCTCTGCTATGCCACCAGCACCCTGGCTGTCCCTCCGCCCTGCCAGCCACCCTCCTGCCCCAGGACCTTTGCAAGTGCTGACCCATCTGCCTGGCCTGCTTGTCCCCAGATACCCACACGGTTCGCTTGCTGGCCTAACTCAGGTCTTGGCACAGCATGGCCTTAGCCGAGAGGATGGTCCCGTGTACGACTATGGCATCCCCAGCCCAGCAGTGGAGCCAGGGGACAGACCAACCCCACGTCTCCTTCTTGGCTTTATTTCCTCCATGACATTTTCACTGCTGCGTGTGTACATAATCTCCTTCCACTGGAATGAGTGAGAAGACTTCATCTGCTCATGGCTGAGCTGTTGCCCAGATGCCTAGAGCCATGCCCAGCAACAGGGCACGTTTCATAAACAGCCACAAACTGAGCAGGCGCTGTTGGCATCACTCCACAGGTGTTGCTTGGAGAGAGCCTGACACATCCATGGAATGGCTCTCAGGAATAACACGTTTCCCTGAAAATGGGTGGGTTCCTCTCCCCCATAGCCTCCAGTGTCCCCTCTGACTTCCCTCTGCCTCAGCACGGTGCTAGGTCTCTGCACAGGAAAGCAGCAACCAGCCCTGCAGCACAGCGGCCTCCACTCATGTCAGTGATGCCTCCGGCTAATTCGGGCAACTGCCAGGGAGGATGACTTAATTCCTCTGCACAAGAGCTGGTCTGGAGGTGCAGAGGTGGACACAGAGCTGGTCTGGGGGTGCAGAGGTGGACACAGAGATGGTCTGGGGGTGCAGTGGTGGACACAGGACTGATCTGAGGGTGCAGTGGTGGACTCAGGGCTGGTTTGGGGGTACAGAGGTGGACGTAGGGTTGGTCTAGGGGTACAGTGGTGGACTCAGGGCTGGTCTGGGGGTGCAGTGGTGGACACAGGGTTGGTCTAGGGGTGCAGTGGTGGACTCAGGGCTGGTCTGGGGGTGCAGTGGTGGACGCAGGGCTGGACTGGGGGTGCAGTGGTGTACTCAGAGCTGGTCTGGGGGTGCAGAGGTGAGTACACTGCTAGTATCTCAGAAGAAACAGGTCTCAGAGTCGACAGCATCAGGCATGGTCAGACAGCATGAGACAAACCAGATGGACGTGTGAATGTGGTCATGGAGACTTAAGAGGAGCTCTGCTCATGGCCAGCATGGGACTGGCAAGAGTGCCTGCAGGACAGGGAGGGGTGTGGATCATGCAGGTAATGGAGCCCTAGAGCTTGGCTGAGGCCTGCACAGTCAGGACCTAATTCGTGGTCATGTCCTCCTCAGAGGTGGGTTGCCAAGACCTGGGCGGCTGAGGTATGAAGCAGCTGCCTGGGTTTCCAGCTCCTCCCTATTACTGAACTCTCCAGACCCCTGCAACAGCATTGCGGGGACAGGCGTGGCCCCACTGCAGAGGCTGGTAAGGAGCCTGTGCCTGGGGCATGTCCAGCAAGCCCTGCAAACGTCAGGCACTCCACAATGTTTGCTGTGGCTGTGACTCTGTCATCCCTCCAGAGGGCCTGGCCACCTCTGCCTTGTTGGGGCAGATGGGGGCATGGCAGTACTTCCTGGTACTAGGCCCCAAGGACACCCCCAGTGCCATGGCCGGATATGAAGTCGGTTACTTGACACTGGCAGGGGCTGGGGGTGCTCTCCAAACATCCCCGAGCCATCAGGGTTTCCCAGCCTCCCTTGTAGGAGGCTGGATCCATGTGGCTGATGGGTTTCGGGCAGAAGTGATGCAAGCCATTTCACACCTGTCCCTTAAAACCCTCCTGCTCCAGCCTCTCCCACCCACACTTATGCCCCACCACAGCCACCTGTGATGTTACATTCCAGATGGCAAGCCCACAGGATGAGGAAGACAGCTCAGCCCACACCAGCTTGGCATGAGTGAGAAATAAGTCTTTTTTTTTTCTTTGAAACAGGGTCTCACTCCATAAAAGTAACCCAGGCTGGAATGCAGTGCTGCAATTGTGGCTCACTGCAGCCTCCACTTTCTGGGCTCAAGTGATCCTCCTGCCTCAGCCTCCTGAGTAGCTGGGACTACAGGCACACACCACCATGTCTGGCTAATTATTTTTATTTAATTTTTTTTTGGTAGAGATGGGGTCTTGATATGGTGCCCAGGTTGGTCTCAAACTCCTGGCCTCAAGTGAGCCTCCCACCTTGGCTTCCCAAAGTGCTGGGATTACAGGTGTGAGCCACCATGCCCATTTGGGAAATAAATCTCTATTGGGACAAGCCAGTGAGATGCCTGGGCTTGCTGGTTAGCACAGAAGAACCTGGTTTATCCTGAGTAACCCAGCAGGTTTGAATGTGCCTACATTAGTTCGTTCTTGCACTACTATAAAGAAATACTTGGCCAGGTGCAGTGGCTCATGCCTATAATCCCAGCACTTTTGGAGGCCAAGGTGGGTGGATCGCCTGAGGTCAGGAGTTCAAGAACAGCCTGGCCAACATGATAATACCCATCTCTACTAAAAATACAAAAACTAGCTGGGCATGGTGGTGGGGGCCTGTAATCCCAGCTACTGGGGAAGCTGAGGCAGGAGAATCGCTTGAACGTGCGAGGTGGAGGTTGCAGTGAGCTGAGATTGTGCCACTGCACTCCAGCCTGGGTGACAGAGCGAGACTCTGTCTTGAAAAAAAAAAAAAAGAAAGAAAAGAAATCCTTGAGATTGGGTAACTTTTTAAGAGGTTTAATTGGCTTACGGTTCTGCAGGCTATACAGGAAGCATGATTCTGTCATTTGCTTGGCTTCTGGGGAGGCCTCAGGAAATTTACAGTCATGGAGGCAGGCAAAGGGAAGCAAAGCGTCTTCTGTGGTGGAGCAGGAGCAAGCCGGGAGGGAGGCGCTACCCGCTTTAAACAACCAGATCTCACAATAACTCACTATCAGGAGGACGGCATCAAGGGGTGGGTGCTAACCCATTCTCGAGAAACAGGCCCCCTGATCCACTCTCCTCCCACCAGGCCCCACCTCCAACATTGGGGATCGCATTTCAACATGAGATTTGAGCAGAAACACAGATCCAAACCGTATCAGTCCCCATGCAAGGACCTTCCATCGTAAAAACAAGTTTCTATGGCAAGCTTTGTCAGAAGTTCCAACAACTGATGGCGAATGATCCCCATCTAAATTGAGGGGATTTGATTTTTCCACTCCTTTCTCCCTCCAGTCACCCAAGACAAACAGATAAGAAGCAGAAACAGAATGAATTAGAGAGGAATGCTGGATGCCCGGGCCGAGGGAGACAGGCAGAGCTGGGGACCTGCAGGGTGGGCCAGGGACGGGGCTGCTGAGGGCAAGCAAGTTGACTTGCCCTAAGGAACTTCCAAAATTCAGGGAAAGCGGAGGGCCCCAGGTACTTTAAAGGCCCAGGGGAGGCCGAGGCACTGGGGGTTCTCATGAGGACTCTGCACCCTACCAGCCTCAGTGCAGCCACGTTTTTCTTCCACCCCCTGAGATGCATTTCCAGGAGGATGTGAACCAGAGAGGCCCAGAGCTCAGGGATGTCAGGCTTGCAGAGAGAGGGACAAGCATGGTACTAAAGAAGGGTTCAACAGAAGTCTCCAGCCCTCCACTGCCCGCTGCAGAACCCAGGACCCTCCCCAGGCAGGAGATCAGAGGATGCTTTTCTGGAGAGACTAAAGCTCCCCAGAGAACATACCTATAAATACACCAACACTCGGGAGTCACAGTGGAAAAGCAGCTGTCCACCCATGGCCCCCGAGGGAAGCCTGCCTTTGACATCAGCACCTGCCAGTCCCCAGCATTTCCGAGTGCCCTGAGGCTCCAGGGTGGTGCCAGCCTCTCCAAGCCTGAAGCTTCTCCTAAAACCTCGGAAGATGGCTCTGCCTCTCGTGGGGGTGCAGGGTGCTGGCCTTCACCCTCAGCTTCCCCTAGAGGTCTGGACCTGGGCCTAGACTGAGATGGGGCATAAACACCCCAGCTTCACCAGCGCCATCTGGGGTGGGGGATGCTAGGTATGCGTTCTGCGCTGTTCCTCAGCTTCACCAGCGCCATCCCAGGTGGGGGATTCCAGGCATGCGTTCTGCGCTGTTCCTCAGAGTTCCCTGCAGGGCTGAGTTCCAAACACATGCACTGCAGGATTGAGTCACCAAGTGGCCGGTTTGGTGACGTGCCCCTCCTTGGCAGCCTTCCCTTCCAGGGCCCACGTGCCCACTTCCCTACCTGGATTTCCTGCACCTCCCCAGTAAACTGCTTTCCCCAAGCTTTGGATCAGGGTTCGAGAGGAACCCAGATAGAAAGGGTCTGTGAGCTCCCCGCCATCAGCTCAATGCTGCAGGTCTTAAGCACGAGGGAAGGACAGACAGTCAGTGCCAGAGAGTTGAAAAAAGTCCCCAGTGTGGACAACAGCAACCAAAACAGCAGACGGTGAAGACACGGATCGCGCTCTGGGGCACCAGACTCCACAATGGCTGCCTTCTGGTGGCCACACCCGGGACTGTCCCCTCCCACACTGTTCCAGGTTGGTCTCTGTGACCATGGAGTGTGGCACGCAATGCGACTGGTGATATGGCATTTCCGAGATTAAGCTCTAGCAGATGCCGTGGCTTCCATCTTGGCTTGTCCTCTCCCTTTCTCCCTTTCTCTCTTGCCTCTTTTCCTCTCTCTTTCTCTCTCTCTCTCTCCCTCCCTCTCTCTTTCCCTCCCCCTCTTTTTCTTTCCCTCCCTCTCTCTCTTTCTCTCCTTATCTCTCTGCCCCTCTCCCCCCTCCCTCTCTCTCCTTCTCCTTCTCCTTCTCTGTCTCTCTTTCTCTTTTCCTCTCTCTCCCTCTCCCCCACCCCCATCACTGGCTTTGAGGGAAGCCACCTGCCATGTCAAGCAGCCATATGGAGAGGCTCACGTGCTGAGGAACGGCAGCTCCTGCCAGCAACCAAGGGACTGAGCTTGGAAGCGGATCCTTCGTCCCCAGTCACACCTTAGATGACCCCAGCCCTGGTCAACATATCGACTGCAAATCTGCAAATTCATGACACACCCCAAGCCAGAACCACCCAGATAAGCCCAACCAGATCCCTGGCCCACAGAAACTGTGAGATAAAAGCCATTTGCTGCTTCAAACCCTTGTGTTTGGGGTAATTTGTGACAGAGTAATAGATAACTAGTGCAGGGATATACTTTACAAAGAGAAGAACACTTCGAAGAATCCGTTAATATCATCACAGAGGTAAGGAAAGATTCTACATCCATGAAACAAGAAGAAACAGAGAACAAGAATGTTTGGAAGGCAAATATAATAACATAAGTTGGGGTCAATAGAAGCGTTAGAATATAAAATTGATGCTTGAGCCCAGGAGGTCGAGGCTGCAGTGAGTTATGACTGCATCAGTGCACTCCAGCCTGGGTGACGGAGCAAGATCCTGTCTCCGAAGCAAGAAAGAGGTAGGTAGGTGCAGAAGAAAGGAGAGTAGAGAAGAGGAGGGGAGGGGAGGGGAGGGGAGGGGAGGGGAGGGGAGGGG
>NW_022436988.1:3390288-3402771 GCF_009761245.1 Sapajus apella | reverse complement strand
GAGGGAGAGAAGGAAGGAGGGAAGGAAGGAAGGAAGGAAGGAAGGAAGGAAGGAAGGAAGGAAGGAAGGAAGGAAGGAAGGAAGGTTGGTTGAGAACATTTCCCAGGAAGCAGAACAAAAAGGCAAAGAAATGTACAGTATTTTTTTGTTTGTTTTAACTAAAGACTTCGGTAATGAAGCCAGGAGGTCCGGCATTTGACAAACAGATGTTCCAGAGAGAACAGAGAAAATTAAGGGGATAAAATTATCAAAGAAATAATATCATAAATGTCCCCAGAACTGAAAGACATTAAGTCTTCAGATTTAAGGGCATTCCAAGTGTCCAAAACTATAGGCACACATTTATGACATTTCAGAACACTGAGGATAAAAGCTTCCAGAGAGAAGAAAATCGGGTCATATAATAGGATCAAAATCTGAATGTCATCACACTTCTCTACAGCAGTGTGGAAATCAGAATTTAGTGGGGAAAATGCCTTCGAAATTCTAGGTAAGAATAATTTCAAGCCCAGGATTCTGTACTCAAGCAGACTGTTAACTGGACATGAGAACAGAATAAGGAGGCTTAGGACTTCACGAGAGAATGTGCCCCACTAAGGCCGAGCAGTGAACAAAAAGAGAAAGCTGCCAGGTCCAGGAACGTGCACTTCAGCGCAGGAGGGAGCAAGGGAAAGTTCTGGACAGGAGCCCGGCAGCTGCCTGAACAGAAACTGTGTGTGATGGGGGACGTGTTCCAGGTCCCCAGAACAACCTCCCCAGGCAGAAAATGGGGCTGATCAGATTTTTTGACCACATGAAAGATTGCATGAAAAGGCATGATGGGAGGTGCACAAAAACCTAAGCCATTATTAACTCCAGGATAAACAGAAAGCTGTAAAACAAAAAAAAAGAAAAACGTTACGGTTATGATTGTCATAGTAAGAAAAGCCTTAATGTACATTTAACGAAGATTGAGATTTCATGGGTTAGGTGTGAGAGAGATAAAAACCTGATCTACCATGAAAGAAAGTGTGAAGAGGAAGTGTAAAAACAATGAATCAATAGATTGCTGTGTATAAGTAATGTTCAGAAAAGCAGAGGTTAATTCTGGAAGAAACGGCTAACAACAGCAAGAATAGGCGGAAGTGGGAAGGGGGAAAGGGAGTGCTGTTGTTTATCATAAACGTGGAGCACAATTTCAATTTTAAAGCTATTTGCGTATCTTGGGTTTGTTGTTGTTTTGTTTCTAAGTTAGCTGGATTCCTAGCACTTTGGGAAGTGGAAGTGGGAGGCTTGCTTGAGACTAGAAGTTTGAGACCAGCCTAGGCAACCTAGTAAGACCATGTCTCTACAAAAAAAATCATAATAGTAATAATTAATTCAGCTTTTTAAAAATAATAAAAATAAAATTAGGGCACATGTATTGGAAAGTCTCACCAATTCATAAAAGTTGTGTGGTTTGTATAAGTGAAAAAAACCATCCGAACAGTATGATTTTGAAATAAATACTGCTCTTTTTTTTTTTCATCTTCACAAAGTAGCTAATGTAAAGCAAGCAGTTTTGCTAAAAGGATAAACGAGGGCATAAAAGAAAGCGGGAATTGTGGACGTATACAGCTGACAAATGCCTTCCAGTCTCCTAGTCCAAGCCACTCACTCTTTGCACAGGCTGGTAAGTCGAGCCCCAGAGAGACTGCTTACCCCAGGAGAGGCAGGTAACGGCCAGCACAGTCAGGCTCTGACCAGCTTTCTGACTCTCCGGCCCCTGAACCCCTCTAGACCACCCTCCAGAGAATTTTTGCACAGGGGGGAGACTCTTTTAGGGCAGGTGGTCTGGCACTGGGGGCAGGGAGAAGGGAAAGGGAGGACGCCGGAAAATTAGTTCCAGACATTCCTAAGCAAATGGAAGAGGTATCAGGAAAGGTTACCTTGGCTGGGGCACGTCTAAAAGGCTCAGCCCATATTCCTGATCCTTTTCTGAAGACATGGAAAACTCTACAGATCAAAAAGTCTATGGTCCAGCTTAAGAATTCAAACAGACATGGGCACCAACCGCCCCCAGGTACAAGCCCCTGGGTATGAGGGAAGGAGTCCGTATTACTGAAGCTCTAACTTCAACAAAATGACCTGGTTTCCAAATAAAAAGAACTGAACTTAGCCAGGTAGCGGAATTGTGTCCTTCAGAAGAGTTCTAGCACCTTGCAGGGGAGGGCCTGTTTTTTAAATGCTATCTCATTTGGAACATCTGGGGACACCCCTTTGAGAGGCGGCCTTCAGAGCCAGCATAAAAGCCACAACCAGAAAACGGGTCTCATGGCTTCATGGGCCTCTCCCTCTCTCTGAAGCAACGTTATGCAAATGCCTCCTGGCTGCTTCCACAAGGCCAGCCTACCCTCTAAGGACTAAGATCTGACTCCAGTAACAACAGGGCACACCGTACCGTCTGCACGGGATTCCGGAGCAGAGTTCCAAACAATGTGACCGTGGTGTTAGCAGACGCTGAGGCTCAGCTTCCCGACGTGGGTGCCGGAAGGAAAAGGACCCACGTGAATGAGCACGCCATGCCGTGAGTTAAACATTGAATGGAAACTCAGGTCAGTCCACCCTGCTGAGCACTATTCCGCGTCCTGCACTGGTCCCTGGGGTCACAGGAAAACCCTGCACCCAGACCAGCGTGAAAAGGGCGCAGGTCTGACCTAAGTTCGCAGGGGGTAAAGGGGAGACAGGGAAGTCACTGACTGACCGGGCCCTAGGTTCATGTCTCAGCTCCTGGCCTCCCCGACCAGGTAACCTTGGGGCTGCATGCCCAGGGTTATAACCCTGTGCCCACCTCCCAGAGCCATCTGTAGGACTCCAGGAAGCAATGCATAAAAACTGCAGTGACTGCCACACAGAAAGTCCCCAAGCCACGTAAGCGGTGACTACGTGCCCAAACCCCTTACCCTAAACTCAAAAATAACAAAATCTCTGGAAGCCTAAAGTCTTACTTTCTAACTTTGGCACTAAAACTCATTTGGCAGCAGAACTTGACCTGAACCAGCAGGAGGCCATGGGTGGACTTTACTGACCCTCGCCCATCTGTGAGGACGAGGTACAGCCCCAGACTCACTGAGTCTCATGAGATAGAAAGCAGGTGTGGCCCGTGAGTTCTCTAAAAGGAAGGTTCTGGAACAGTCAGGGGGGTCAAAGGTTGTCCAAACCTGAACTCAAAGTCTTCTCTCAGTAGGGGGTGTCCACCAATACTCCTGACTCAACCAGTGCCACTTCACCCCAGCGCCACACCAGTCACTCACGGGAGATATCCTCCACCCTCCCACTCCCCGACCTGCCTGACCCATCCAGCCCCTAGTCCCGTCCACCCCAGCCCCTAAACTTCTGGGGCACCATTCTCTACCTTCCTGCAGGCCTCACAGAATGGCCCCAGTACCTTCCGCAGGGAGCCCGAGGGAACCTTCGGGCTGGGCCCCCTCCCTGCCTCACTGCCCCCCACCCCGAACTCTTGCTTCTGAGATCAATCACTCTCAAGTAAACCACCTGCACCCCACGTCCTTGTCACAGCTCTGCTCTCTGAACAGCCCAAAGGAAGGCAGCTTTTCAACCCAGGGGTCAGAAAACTTGCTGTCAAAGGTCAGGAGGTGAATATGTTCTGCGTTTCAGGCCAGACGGTCTCTGCTGCAACTACCCCACTCTACCCTGGTCTCCAAATCAGCCGCTGACGATGTACATATTAATGGGCAAGGCTGTGTGCCAATAAAACTTTATGAACGAGGCTGGGCACGGTGACTCACACCTGTAATCCCGGCACTGTGGGAGACCGAGGTGGGCAGATCACTTGAGGTCAGGAGTTCAAGACCAGCCTGGCCAACGTGGTGAAACCTCATCTCTGCTAAAAATATAAAAATTAGCCAGGCGTGGTGGCAGTCGCCTGTAATCCCAGCTACTCAGGAGACAGAGGCAGGAGAATTGCTTCAATCTGAGAAGTGGAGGTTGCAATGAGCCAAGTTTGCACCACTGCATTCCAGGCTGGGTGACAGAGTGAGACTCCATCTCAAAAATATAGAGAGAGAGACAGAAACAGGCAGTGGCTGGATTTGCCTGTGGGTTATAGTTAGCTGACCTCTGTTCCAGCTGCACCCACTCCCTCTGCCCTGTTCCAAAAGGGTCTCCACACAGCAGGTAGGGGGCCTTTCAGAAGGCAGATCTGACCATGTCACCCTCAGCCCAAAGCCCTTCCATGGCTCCCCCATTGCAACCTGGAAGAAGAGGAGAATGAGGAGGAAGGAGAGAGGTGGGAGAGGAGGGAGAGGAAGCAGCCACATGGCAAATGGATGCCTTCTCCTGGGAGCAGATCCTCCGTGGCCTGTCCGAGCAGCTAAGGGGCAGACTGCAGCAGGTCTTGAGGGATCCAGTGCCCCGCCCCACCCCCACACTCTCCTAGTGCGCTATCAACATCCCAGCCACACACATCAACTCCGAGGCTGGATTCTAGAAGTGAGCATAAAGAACAGAGCTGAGGCTGGGCGTGGTGGCTCACACCTGTAATCCCAGCACTTTGGGAGGCCAAGGCAGGTGGATCACCTGAGGTCAGGAGTTTGAGACCAGCCTGGACAACGTGGTGAAACCCCGTCTCTACTAAAAATATAAAAATTAGCCAGGCGTGCTGGTGGGTGCCTATAGTCCCAGCTACGTGGGAGGCTGAGGCAGGAGAATCACTTGAACCTGGGAGGCAGAGGGTGTAGTAAGCCAAGACTATGTCACTGCACTCCAGCCTGGGTGGCAGAGCAAGACTCCATCTCAAAAAAGAAAAATAGAGCTGGACACCTGGAGCACCCAACAGGCTTCTGCTATGAAATGCACTGGGTCACTACAGAAATCAGCCTTAAACTACAGGGAAGAATGCAGAGGCTGCCACGCAGGTTCCAGATGTCTGCCAAGCAATGAACACAGGTGCTTCCCTCCATTTTTAAAGAAGGCTTAAGCTCCCTTGGGCAAACGCATCAGAGTAACACCAACGAGAAGGCCCAGCAGGGCCCCGGGCCCTCCCCGAGACACAGAGGGCATCTTCTGGACAGAGTCCCTCAGGACGGCAGGAGCCCAGGCTCGCTTTAGCAGAGAGAGAGAGGACAGGCCGAGGACAGCCTGTTCCGTAAGAACGACACATGAGACCTTTGAGTTTCAGTGGCCCCAACACAGGCAGCACGGGACTTACTTTACTCCTGGCTTTTTTTTAAGTCCAGGAGAATTTGCTACTATAAAAGGGAAGGACTTGCAGTGCCCATAAAAGACAGAAAACGGATGATGACTTAGAAGGCAGCGTGGAGTCACTCTGTTCCCCGTTTCCTAATTTAAGCAAGTGGAATGGTCCACTCCTCCATTTCTCTCTCCTTCCCTGTGTCCTCCTCCACCCCTCCCTCCCTCCCTCTCCGCCTCCCTCCCTCTCCCCCTCTCTCCTTCTCGCTCCCTGCAGGTGCACTCCATCACACCTGCACCCATGGATAATTCTACCCATCACCATGGTCAGTACCCTGCCTGCCCCGAGTAGACATTGATTACTGATGGAGAAACTGCAGCTCAGAACAGTGAAGCTGTCTGTGCAGAGCTGAGATGCAAACCTAGGAACCCATGCTCTCTCCATTCCCCTGCCTCCTCCCCTGAGGCCGGTATCTCCGCCTCCATCATCCCCTTGGCACAGCACTGAGTGCCTCAGAAGAATTTTGCTGAGCTCCTACTGTGTGCCAGGCACGTGCTCATTCACCAGCCCTGAGAACACAGAAACAAGAGCTTACAGTCTAGACACAGACACAGGCAGGAAACCCACAGGCAAGCCACTCATTCGACAAGACAACCTCTGTTTGCCATGAGTGCTCCCTGCGCTGGGATAGTGTAGATTCTGCTGCAGTAGAAAACATACCCACATCTCATAGGTTTGCAGAAAGATTTATTTCTTGTTTATATCACAGTTCAGTGTGGTCTGGGCAGCTCTTCTTAGCAATGCTCCTCCTAGTGGTAATGCCAAGACCTGGGCTCCCCACATCCCTGAGCCCTTCTTCCTGACATGAGTGGCGGCCATGGTCACCACACAGGAACAGTGAGTGTGGACCACGTGGGGGCCCGTGACAACATCTGGAAGTGGAATGCATCACTTCCGTCCACAGTTCCCAACCCTGACCTCCCTGCAAGGGAGATTGGAAAATAGAGTCCTCCTTTAAATCTTCCTGGAAACAGAAATAGAATTTGGTGAACATAGGCCATTGTCTCTAGAATAATAAAGGAACAGACAGGATGACGTGCCAGAGGGTGTCTGGGGCGAGAAGCCCGTTTTGGATAGATAGGGCAGGGAAGGTCGCTTTAAGGAGGTGACTTGGATCCGGCCAGGAAAGAGCACTCAGAGCCCAGAGAACAGCAGGTGCAAAAGACTGGGGCGGGAAAGCACCTGGCAAGTTCAAGGAACAGGCAGGTCAAGGAGACAGGCAGGCGGTTCAACTGTCACTTCCCACTGTCCACTGGGAGTGACAGTGGGAAGACAGGAGGGCTGCACACAGGCCAGGGCAGGCAGTGACGCCAACATACATCAGAGCCACACCCCAGACGCCACGAAACCTCCCGAGCTGGACCCTCCCTACCTCCAGAGACTCTGGCCCAGTGATTCTGGTCTGGGGCCAGACTTTATATTTGTTACTGCCTTGTTTAATTTTAAGAAAATAATACATATGCTCAAAAGTACACAAATCATTAGAATAGGCTCAATGAATAGGCAGAGTGGACAGTCCAGGCAACCACCACTGAGATGGAGAAATAGAATGCACAGATCCCCTGGGGGCTCCCCTTCCTTCCCCTTCCCCCCCACCTCCCACCTTTCTCCTGCCTAAAAGGAAGCACTATCAAGATTTCCATCAAAATCTAAGCTGAATGCAATGGCTCAAGCCTGTAATCACAGCACTTTGGGAGGCCAAGGCAGGTGGATCACTTGAGGTCAGGAGCTCGAGACTAGCCTAGCCAACATGGTGAAACCCTGTCTCTACTAAAAATACAAAAATGTGCCTGGCGTGGTGGTGGGTGCCTGTAATCTCAGCTACGCAGGAGACTGAGGTGGGAGAATCACTTGAACCTGGGAGGCGGAGGTTGCAGCGAGCCAAGATCACGATACTGCACTCCAGCCTGAGTGACAAAATGAGATTTCATCTCAAAAAAAAAAAAAAAAAAAAAATCTAGTCAATACCATTCAGGACATAGGCACGGGCAAATATTTCATGAGGAAAATGCCAAAAGCAATTGCAACACAAGCAAAAACTGACAAATGGGAGCTAATTAAGGAGCTCTGCACAGCAAAAGAAACTATCTTCAGAGTGGAAAGACAACCTGCAGAATGGGAGAAAAACTTTGCTATCTATCCATCTAACAAAAGTCTAATAGCCAGAGTCTATAAGGAACTTAAACACACTTACAAGAAAAAAAACAACCCCATTAAAAAGTGGGCAAAGGACATGAACAGACACATCTCAAAAGAAGACATACATGCAGGCAACAAACATGAAAAAAAGCACATCACTGATCATTAAATATAAATCAAAACCACAATGAGATACCATCTCACGCGAGTCAGAATGGCAATTATTAAAGAATGAAGAAACAACAGATGCTGGCAAGATTGTGTAGAAAAAAGAATGGTTTTACACTGTTGGTGGGAGTATAAATTAGTTCAACCATTGTGGAAGAAAATGTGGTGATTCCTCAAAGATCTAGAGGCAGAAATACCAGTTGACCCAGCAATCCCATTACTGGGCATATATGCCCAAAGGAATATAAATCATTCTATTATAAAGATACATGCATGCATATATTCACTGCAGCACTATTCACAATAGCAAAGACATGGAATCAACCCAAATGCCCATCAATAATAGACCAGATAAAGAAAACATGGTACATACATACCATGGAATACTACCTAGCCATAAAAAGATCATGTCCTTTGCAGGGACATAGGTAGAGCTGGAAGCCATTATCCTCAGTAAACTAACACAGGAGCAGAAAGCCAAACACGACGTGTTCTTACTTATAAGTGGGAGCTAAACAATAAGAACACATGGACACATGGTGTGGGGAATAACACACACGGGGTCCTGTTGGACAGGAGGGAAAGCATCGGGAAGAATAGCTAATAGATTCTGAACTTAATACTTAGGTGATAGGATGAGCTGTGTAGCAAACCACCACAGCACACATCTACCTAAGTAACAAACCTACACATCCTGCACATGTACCCATGAACTTAAAAGTTGAAGACTTTTTTTTAAAGTTTAAAAAAAGATTTCCATCTTGCCCATTACTGAACTTCATATGAGTGAAATGCCTGGATTCTTTGATTCTACATTATTTGATGAGGTTCATAGAGTGTAGAAGTTCTGTTTAGAATCATAATTGTATGGTTTCACTATTTATGGTGAGGTTCATAGAGTGTAGAAGTTCTGTTTAGAAACATAATTGTATGATATCATAACTGTATGATTTCAACTACTGTTGAAGTTGCTTGGTCTGGGTTGCTTCAATCTTGAAGCTGTGGAAAATGGTGCTGCTATGTGTTTTCAGTGGGAGACATCTAGGGATAGAGTAGCTGGCAGGTGTGTGTTCAGCTTTAGTAGATTCTGCTAAACAGTTTTCCAAAGTGATTGTTCCCATTTACATTTCTACCAGCAATAAAGAAATGCTCCAATCATTCTATATCTTTACGAATCCTTAAGACTGGCACCTTATTCACTGTAGCCATTACAGTCCCTAGATGGCAGTATCCAGTTATATCTGATGACTAGTAAAGCACTTTGTAAAGTGCTTGTTCAAGTCTTTTTCCCATTTTTCTGTGAGCCCTTTTTTGGCAATATACACTGCAAATACTTCTTCCATTTGGACCTTGCCTTTTCGCTCTCTTAATTGTGTCCTTTGATTGTGCCCATTGCTCTTATTCTTAATATAATCCAGTTTGTTAATATTTCCCTTTATGGATACTCTGAATCATGAAGATATTCTATATCTTTTATGTTATCTTCTAGAAGACAAGATTTTTTTTTGGTACAGTGTGAGGTAGGGATCAAGCTTCCTGTTTATTCTGAGATGGCTATTCGATTGATCCAGCACCATAGGCTGCAAAGATCCATCATGCCCTCCTCAACAAGGCCACTTTTGTCATGTGCCAATCATATATCATACACTCACATGTGCTGGTTCCATGCCTGGGCTCTCTGCTGTCTTCATTAGTCTATTTGTTTATCCTTGTATTAGAATCCTTTCACTGTCTCTTGGTGATTCTAGCATGCAGTCAGGGTTAAGAATCATCAATTCAGAACCTTGAAGTTCATGGTAACAGGTCTGAGTGTTAGTCTAAATGCAATTATGTGTAAACCCAATAAAGAATTTACAGAGGAAAAATAGATTAAATTTGGGGCATGGGAAGAACAATGGCAGAACCATGAGGAAGGCATCTGCGGAGTGGGTGAGAGAAACAGGTAGCAGACCTGAAGCTGAAATCTCAGAGCAATCCAGCCATCTGTTCACTGCCTCTTTTCCCCTCTCCAGACCTCCAGACCCTCCCAGACCAAAGTGCAAACAAGGAGTGACAAACACAGGAAGGAGACGTCGCTGTTTAAGTCTTCAGCCAAATTTAAGGAAATCTGATCCCTCCTGCAGCCATGTTTTATTCCCTGGTTACCCTGGCACTTCCTATAATTAATGGCTAGGTTTTAATTAAACATTGATTAGCCACTAATGAGTCTAATGATTAGTCTTGGGGAGGAGACATGGCTGTCAACACTGCAAAGGAGAAAGGGGAGATGGTGAAAGATTATGGCTTAGGTAGACATGCTATTTCTACCTTCCTCCAAGCCAAATGTTTTCTATGATTTGGGTCTATTATAAATGATGCTTTCAATGTGAATTTTTCTAATCGGTTTGAGCCTGATGAAGTCGTAGATGACTGGTGCCAGGAAGATTGAATCTATTCACCTTTTCATCAGATTTCAGACTCTTAACGCAGCTAAAGAGCTTCTTCCCACTTAGCAAGGAATTCATTTCTGCCTCCACAATGAAGCCAACCTGGACTGAGGTTGTTCTCCGCCCAAGTCCTTTGTAGGGGGGTCTGACCTTGCCAGGGACCTCTGAGATGCAGGCATCACAGAGTGTTTCCCCCAGAGAAGATTCTGCAAAAACCTAGTGCCCCACGTACTTGTTCCTCATTCTTTGTCACTTTGTCCAGAACTCCTCCCAAAATACTGACACAGCTTTGGTTTTATCTGCAAACACAATACCACTTGTGTGTAACTTGCTCTCAATCAAGAATGCATTTGCCCCCTCTGACCCTTGGCCAATAAGGAAAGCTGAGTTACTCTGCATGGACACGGGTCATATTAAATTGCATTGGAATTTATCCTACTAGAAATTAATAATGCAGTAAATCTCGGGACGGGGGCGGGGATGGGGTGATGGGATAATATTGGTTAATCATTCCCCCAAGGATCTTTTGTAAGTTTGAATTTATGTAGAACAATGCAAAATTCCCTTGAAGCCCAATCTTCATGTTGAGCATAAGCTTGGGAGAAAACAATGGTATGAAACTTGAAATCCAGAAAGGACTGGGGCAGAGGGAAAGATGCTGACCACGGAGGAAGGCAGGTCCCGATGAGCAGGACTCGCCAGCCCTGAAAAGCCTCCACATTTTTCTTTTGGGTTCCTGAACTACCAGAAATGCCTCTGCTGGGGTGGGAGAAGGCATGGGAAAGGCTCAGAGAAGGCTGGGAATACTCACACTGCTCTTTTTGTTTGTTTGAACACACACAACGTTAAATGTACCATTCTCACCATTTTTTTTGTTGGCTTTTTTTTTTTTTTTTTTTGGAGACGGAGTCTCACTCTGTTGCCCAGGCTAGAGTGCAGTGGTATGCAATCTCAGCTCACTACAACCTCCACCTCCTGGGTTCAATCAATTCTCCTGCCTCAGCCTCCCAAGTAGGTGGGATTACAGGCATGTGCCACCACACCCAGCTAATTTTTGTATTTTTAGTAGAGACAGGGTTTCCCCATGTTGGCCAGGCTGGTCTCAAACTCCCAACCTCAGGTCATCCACCCACCTTGGCCTCCCAAAGTGCTGGGATTACAGGCACATCCCACCATGCCCAGCTAATTTTTGTATTTTTAGGAGAGACAGCGTTTCATCCTGTTGGCCAGGCTGGTCTCGAACTCCTGACCTCAGGTGATCCACCTGCCTTGGCCTCCCAAACTGCTGGGATTACAGGCGTGAGCCACCGCGCCCAGCCTATTCTCACCATTTCTAAGTGCACGGTTCAGTGGCACTATCTTGCCATTATTGCCTAGCCACCATCTGTCCATAGATCTCTCATCTTCCCCGTTAAACAACACCTCCACTGCCTCCTCCCCCAGTCCCTGGAGACCACTGTTCTCCTCTGTCCGAAGTTTGACTGCTCTAGGAACCTTCTGTAAGTGGAATCACGCAGGATTCGTCCCTTTGTGACCAGCTGATTTCACTCAGCATCATGCTCTCAGGGTTCACCCATGTTAGTGCACGGGTCAGAATCTCCTTCCATTGTTAAGGCTGAATTCCATTCTGTCTTCTGGAAAGATCGTGTTTTGTTTAACCATTCGTCTTTCCATGGATGCTGGGGTTGCTTCCGTCTTTTGGCTGGGAAATCCTCACACTCCTTGACCCAGCATTCAGCTTCAGATATTTGAGTCTTCAGATGAACAGACATCAGGTTAGACAGGGCCCCATGCAAGTCCCCCGGCCACCCACCAAACCTCTGCCTCACTCTATTTAAATCAGCAAGGAGAAGCAAGACTTGTCCTGAGCTCTCAAGACTATCAGAACGTTTATGTCTGTTTTATATCCCCTTTTCCTCTCTCTTACTTGCCATTTTCCAAAAGCTTTTGCCAGAAGAGCACACGGGAC
Source organism: Sapajus apella (assembly GCF_009761245.1). Lineage (NCBI taxonomy): Eukaryota > Metazoa > Chordata > Mammalia > Primates > Cebidae > Sapajus > Sapajus apella. The sequence continues at coordinate 3,390,839 of NW_022436988.1, read as the reverse complement.
ACATTCCACGCAAACTTTTATCACCTCGCCGAGATGGGCCCGGAGCTGCTGAAGCCTCCCTACCTGGGAGAGGCCTGGCACGGAGTGGAGCAGAGAGGAGGGGCCTGGAAACCAAGGCTAGGGTCCAAGCTGCGGCTTTGCCAGTGACTTGGGCAAGGCCCCTGGCCTCTCTATTCCCAAGTGTAGACGGGGCCTTGTGCCTCTGGCTCTGACAGGCTGTGGGATGCATTGTTTGAGGACTCTGCACAGTTGCAGGGGCATAAAAAGCGGCTGCTCCATAGCCCCACAGGATCCATGCCAAGCATGTGCACACGGCCAACAGTGGCACATGTGGAGACTCTGGCTGTCAGCCCCAGACTTCAGAAAGGGAAGAAAAAGGGCTGGGCACAGTGGCTTATGCCCATAATCCCAGCACTTTGGGAGGCCGAGGCAGGTAAATCACCTGAGGTCAGAAGTTTGAGACCAGCCTGGCCAACATGGTAAAACCACAACTCTACTAAAAATAGAAAAAAGAAAAAAAAAAAAAAAATATATATATATATATATATATA
>NW_022436988.1:3357032-3390188 GCF_009761245.1 Sapajus apella | reverse complement strand
AAAAAAAAAAAAAAAATATATATATATATATATATATATCAGGCGGATGTGGTGGTGCACACCTGTACTGCCAGCAACTCAGGAGGCTGAGGCAGGAGAATCGCTTGAACCTGGGAGTTAGAGGTTACAGAGAACCAAGATCGCACCACCGAACTCCAGCCTGGGCAACAACAGCAAAATTCCATCTCAAAAATAAAAAAAAATAAAGAGAGAGGGTCTGGGCACAGTGGCTTATGCCTGTAAACCCAGCACTTTGGGAGACTGAGGCAGGTGGATCACCTGAGGTCAGGAGTTTGAGACCAGCCTGACCAACATGGAGAAACTCTGTCTCTACTAAAAATACAAAATTAGCGTGATGGTGCATGCCCGTAGTCCCAGCTATTAGGAGGGTGAAGCCGGAGAATTGCTTGAACCCAGAAGGCGGAGGTTGCGGTGAGCTGAAATCGCACCATTGCACTCCAGCCTGGGCAGCAAGAGTGAAACTCCATCTCTAAAAAATAATAATAGAGAGAATGAGAGTCAAGCAAAAGAGGTTTCCCCTTATGAAACCGTCAGATCCTGTGAGACTTATTACCATGAGAACAGCATGGGGAACAGCCCCCATGATTCAATTATCTCCCACTGGGATCCTCCCACACACAGGGGAATTATGGGAACAACTCAAGGTGAGATTTGGGTAAGGACACAACCTGACCGCGTGACACTCCACCCCCACTGCATGCCGACGGAGCCAAATGTCTGCTTCTAGTCCAGGGAGCGAAACTGAAAAGGTGCGGTGTCTCTTCCAGGATGAGGGGCCACATCCCCGTCTTGGAGAGGACCCTGTCACAGGACGAGGAGCGGCGCAGCCTCTCTTGTGAAGGACGGCGTGGGGAGGAGCAGGCGTGCGTGTGGCGTGCTGTACTGTGGGGGTGGTGGGGGGACTGACTGATACACCTCCTGCCCAAGCCCCAGGGTGACCTGTGGCCTGGTGAACTGGGTCAAGTCACCTGTTTCGGAGGGAGGCCATTCCCATGCCTCCTCCTCACAGACGACACTAACATGGGACGCAGCCACGCACTCTCCCTGCTGAAGAACGGCTCTGCTCAGCCTCCCTGGTTGGGGCGGCAAGCCTTTGTGGAGAGCTGATGTGTACCAGGAGCTGGTGGTACAGTGGGGAATAACAGCCTTCGGCCTCAGGATGCCGATGAGATAAATGAAGACGGATGGGCCCTGGGTGGGAAGACGAGGCCCCCAGACACTTGGCCCAATCAGAAGCTCAGGAAATGCTTCTTGGGTGAGATGAGTCCTCAGCTTGGTCTTAAAGAATAAGCACCATGGGCCGGGGGCAGAGAAGCGGAGCGGGCAGTCCAGGCAGAGCGCACAGCACGAGCAAAGGCGCAGAGGCGGGAGGAGGCACATTTGGGCCAGTGCTTGGGCACATTGCAGAATCAGATCTGGCCCACAGACCTGGAAGCTGCCAGAGGTGCCTGGCAGCATACAGTCCTGGACAACCAGGAGCACTGGTGCTGGTTACAACAGGGGAGAGGCAGGAGCGGGTTCCCACACTTAACACGCCAGCCTAGCTCAGTGCAGGGCATGGCGTAGGGGACGAGGTTGGAGGAGACCCTGGAGAGACAACCCCTATGGTCCTGCCAGTGCCCCTGCTTCTGAAAGGCGTGCAGCAGGCACAGAGCAGCAGGGCTGGTCCCAGACAGAGATCAGGTCAGATTTGAAACTTAGCTTGAAAACATCAGCACAGCAGCGTTACTGTAAATGGTCACCTGCCACCTGGGACAGAAATTGAGGGAATTTCAAAATCTGTCTTTCTCTCAAAAAGAGGCCCCTTGATGAGGCCACAAGGGGCAATTGCCAATTATTCCTACCGAGCAAGAAAGAAAAGGCTGCAGCTGTCATGCTTGGAGGGGGACAACTGGAATCTGTCTGAATTCTCTCCCCTGGCAGCCAGAGAAGGAGCAAGCACCTGAGCAGGGAGGAGCACCTGAGCAGGAGGGAGCACCTGAGCAGGGGGGAGCACCTGAGCAGGGAGGAGCACCTGGGCAGGGGGGAGCACCTGAGCAGGGAGGAGCATCTGAGCAGGAGGGAGACCTCAGCAGGGAGGAGCACCTGAGCAGGGGGGAGCACCTGAGCAGGAGGGAGCACCTCAGCAGGGGGGAGCACCTGGACGGGGGGAGCACCTGGGCAGGGGGGAGCACCTGAGGAGGGAGGAGCACCTGAGCAGGAGGGAGCACCTGAGCAGGGAGGAGCACCTGAGCAGGAGGGAGCACCTGAGCAGGGAGGAGCACCTGAGCAGGAGGGAGCACCTGAGCAGGGGGAACACCTGAGCAGGGGGAGCACCTGAGCAGGGGGAGCACCTGAGCAGGGGGAACACCTGAGCAGGGGGGAGAACCTGAGCAGGGGGAGCACCTGAACGCGGGGAGCACTTCAGTGGGAGGAGCACCTGAGCAGGAAAAAACAGTCTGAACAGCAAGGATCACCTGAGTGGGAGGAACATCTAAGCAGGGAGGAGCACCTGAGAGGGTTGATGAACCTGGGTGGGAGGAGCTCCTGAGTGGGAGGAGCACCTGAGTGGGAGGAGCACCTGAGCAAGGAGGAGCAGCAGCGAGCCCCAGCCGACCGCAGCTGTGCTATGCAATGCACACACCCCAGCCTGGGGACTCACTCCCCTGTCTCCTCGGCCCTGAGCCCAACACTCTTTCTGCTGACTTGGCAAATGCCCTGAGACAGATTCTCCCTTCCCCCTACCAAGCTGCTCTTGCTCCTGCTCTGTCACTGAGCCAGCTGCTGCCATTTTGAGGGCATGCCATCATCCTTCCGGCCAGCGCATAGGCCACATTTCTGTCCCAGGTGGCAGGTGACCACTTACAATAATGCTGCTGTCCTCCTACAGCCCAGGCCCCCACGCCTCAGGAAGCTCACTTCCAGAAGTGCGGGATGATGGCACCCTGGCTTACCTGAGCTCAGCACGGGGGCACGTTCCAGGCAGACAGCATATTGGAGATGGCTTATTCCCAGCTGGAGGGGACCCCAGGAAAACTGGTCCTCATTCTTGATGGACCTTGCAGGACGGGGGTGCATCAGGTGTCAGAATCCCACTTGGATGGGCCTAAGAGGGAGTGGGGAAGCCGAGGACACGCTGCCTAGTTCGATGTTCGGGCGCTTCTCAGGCCCCAGGCTGCTGCTCCCTGGGAGGCTGAGATGGGCCTGGGCCCTCCTTAACTCTCCAGGAGCACAAGATCACCCCACTCATGCTTTCCTTTAATGCTGCAACGAATGCTTGTGACCTGCCCACCCACCCTCCAGGCAGAGTGATAGATGCAGAAATCAATGGACAGGCCCAGGTTCCAGAGAAAAGCTTCTGGCCACCCGAAAGGCTACAAACAGCAGCAAGTTCCAGTCCACGGAGGGAAGGGTCACCTCTAGTTGGAGGCACACAGAAGGCTTCCTGGAGGAGGTGACAGTTGAATAGGGTTCTGAAGGATGTGCAGGATTTCAAATGGAGGAAAGAACCAGGCCCGTGTCCCACACAGAGGTCCTGGGCCAACACTGCCTGGGGTTGTAGAAGATCAAACAGTGACAAGATGCACGTGGGGCTGCCAGAAATGTAGGAGCCCCACCAGCCAGAAATTCACTCAGTCATTCAACAAATATGTGTGGGCTTCCCAGGACTGGGCTGGAGGCACTGAGGCTACAAACTGCATGGCTGAGTACAGCAGCAAGGCCGGGTGGTAAGCAGGGGCCCAGGGCCAGGGGCCTGAAGGCAAGAGCCAGATAGGCAAGAGCCAGATGGCCAAGAGCCCTCCAGCAAGCAGCTGCCGGAGACCCTGGACAAGAGGTGAGACGGGGCCAGCCCATGCCCTCAGAGGAAGCTGGTAGCAGCTGCTTGTTCATCTGGTGGGTCCCCATCCTCAGGACCAGCACACTCAGAGTGGCCACAGAAACATGGGTCACAGTGGCCAGTGGGCTCCTGGGGAGCAGCTCTGGGGACTGCCGGTGACTTATCTGACCATGTGAGTTAGTGACCACAACCAGCCAGGTCCACTGGGGTCCTATGACCTGTGCTGTGGCTGCGCCTTGCTCATTACCATCCTGAGTTTGGGGTGCTCCCTCTGGCCACAGTGGTGAGTTTTCCTATGAGCTGGCAATGCCTGCCCATGTGCTGGTCTCCCTGGACGGGGGTTCAGGCTCCACCCTCCTCCTGCCCTCTGCATTCACTGGCAGGACTACTGGCCTATTGATTGCTGTGCACATCAGATGCAGATGGGGGGAAATCGATGGGGTTAGGTCACCAAGGGGGAGGCAGGGTTGGTGGCAACACCCCTCATTGCAGGTCCTGCCAAGCAGGAGCCCCAGGGAAAGCAGGCTTCTCCAGGCTGGTGTGCATTGAAGGATAAGGAGGCAGCTGTCCCCTTCCAGAATGCATTTAGGGATCTCAGTCTCTTCGTGGGGAGAGGAAAGGCCCTCTCAGCTGCAATCTGGGGTTCAGCACAGCCTCAAAATGAAGCAGCCTCCTTTGCCTTCAGGGTGACGGTGGCAGTTGGCATCCATCACCGCCAGCCATCTCTGCAAGTTGAAAATCCCCGAGAGGTTCCTGAGACACAAATCAATGGTGATGAAGACTAAAGCTGGAGCCGCGAACCCAGAGAGGACCAGGCAGCCGAGGAGTCATCCAGGACAGCCCAGCCAGACACGTGCCTGGCCCCAGCTGCTCGGCACCCACCCCAGCCCGGCAGGAGCCACTTCAGTCCCTGAAACTGCAGAAGGCGCAGGCGCACACACATCCCATTATTATCTTGCTGCACCGGCTGAAATTTATTAGCAGCGGGAGCGTCAAGGCCCTTTTCCAGGCTTTCATGCTTTTCTACAAAGTAATCTTCCACGGGTGCTTCTGTATTCCTTCCCTGTGCAGAAGAGCAACATCTCAGCCGCCAGGCCCGCTGAATGCTAATTTATTTCAGGACGCAGAGCAGTTGGCTCCAGGAGGTCCTCCTGGCAGGGAAGGGGGGGAAGAAAAGGTATTTCTCTCTCCAATTCTCCACCTGCCAGCTCCAGCTGCCCCCATGGTGTTTACCTGCCTTCTCAGCCCACCAGGAGGGAGCAGATCAGGGTGTCCATGGGGGCTGCAGCAGCGGTTGGTGGGGGACAGTAGCCCAGCCCACAGCCACAGCTCCCTCCTCCAGCCAGGCTCAGAGCCATGTTCCCAATGTGAGGCCCCTCGGGAATGAAGCAGACACAAATGACCACGCTTCCTGGGCAAGACAGCTGTGCCAGCCTCACTGGGGGCCTGGAAATGGCTTCTGTCTCAGTGGCATCCGGAGGGCCATTTCAGAGGATGCTGAGAGGTCATGTGCTTCCTCTGTGGAGGGGAGAGGCGTGGCCCTGAGTCACAGAGGAGCACAGACAGGGTAATACTACATGGGTCTGGGGACAATGGACTCGAGTCAGAGGCAGGTCAGCCCCCAGAGCAGCTGCTCCACCACTCAAAATCTCCCCATCCCTCCCCTGGCAAGTGGGGATGTCCATCAGGCCAGCCTGAGGCCCCTCTCAGCACCAGCCCCTGCTGAGTCATGGGGCCATGGCACCCCTGGTGGAAGAATGCAGAGCACACAAACGATACAAGCAATGATGCCACCACAGGTGCCTGCGCAGTCTTTGCAGAGCAGAGACGCGTGGCGTGGTGAAGTGACTGGCTGGCGCGGAGCCGCTGGGCGTCTTTAGGTTGTCGGGAGGCCTAAGCAGAGGGCGTTGGAGTTGAGCTCTCAGTGACAGTGAGACGCAGCCACCAGCATTCACAAGTGAAGTAGGGTCCCCAGGAGGCTGTGCATGGGTACCTGCTCACAGGCATACACAGGCCTGGATGCCAGGTGCACACACAAATGCAGACACACACAGACGCACACATATACCTACACACATGTGCATGCCTAGATGCACACACATACACACACAGATGCATGTATACCTAGGCACATGCACACAGATGTACAGTACATATACAGATGCACATATATCCACAAGCACATAGATATAAACTCACGCATATACTTACATGCATATGCATATAAACACATATACTCATTGATGGATGCATGCATATGCTTGTACACAGGCACACACAGAGATGGACACATACACATAAATGTACGTAGATGCCCATGTGTGTACACAAAGAAGAATAAACACACATGCATATCTCTACACACACATAGATATATGCATACTTTTACATATACACATGTGCGTGCACACATGCGTATACACATGCACAACTGCACATATACATATTCATACACGTGCACATGCACACATGCAGGTACCCACACACAGGCACACATATGAAGAGATTTTTCCACGGAGTTCTGATGTCACAGCACAGTAGAGGAGCTGGTTAAGCCACGTCCGTGAGGAGCTTCAGGTCCACAGAGCAGACGGTGGAAGAGGGACAGTGATGTCAGGTGGTGTGCAGGAGGTGGGTGAGAGAGAGGAACCCAGCCACAGGCTGGAGCCCATGAGGATGGGCTGGCCCGGGCCTGTGGCTGTCCTTGCTGCCTCTGAGCATGGTGGTGCAGGCATCCTACAGAAGCCAGGCCCTCGGTCACAGAGCCAGTCACCCACGCCTGGCTCAGAAGCAGGCTGTGCTGGAGGAGGATCAAGATTGGAGCAGCTGCAGCCCAGCCACTGCCTCCGCTGTTTGGGGGCCAAGATGTAGGGCAAGGCCAGCACTTAGGAGGTTTCACCCTTTACCCAGCACTAGGTGGAAAAGATGGGGGAATGCAGACCATGGCTGCTGCAGGAAATAGTAAGAAGGGCTTGGGCTCTGGAAATGCTTGAGAGAAAGAGCAAATAGAGCCTGTAGGTGGGATGGGGTGGGGATGGAAGAGAGAAACCCAGGGTGCCCTGTAGCTCTGGCCCAGCACATGGGGTGGTTGATATTTCCACTCAGTACCCCTAGGAGGAGAGGTCTGGACAGAAAGGATCTGAGGAAGGTGGGAAGGGGGAGGAGAAATTAGACTTCACCCTGCTCCCAAAATGTCCCAGCTCCCAGGTATTCCTGGGGTGCTACCGAAAAACCAAACTTTCAGTGAGGCCAAGAGACAGAGGAGCCATGGGCATGTCTGGGCCTGATTCCAGTCCTCCTCCATCCACACCTTGGAGCCCTCATGGAGCTCATGGTCATACCAGACTCGACTGCCCGTCAAGTGGTAGTGGGCTCTGCTTGCAGTTCTGGGAAAAACACACAGGGAGGGATCAATGGTATCTGTAACTGGGACTTCTTCACTGTTCTACAGAGAAAGTTGGAAAATGCTTCTAGAGGAAGCACAGGGAGCGATTGTGGTTGGTGGGAGTGGGTTGGGGAGACAACAGGTAGAATGGCTGGTGCCTCATCTGTCAGCAGCATCAGCAGACCCACAGGAGCTACAGATGCTGGAAATCACCCATAGAGGTGTTAAAACAATATGCTCAAGGAGAGAAAAAAAATTAAAACTTGGATTTTAAAAAATGCATAGATTTGAAAAAGAACACATAAACAAAAATCCCAGAACTGAAAAATGTACTGACTGAAATAGAGGACCCCATGGATAAGTTTTAAAGCGATTAGACATAACTTAAGAGAAAATTAGTAAACTGGAAAGTAAGTCGCAGAAAATATGCAGAGTGAAACCTGGAGAAGCCAAAGGGCAGAAGAGAAAAAAAGAAAAACCAAAACAGAAGAGGAACAGGAGACCCACAGGCATTGTGAGAAGGGCTGGCATGAAGCAGAATTCCAGGAGGGAGAGAGCCCATGGGAAAAAGCAAAATTGAAGAAGCAAGCACTGAGAATTTCCTGTAATTTATGAAACACATCAAGCCACGTTTTTCAAGAAACCAAACAAGCCCCAAGCAGGACAAACCAAAAGAAACCCACACCCAGACACAAGTTGGCAAAACCGAAGAAGAAAGACCATGCCATCCACCCAACATCATTCAAGTGGCTGAGGAAGGACTTGAACCCAAAAATAAAAGGTGGTTTCATCCGAAGGACAGCAGGAACCTCCTAAAAATCAAGGAGAAACCTGGAGGAACAGATTCAAAGAGGGACAGCAACCAGGTCACCCCAGGAGGCTCTAGCGGTGACCTTGGCTGTACCAGTCCCCCCAGGTATAAGAGGAGGGTCCCTGACTTGGTTGGGGGGCAGTGCAGCAGGGCCCCTCTGGCTTCTGTGGGGGAAGGGCAGGTGTCTGCCTCCCTGTCCCCTGTACACCACACTTTCCAAGAGTCCCCAGCAGTGGAGCATGGGCCTCTAGTGATGTAGAATTTTTGGTTTTATTCAACTGTCACCTTGGAGCCCAGGGCACCCCAGGACAGGGCTTGGTCACATAGGTTCAAATGGAACCTCATGCAGTCCCCAGAAGCACTGATTCAGCCACACTCAAGCACTGTTGTAGCTCTAACCAGCATCGCACGTCCCCCACTCGCTGAGATTATTTCAGGGGTCTCACTGCCTTTCCTGCAATCTGCCTCCCAGTGCCCTCCAAGCCCAGTCCACCAATATGTCTACATCTGAACCCCACTGGGGGGTCATTTCCCCTGGAGTCCCTAGGCTGCACAGAAGTCAAAGAATGGGCCCAGCCTCCTGGCAGAAGATTCCACAGCAGACAGTATGGCTCCCTCATCCACAAGCTTGGCCACAGAGGCACGGCCAATACCTCTTGGGGTATTGGGTCAGCTTCGACCCAGCTATGACATCTCACCCCACGAGGCTTAGGGCTGTAGAAGGAATTTGAGATCCTAGTATAAGCCAACCTGACTCTTCAAGGCTCATGGCCTGGACAGGGCTTGGGCAGAAGGTCCCCTGGGCACCAGTGGGCAGGGCTGGGGCAGCAGTGACTCACACTGGATTCAGGTCCTCAAGCTCACGGCATAGTGGTGAGAACACGTCTCTTCTGTGGCTCCGCCCACATCGCCGTCTTCAGCACCTGCTTCCCTGGGCAGCAGACGCTGTGCCTGTGTGTCCTGTCCCCTCACCCTTACCTTAGAGTCACCTTCTGAATGCCAGCACCTGTGCTTGTTTGCCTGAGGGCTTTTTCTGGCCTTTAAAGCCACTTTGTCCCCATCCTCCCCACCTCGCATCCCAGGCAATGGGCGGGAAGCACCAGGGTGTTCACACCCCAAAGGAGCAGCCCTCAGAGGCTGGTAGGGCTGCTGTGGGAACACCCAGCTCCTTTGCCCCCTGGTGGGATAATCCCAGGACATGAGCCACGCTCCAGCAGCTGGCTGGATACTCCCCCTGGATGGGCAGCCCTCCGCACCCCGTCTCCCCCACTAGCAGGTTCTGCATCCCCCAACAAACTCCTTATCTCAGTCTGCTCCTGGGGAAACCCTATCTCAGCACCCACTGCAGCCTGCTGATGGGACGAGCTAGGAATTGGAGAGGACATCAGGCCCCGAGCAAGCCAACCCCAGGGCTGGATGGTACAAGAAAGCACCACCTCCTGAAAATGCAGCTAAATCCATCAGGGCTGCGGACATCAGGCAGTGGTGGGCACCTAAGCGTCCAGGGGAGTCAAAGCAAAGTCCTGAGGATCAGGAGCAAGCAGAAGCCACTGAGAAAACAGAAGCAGCAGAGTGAACACGACAGCTCCCAGGAAGACACACAGAGGACCAGCGGGCACGTGGAGCTGCTCAGAGCCCTCAGTCATCAGGAGAACGCAGAGCAAAGCCACAGTGAGGCACCACTGCATACCCACTAGCATGGTTATGATTAAAAACTAGAAAATAACAAGAGCCGCTGAGGAGACAGAGAAATCAGAGCCCCATCACCGCTGGCACGGATATAAAACGGTGCAGCTGCTTTGGAAAGTGGTCTGGCAGAGCCTCAAAAAGCTAAATGTAGAGTTACCATATGACCCACCAATGCCACTCCTGGTATATACCTAAAAGAATTGAGGCCGGGCACAGTGGCTCACGCCTGTAATCCCAGCACTTTGGGAGGCCAAGGCAGGCAGATCACATGATGTCAGGAGTTTGAGACCATCCTGGCCAACATGGTGAAACCTCGTCTCTACTCAAAATACAAAAATTAGCCAGGCGTGGTGGCGTGTGCCTGTAGTCCCAGCTACTCGGGAGGCTGAGGCAGGAGAATCACTTGAACCCAGGAGGTGGAGTTTGCAGTGAGCCGAGATGGCACCACTGCACTCCAGCCTGGGCAACAGAGGGAGACTCCGTCTCAGAAAAAAAAAAAAGTAGGACTGGCATTTAAACAAACTGTGCACAAATGCTTGTAGCAATATTAGACACAACAGCCAAACAGTGGCAGCAACCCAGGTGTCTATCACCAAATCAATGGATAAACACAAGGTCTGTTCACACAACGAACTCTCATTCAGCCGTGGAGTGGAATGAGGCACTGATGCATGCCACAATGTGGACGAACCTGAAGCTGTCACACTAAGTGAAAGAACGCAGACCCAAAAAGCCACATGTCACATGATTCCACTATAGGAAACGCCCAGATAGGCAAGTCCCTAGACAGAAAGGAGACCGTGGCTGCCGGGGGGTGGGGAGAAAGGGGAGGGGAGCGACCGCTTAATGATAATGGGGTTTCCATTTGGAGCGATACGCTTTGGAACCAGGTGGAGGTGATGGTTTGCGACATCATGAATGTACTGAAAGCCACTGAATTGTTCACTTCAAAATGGTTACATGTTACATGATGTGAATTTTGCCTCAGAAGAAGTCCATCTGTATCTCCAATTCAAATACATCTTCCCGGTACTGCCTATTAAAACTATATTGACTTCTTTTTATTATTATGAAAATAAACTGCGCTCAGGTGGAAAAGAAAGCAAATTTCTGCCACATGGATTCTTGGAGGGAGGGGGCGGTCGCAAACCCTGCTCAGGAGGACACGCGCAAGCCATGAAGGGCAGCCGTCCGGGAGTGTCACCATGGCACCCCGCCACCCCTTGTCCGTGTGAGTCCGGGTGCTTTCACCCTTCTCCCTAAGAAAGCAACTGCCCTGCTGAGCTGATGAGCTGCTACCTGAAAACGCCTACAAGGACTGACTACCACTTTGTTCTCACACGCTATAAAGAAATACCTGAGACTGGATCATTTATAAAGAAAAGGGGTTTCATTGGATCACGGTTCTGCAGGCTGTATAGGAAGCATGGCTGGGGAGGCCTCAGGAAACTTAAAACTGTGACGGAAGGCAAAAGGAAAGCACTTCTTATGTGGCTGGAGCGGAGGAAGAGAGAGGAGGGGGAGACGCTGGACACCTTTGAACAACCAGGTCTCCTGAGAACTCGCTCGCTATCACGAGAACAGCAAGGGGAAACACCCCCAACACATGACCCAAACACTGGGGGTTACTAATCTCCCAGCACGAGATTTGGGTGGGGACACAGATCCGAACCATGTCACTGACCTTATGAGCAGCATCTGCAGGTGTCTTCAGTGGGACGTCCTAGAAGGAGCCCACAGGCTGGAGATTCTTGCTCAGTAGGATTTCTAAGCATGGGGTTTCCAGGAGTGGAGTGAGGGAGAGAACCCATGTAGGGCAGGGGGGAGGCTGAACGGGCACAGCCTCAACAGGAGGCCAGCCTCAGCCAGGGCCCACGAGAAAGCTCCGAGAGCAAATGGCACCAGCGCCCCTGCCACCGTGGGACCAGCCCTTATGCCTCCTGTCACCTGGACAGGCACCAGTGGGCAGTTCCTTCCCCACGGAGGGCTGCTGTGGGTTGACAGAGCTGGAGCAGGGCCTCCTGACCCCTCTCCTCCTCTCACCCAGTGGCCTTGAAGGCCAGAGCACAATCCCAGGGAGGTTGGCAAAATTCCCTCCTTCGCCTGACGCCAGCCCTGAGCCAGCTCTGCAGGCCTCCCAGCAGCACCGCTTTGCAGACCTGCGTGAGTGGCTGTTGCCAGCACCTTCCAGGCTGCCCAAAAGCCTCTGGAGTGCACCTGTGACAATTACAGGTTTCGTGGTGCTAAGAGCAGTAACAGTCATGAGAAGGCAGCCCGTGCCCGCCGTGCTGGCTCCTTGTTTACGTGTGCTTCAAGTGCAGTTAATCTCACAGCTAATGTTTAAATGGAAAGAGCAGAAAGACGTTCGTTCTTTTTTTTCCCCTCTAAATAGACGTTGCCCTCACCCAGGGACATGGCTAGGCACGAGGCGTTGCTTACAGGCCTGCCGTGCCCAGGGAATGGCTGCCCTGAACAGCCCGCAGGGGCTGGGTTCCTTACTGCCGCTTCACCCAGTGTTCCTGCGGATTTTACGTGACGGGTGTCCCCCCAGTGATAGCCATGCAGACCCCAGCACCCACAGAAACCAAGCCACCGAAACAATACGGCCCAACAGGAGGGGACCCACAGGGCTCCTGAGCAGAAGGCTGGGCAGCAGCGGAGTCCTGGCAGATGGGCGCCTGTTCAAGTCCTCAGGGGCAGACAGAAGGTTCCACAGAGGTCCTCCCTGCGGCTGCCACCTCCCGGGCTGTGCAGGGCTCAGGGGCAGTTAATGAGGCCTCATTAGCATGGTGATGGGCTGCGCTGCTCGCCGCGTCCACCAGGACCCTTTCACCGTGTTGGTTGTTGCTTTTGTTGTTAATGATGTTCAGGCTGGATCACTTCATAAAAGACGCCGCTCCCCTCCTCCCCCAGCCTTTTCCTAACAGAGCAATGCCATTTTTCCAGGTGGGCCTCCCTCCAGCCTCCACCTCGTCCAGCCCACTGACCCCAGATGCTTGCCCATGCCATGACCCAAGTCGTGCCCGTGGTCTTCTCCTCCCCCTGTGGCTCCACAGGCCAATGCCAGCTTCCAGGTCCTTCCTGCTTTCCTCTGAGCAGCCCATTGATCCTGCGGCTCCTTAACCTGGGGATCTGGGAGGCAGGGGCTCCAGGGATCACTGGGCAGGGACCCTGCAGGGAAGTCCAGGACCAAGACACCCGGGGCCAAGTTAAGCTTGGAGCCTGGAACGACAGCGCGTGCCCCGGGAGCTGCCTCTCCGGTGAGCACTCAGAGTTCTGGTGAGGAGCTGGGGGCACCTGTAGTCACCTTTGAAGTAAAGTTTCTTTCCCAGGTGCTTCAGCAATTCAGGAACAAGCTCAGGTGAAAGGTTGGTAATAAGGGCAGAGGTCTATGCCCCGAAGTAGGGCGTCTCCTCTGAAACCACCGTGGCTTTCCACAGCCGGGCTCCAGAGTGCCAGCCCACCCCCCCCCCCCCCCCCCCCCTCCGCGTGACCTGGAATCCCCCCTCCATGTCCTGGAATCCCCTCCACCCACTCCTTGAACCCCTCCATCTGAACCCTCTCCACCCCCTCCCCGAGCCCTCTCCACTTTGAACCCCCTCCACCGTGAACCCTCTCACCTCCCCTTTGAACCCCCTCACCCCCACCTTCAACCCCCTCCACCTTGAACCTCCTCACCCCCACCTGGAAACCCCTCCCCCCACCTCAAACCCCCTCCCCCCACCGTGAACCCCCCTCCCCCCACCTTGAACCCGGCACACTTAGTCCACGTCTCTCACTGCTGCCCCTTTGCAGGCCTCATGCCGTTACCGCCCTCCCTTGAGTCCCCTCGGCCACCATATCTACTTCTGAAGCTCCCGGCCTCTCAGTGCAGTGTATCAGTCAGCGACTGCAGGGGTAACACTGGGTAACAAACTCCCGCCATGTCACTTCTGGCCTGGCGAGCCTGCGGGCAGGTCTGAGCTCTGCTCGTTACAGACAGGCTTCACTGGCAGCTCTGCTGCAGCTGTTTCAGGAGAGCCTCCTCCAGACCAGGCTGGGCCCGGGCCCGTTCCTCCTGTGTTCATTCTGAAGCCCCGGCTGCAGGAGCAGCGGCTGCCTGAGGCCTGCTCTTCTCCAGGCATCTGTCACTGGAACTCAGGAACCAGGCCAGCCCCGTGAGCCCTGCATGCGTCTTGTCCACAGTCATCTTGCTGGACAGTCAGGCCCTGGAGCGTCAGCAGGGAAGGGAAGTCCACCCTGCCTGCGGTGGGAGGAAGCTGGGAATCCTTGCTAGGAATCATACCGGCTTGAACTCACTTCCCAGGCTGCGCTGCCGGCCCCCCCAGCAGCCAGACCCCCTCCAGCCTGATTCTGGAACCCGCTATGGGCCTCCTCCGGCACAGGCCCTGCAAAGTATCGCATACACTGGGGTTCAAACGCCTACGGTTCTGTGGCCTCTCGTGGTCCTGTTTACCTGCACGGCCCTTTGTGTGGTCCCTGTCATATAGTACATGCTCAACACACATTCTGTAAATGCACGACTAAAAACTCCCATGGGAAGTAGAGAAGTTCCTTTTTAGAGTTTCCTTTCTTGTTAAAGAATAAGTGTGCTAATAGCTTTGTGAAGCCCTGTCCTATGTAGCTGTCAGACACGTTCTATGTCCTTGTTCTTTAACCAAGATACCTGTGCGGGACGTGCTCACAGGCATGTCCCAGCTCTCCATGGCTTTCACCTGTTTAGAAAAGTTTTAAGTTATTAGCCAGTCGGGATTTAGTTTAGATTGTGAGGTCTGGCTCCAGCCAACGGAGATCAGACACAGCAGTGAGGACGACCCCAAATGCGTGAGGGATAAAGCTGTGTGTTTTCCTTTGTTCTCTGTCCTCTCGTGGCAGGATGGTTAGTGAGGGTACCCTTCCTGCAGCCCAGGAAGTAAACATTGTGTTGCTGAAAGATCCTTTGTCTCAGTGCTGATTTTCTTTGAGGCACTGAGCATCTATTTCCAACAACTCCCCATGCACCAGGCTTTCTCTCCATCATTCAGAAGGGCCACATTCACCCCAGCATCCCCACCCCCACCCCCACAGCTCAGCAAGGGAGTGCACTTCCCCCACAGGTTGGGGAGGCGTGGCTGTGCTGGCCCCACCCAGGCCTGAGGCAGGAGCAAGGGGCACCAGCTGCTCCCCTGGCCTCTGCAGAGACCCCTCCAGCAGCTCCGCCACCATCACCGCCACTCAGCCGTGCCCTCTGCCAGCTCACCAACGCCCAACTTTCCTGGCGTGGGAACAACCCACACTCTCCAGCAGGGGGCAAATCATCA
Organism: Sapajus apella; assembly: GCF_009761245.1. Taxonomy (NCBI): domain Eukaryota; kingdom Metazoa; phylum Chordata; class Mammalia; order Primates; family Cebidae; genus Sapajus; species Sapajus apella. Next base: position 3,375,165 of record NW_022436988.1, on the reverse strand, counting down.
AAACTTAAAAGTCCTGGTTAAGACTCAGGGTCAGGAAGGGTCCCGAGCGCATGTGCTGATGAGAATGTGGCTTCACTTCTTCCTTGCAGGGCCATCTGGAGGCTGGCAGGCACGGCAGCCCCATCAGAATCCCACCCTGCCGCAGGCAGGACTGACGCTGGGTCTAGACACACTAAAGCAGACAGGTGAGATGCTGGAGGGAGTTACTGACCCAGGTTGAGCATCAAAGAAACGTCTGTGGAAGGAAGTAATGAATAATGGTCGAGGCGTTGCTTCCGCTGTGCCATGCTAATGTGACCCCAAGGGGCACCTTCCCCACAGGTTGGGGGGACTTGGATGTGCTGGCTCCACCCAGGCCTGGAGCAAGGGGACCAGTTTACCCAGGACCGAGGGGCTCACTGGGATGCAGGATTTTCAGTGCTCACGTCAGGAAAGTCCCAGGCAAGCTGGGACAAATGGGTCACCGTCCGTGAACAAGGAGATTCTTCAGCCCCTTTCCTGTGGCTTGGGATGGGAGAAGCAGAGGCCAGAGGCCCGCGGGTCCTCCCCACCCACTCGCTAGTGCCCAGAGGGGTGCACCAGCCCCTGAGGGTCCTGCCATGGCCACCCACAAGCTGCTCTGAGGGGAGACAGTGGGGCCCCTGGTGGCCGGGAGAGAGACTCAACCTCTCCAAGGTGGGGCCGGAGCTGCCTCATCTCATGCGCTCATGGACACACCCAGAGTTCTGCTGGCAGCAGGAAGCAGGCGCTGGTGGGCTTCTGTTTGCTGATGTCTGTCCTGAGAGGGGGGTGGGCTTGTTTCTGGGACAGCCGAGAAGCAGGATTGCCCCCAACCCGGTGGCTTCCGCCAGGCCAGCCCACCACCGTGTCACCGTGGCTCCTTCAGGAATCACAGACTGGGGTCCTCAGGCACCGCCAGCTCAGGTGACAGCACTGACTGTTTACAGGAGACATCTGAGCCCCTGACGGAAGCTCTGCTGCTGAGGGCGGCCAAGGCACACAACAGGCCCCACGAAGGAACAGCTCCTGAGAGGGGAGGAGAACATTCCTGGGGTTTCCAAAGCTCAGATCTATGGCTAAACGGGGTGTTCTGTTTGAAGCAGGAACCCAGGACATGTGCGTCAGAAAGGAGTGGGGACAGGGAGACGAGAAAGCAGGGGAGAGAGAGGATAAAAGGGAGGAAGAGAGGTGGACAGAGACGGGGAGGGAGGAAAGAGACACGGTGAGAAAGAGGGAGAGAGGGACAGAGGGAGAGAGGGACAGAGGGAGAGAGGGGCAGAGGGACAGAGGGACAGAGGGAGAGAGGGACAGAGGGACAGAGGGAGAGAGGGAGAGAGGGACAGAGGGAGAGAGGGACAGAGGGACAGAGGGACAGAGGGAGAGAGGGACAGAGGGAGAGAGGGACAGAGGGACAGAGGGAGAGAGGGAGAGAGGGAGAGAGGGAGAGAGGGACAGAGGGACAGAGGGACAGAGGGAGAGAGGGACAGAGGGACAGAGGGAGAGAAGGACAGAGTGACAGAGGGACAGGGGGAGAGGCAGTGGGGAGAGTGAGGGAGAAAGAACCTGCTGAAATGCGAAGACGGAGATCCAACCAGAAGCAGGAGAGAGGGCTGAAGGAGGAAGGAGAGAGGTGGAAAGCTGAGTGAACCGAGAAGAAGGAAGGAAACGCTGTTCCACGCTCATGCCCAGACAACAGGTGCTCGGAAATCGGAGGCTCTGAGCCTGGGGATGCCCTGGGGCTGCCCGGATGCCGCAGGGGTCAGTCACCTCCCAGAGGCAGAGCTCAGCGAGTATCGCCTCCAACCCTGGTCTCCTGGCCCGAGGTGAGCCGCACGCATTTCTACACACAGAAAGGAACTGTGGACCCGGAGAGGGTGAGCCCAAAGCCCAATGCAGAACATTCAAGGGCCAAGCACAGCCAGGACACCCAGACCAAGAGCACCCTGGGGTGAGGGCATGGCCCTGCCAGCCGCTAAGACGTTATAAAAACACGCTAAAGATCGCAGCAGCAGGTGGCACCGGACTGACTGGCAGAGAGACCCGTGGGACGGGACGGAGCCCCGGGCAGCCGCATGCACAGATGTGAGCTTGGGCATGACGGAGTTCACGCTGCAGGCGGCATCGCAGGAAATAGTGCTTGGACTCGGGTTATCTACATTTTAAAATAAAATTTGATACCTACCCCCCTCACAAGTTTAAATTTTCTTCAGAGAAACGATCTATGATCTTGTGGTCAGTAAGAAGGTCAAAAATACACGAGCCATAAAAGAAATAATTGAGCAAATTTACCTGCTTAAAATTTTAAAAAACTTATTCAAGCCTGGGCGGGGTGGCTCACACCTATAATCCCAGCACTTTGGGAGGCCAAGGTGGGCGGATTACCTGAGGTCAGGAGTTCAAGACCAGCCTGGCCAACATGGTGAAACCCCATCTCTACTAAAAAAAATAAAATAAAATAAAAAATTAGCTGGGCATGGTGGTGAGCACCTGTAATCCCAGCTACTCAGGAGGCTGACGCAGGAGAGGAGTCACTTGAACCCGGGAGGTGGAGGTAGAGGGCAGAGATGGTGCCACTGCACTCCAGCCTGGGCAACAGAGCAAGACTCCATCTCAAAAATATATATATATTCAAAGAAAACATACAAAACAAACAGAAAGTGGAAAAGCAAACTCAGAAACCCAGAGACGTTTGCAGCACACATAACTGATAAAGTTTATATTCAGAGTGCATTTAGGACTCATAAAAATCAATATTAAAAAGCACACAAGACAATCAGAAAATGAAAGACCAAAAAAGTCATTTCGTAAGAGGAAATGTATATAGCCAATAAAAATGTGAAGCCGTATTCAACCTCATTAGCCATCAGAGACATGGACATTGAAGCCGCAGTGAGAAGCCATCGTAGAGGATCAGATAATCAAAGCGTCCTTAATGGGGTAGTATCTGCCATCGGCCAGGCTGTGGGCAGGATCGATCGGACATGGCTGGTGGGCTTGTCACCGGTGCAGCCACTTTGGAAACAATTTGGCCTCATCTCAAGAAGCTGAAAATGTGCCTCCCTAAGACTAGACAACTCCTCTTCTTAGCAAATGTTCTAGAAGTCTTCCCCGTGTGCACCAGGAGACGTGGACGTTCTCAGCAGTGATGCCAGAATGGATTAAAATGGCACCCTCCACCTGGAGAACCGAGGGTCGCTGTGCACTCAGACGCTGGAACTCCAGGCAGCACTGCAAAAGTGGGCCACGGCCGCGCATCTGCCCATTCGCCCATCTCAGAAACCACACAGAGTCAAAAAAAAAAAAAAAGCAAAATGCAGAAGAATTACACAGTGGAATTCCTCCAAATAAAGCTCAGAAATAGACAACTGAACCACATGTGATTTAGAGTCAGAAACACAGCAGACAAAGCTATGAACGCAAGGGAATGGCAGACGCCACGCTCAGGGTGCTGTTCCCATTTGGAGGAAGGGGGAGAAGGCGGGGAATGAAACCGGGGGGCGGGCAGGTCCCGAAGGCCACGCCAGCCATCTGTGCCGCCGGCCGGTGGTGAACACAACACATCTTGCTTATTCATTATTTACACGCAAATGTCTCTGCATATTTCATGATGCACAGAAAGAACACAAATGAAGGCGAGAAGCCACGGAGGGACGGAGTTCAGGGAATGTCGATTCCAAGTGCCTGCAGGGCTGTGCAGTGAACTGTCCAGAGAGCACGGGGACGTGGACACAGGCACCGTCATCACTCCATGGTGGACAAAGCGACAGGCTGGCCATGCGGAGGGACAGGCAGAGGACAGGGTCCTGGGAAGCACCAGCGGTTGTGGGCAGGCAGAGGCCACAAGCCAAGGGGCCTGGCCAGGGAGGACCCGGAGGCCAGGAAGCCGCAGGGGGTGTCCAAGAATGCCAAGGGCTGTGAAGGCACCAAAGTGAGACCAAAGGTGGTAGATGGCGGCCAGACCACAGTGACCGGGCACAAAGGCTTCAGAGCGGGGGAGGGCTGGGAGCCAGAGTGCAGGACATGCCTAAAACCCCTCACCCTAAATGCCCCTGAAGACGGAGCTCGGGTCTTCCACGCTGCAGAGCCCCCAGGGAAGGCGGCCCCCAGGCCTCAGGCTTCCTGACCCACCCTGGAGCAGGAAGCCCCTCAGCAGAGCTGGGGGTAAAGCCCAATGCCTCTAGCCAGAGGACCCCAGAGTGTGCCTGTGGACCCTGGAGTGTGCCTGAGAGCCCTCCAGGGGTTCTCAAGGTCAAAGCTATATGCATATGTTTAACACTGAGACAATTTGCCCGTTGCACTGAGTGGACGCTCTCACTGATGGCCCAGATGGGAGGACTGCTGGCCAACAGGGTCGCGGCTGAGCCCACGCCCTCAACCCCGAACTCCTCCCGCACACACTTGCAGAGGGAAACGCGAGTTAAACAAAGTGAGCCCGTCACTCCAAGAAAAATAAATGACAGTCCTTGTTATCAATTATAAAATTTATTATTTTGGGGGGGGGGATGGAGTCTTGCTCCGTCACCCAGGCTGGAGTACAGTGACATGATCTCGGCTCACTGCAACCTCCGCCCCATGGGCTCAAGTGATTCTCCCACCTCAGCCTCCCAAGGAGCTGGGATAACAGGAGCCCACCACCACGGCTGGCTAATTTTTGTATTTTTAGTAGAGACGGGGTTTCACCATGTTGGCCAGGCTGGTCTCAAACCCCTGACCTCAAGTGATCCACCCACCTTGGCCTCCCAAAGTCCTGGGGTTGCAGGCATGAGCCACCGCACCTGGCCAAAATCTATTCTTTTGAAGAGAAATTAGAATTTGGGGAAATTGTATCCACTACCGAGAGCCTGACAGCCTCCCAATAGTTCCAGACTTTGCTGATGAGAACAGAGGCGGGATTAGCAAGTATGATTTTTGATATTGCAAGCAAAAACAGTTTTTGTTACGGTAGTCCATTTTTTTCCAGACCACCGATGCATGGCGATACAACATCATATGTGGCTAAGAGAGTCATTCAAAGTGTAAGACAGACCAGTGGATTTTAGCATAACAGCAAAAACACTCATTAATATGCTTTCAGTTTCCACATTGCAACTAACCCTCGAGAAATGACGACTCGTGAAGTGTGAATGTAGCATCAAAGAGGGGGCGCCCAGCTCCCCAACCCGGGCGCAGGAGCAGCTCCGAGATTCCACCTGTCTTCTGTGACACCCGAAGTTAAGGACATTTGCTGAGATGTAAAACCATGCCATTCTTTTTTTTCTTTGGAAAAACTATATTTCATCATAAATATTTATGCCAACATGTAATGACTATGCTCTTTAATAAATTAATAAATTTTTTTTTCTTTTTTTTTTTTTAGATGGAATCTCCCTCTGTTGCCCAGGCTGGAGTGCAGTGGCACGATCTCAGCTCACTGCAATCTCTGCCTCCCAGGTTCAAGTGATTCTCCTGCCTCAGCCTCCCAAGTAACTGGGATGACAGACACATGCCACCATGCCCGGCTAATTTTTGTACTTTTAGTAGAGACAAGGTTTCTCCATGTTGCCCAGGCTGGTCTCAAACTCCCGACCTCAGGTGATTCATCCTCCTCGGCCTCCCAAAGAGCTGGGATTACAGGCGTGAACCACTGCGCCCGGCCAATGAATTAACAAATGTTTTTCCAATGTCTCGGTTTAATGGCTAAGATAGTAAATATCTATAGATAGAACTCACATCAACAAAAGCTCTTTGGTTTGGAGTCTTGGGTCATTTCTAAGAGGGCAAAGGGGTCCTGGTACCAACAGCTGTGAGGAGGGCCACCTTCCCCATGTGAGTCACCTCACTGTGTCTTCTTGTTCCATCACCCGGCCTTGGCACCTAATCCAGGCCGGGTGGTACATGAAGGATGCTTGGCCTTAGTCCTCAGTTCCCGACACAGAGCTCCTGACATGAGTGACAGGGGTGAGAGAAGTTTCTTTGGTTCTAAAGAGCAACCCCTGGCAGCTTCTAGGTGGCTTCCGGGTGGGGTCCAGAAACACCAAGCCCTGAATAGAGGGTTGGTACTTTCAGGCCTCTTGCCCCTTGACCTCAGGGAGGGGAGAGGAGCTGGAGACTGCGTGGATCACGAGTGGGCAGTGATTTAATCCACCATGCCTCAGTAACGGCACCTGCATCCCATACCCTCAACCACAGAGCTGGGAGGGCCTCCGAGTCAGCCAGCACGTCCACACCCCACGTCTACCAGTGCGGGGGCTCCTGCAGTCTGGACATTCTGCATCTCACTCTATGAATGTCTTGATCTAGCCTCTCCTTTTTTTTTTTTTTTTTTTTTTTTTGACAGGCTGTTGGTCTGTTGCCCAGGCTGGAGTGCAGTGGCACCATCTTGGCTTACCACATCTTTGACCTCCCGGGCTCAAGTGATGCTCCCACCTCAGCACCCCTAGTAGCTGGGACCACGGATGCATACTACCACTCCCAGCTACGTTTTTGGCATTTTTAGTAGAGATGAGGTTTTGCCACGTTGCCCAGGCTGGCCTAGAACTCCTGGCCTCAAGCAATTGACCAGCCTCAGCCTCCCAAAATCCTGGGATTATAGACATGAGCCACCACACCTGGCCCGTTCCTCCGCATCCTTTATAAGAAGCTGGGGAGACACCTTTCTGGGCTCTGTGAGCTGTTCTGGAAAATTCTCAAACCCAGGAAGGAGGCTGTGGGAAACCCAGTGCAAAGCCGGTCGGTCAGAAGTGTAGGTGCCAAAACTCGCAACTGGCATCTAGAGAGGGGGCAGTCTTGGGGACTAAGCCTTCAGCCTGCAGCTTCTGATACTATCTCCAGGTAGTGGCAAAGCTGAATTGAATCAGAGAACACCCGGCTGGTGCTGAGGGTGAGAGGGAGCCTGCTCTCCTGTTAAAAGAGACACAGCTGGCCAGGCATGGTGGCTCACACCTGGAATCCCAGCACTTTGGGAGGCTGAGTTAGGTGGATCACAAGGTCAAGAGATCAAGACCATCCTGGCCAACATGGTGAAACCCCGTCTCTACTAAAATTCCAAAAATTAGCTGGGTGTGGTGGCGCATGCCTGTAGTCCCAGCTACTCGGGAGGCTGAGGCAGGAGAATTGCTTGAATCCAAGAGGATTCAAGTGAGCCGAGATAATGCCACTGCACTCCAGCCTGGCAACAGAGCGAGACAGACAGAGAGAGAGAGAGAGAGAGACAGAGACAGAGAGAGACAGAGAGACACAGAGAGACAGAGAGAGACACAAAGAAAGAGAGAAGGAGAGACAGGGAAGGAAGGGGAGGGGAGGGGAGGGGAGGGGAGGGGAGGGGGGGGGGGGGGGGAGGGAATCGAGAGACCTCACATTTGGCGTCAGTCAGGAGGAGAAAAACAGCCTCTCTCCAGCTCACAGGAGAACTCATGCCGATGGGGCCGTTTCACGGTCACATTTCTCTTCTTGGGTTCACTCTTCAGAGCCAGCGTCTGCCGAATCTCTGCTCGTGTTTCCCACTCGGGCTGTGTCAGGCGAAGTCCTGTGCCCCTGAATCCAGTGACCCTCAGCCGTCTTCCCCAAGTGTTCAACCCCCAAAGCCAAAAACACAGCAGGCCCAGACAGTCCCGCCTCTTGCTGTCTTTGCAAGGAAGAAAGAAATGGGAGAAAAACAAGCCCAGATCTTGTTTTCTTACTTGCAATATGACACTGTGCTGAGAATAAATACATAAATGCACGAAGGTTCTTCTAATGAGTAAGGAGAAGTGAACGCGTGCATCAGTAACAACTATGTTTATGGACCAGAGCTGCAGTTAATAGTTGGTTAAGAATAAAATGTGACAAGAATTAACAGAGTGTTTTTATTCACAATTAAATTTGAGACCTAATTTTTTTTAAAAAAGCAAAGGAAACACTCCTGGATCTGATATGCTCAAGTCACACCTGCTGGGTCTCCCCAAGATGCCTTCCGCCCTCCCATGACCCCAACAAAAGGGATCCTTGTCCTCCTCTTCTAAGACATTCATGTGGCCTCTCATATCAGTATCACTGCAGAGGGACAGTCCCCTCTCCCAGCAAGAGCCCCCCACAACCCTCACAAACAGTGGGGGGACTGGGGGTCTCAACCCCAGCACCACCTCCACTACCAGAATCTGTGCATGGCCTCTGACCTTGGAACCTCAGCCCCCACGACCTCCTCCTCCCACTGCTCGGCATAAGTCAGCAGTTCCGGTACCCCTAAATCTCACAGAAAACCTCATGGAGCACAGAAGGCCCCAGACAGCACTCACTCCTCCCTCAGCCACCGTCCTGGACGCCCCAAGCCACACAGCAGCCCCGTCCATCACTCCCTCTGTCCCCTGGGGCCTATAGTGTTTGGCATCCTGGTTTCCAGCTGGATCTAGGAGGCAGGCTGCCTGGGGCTCCCGCACACACATCATGGGGTGGGTCTGGACCGAGGTGGGGCTGTTGACCTGCATGGAACCTGCGAAATTGGGCCACGGTGCTGAAGTCTGCCAGCGCCTGCTCTGCTGTCCCACACTGAGGCCTAAAGGAGAGGAGCCAGCCTGGGGTCCAGGAGCTGGGGTTTCCCGTCCAGTCAGTGATGACCGGGGGATGGGGCTCAGGGGGAGAGCCCGGGCGCATCTGGAGAGTCCCGCTGTGCTGTGAGAGGCCCCCAGACTCACGCAGACTCACAGGGCTTTGGGCTTCTCAGCAGCCTGGAGAGGAGGAGCAGGAGGAGGGGACTGGAGGCCTCCTGGAGTTCCTCAGGCCTAGGGCCACCCTCAGACCAAGGCCACGCCGGCCCCTCTCCTGCTCGCTGCTCTGAAGGGCCCTCGTGTCCCCAACGCCCAGCCTGGCTCCTCTTCCTCTGGCTTTGCCCCTCAGGTCCCTGGGCCATGAGACACTCACATTTGAATCCCTCATCACCTGCAGCCCCACACAGGCACATACACACACGTGTGCATGAACACACACACGTGTGCAAATGAACATTAACACACAATGCAAAGGCACACACATGCACACACATGAACATAAACACACAATGCAAATGCACACACGTGCACGTGCACAAACATAAACACACAGTGCAAATGCACATGCACACACAAACACAATGCAAATGCACACACGTGCACGTGCACAAACATAAACACACAGTGCAAATGCACATGCACACACACACACAATGCAAAGGCACACACATGCATACGTGCACACAAACACACAATGCAAATGCACACACATGCACACACACACACGTGCACACAAACACACAATGCAAATGCACACACATGCACACACACATACACACGTGCACACAAACACACAATGCAAATGCACACACATGCACACAGAAACACACACAATGCAAAGGCACACACATGCACACAGATGAACATACACACACAATGCAAATGCACACACATGCTCATACACATGCACACACACATGCACACATGCACACCTGCACACACACAATGCAAATGCACACACATGCTCATACACATGCACACACACATGCACACCTGCACACAAACACACAATGCAAATGCACACACATGCACACACACAATGTGAATGCACACAAACACACGCAATGCAAATGCACACACAATGCAAATGCACACACATGTGCACATGAACATAAACACACAGTGCAATGCACAGACATGCATACATGCACACGAACGTGCACACCAAAAAACTGCAAATGCAGACACGCATACACACACACGTGCCTCCAGGGCTGCCCCTTCACACAGCTTCGCCTGCCTGGCTTCCCTCAGGTCCCAGTTCCCAAAGCCCTCCCCTGACCACAAGGCTTTCAGACTGGCCTTGCGTTTGGCCCCACAGTGGAGGCAGAGCCAGGCACCACCTCAGAGATGGCTCAGTCCACCCGCTGCTGCCAGACCAGGTCAGAAAGGCCCAAAGAGGCCACATCATGCTGAGGTCACCTGGCCTGGCCAAGGGAGCTGGGTCCAGGCTCAGCCCTCCAATTCCCGGGGTCTCTTCCCAGACCCCAGGAGGCCTGAGGGGTGAGGGGATCTCAGGGCCTGAACTGTGACTGTGAATGTGGGATGTGGAGCTGGGCCAGGGCCCCAGAGCACAGGCTGCAGGAAGGGACCTGGCGGTCTTGGAGGCAGGAAGAGCCCACAGCCGTCCACCCCACTTCCCATCACGCCCAAAGCAGGTGTCGGTCAGCTGGGACAGGCCATCTCGAATTGGCAACCACCCTGCTGAAATACAAGATTTTAAGTAAGCCCCGCTCTGCAACTCTGGCCAACACGGCTCTCCACATTTGTTTGCCTAGCTCAGAAGGGGGGAAAAAATACCAAGAGGCAAGCGCTTCCAGTGAAAACGTATCCAACTCCCCATCAAAAGGTTGTGCTGTGGGCCCATGGCCAGGGAGTATTCTTGGATTGGACCTCTTCCCTTGCCCTAAATTTAACCAGCTGGAAATCTTTTTTTAAGCTGCATCCTATTCAACCTTTTGAAATAAAGATTTGCCTTTTAATGGGAAATGTGCATTCCATTGTGGAGAAGGAGCCGGCACCCTTGGCTCAGCCCCCTTCCTACTGGCACACGGCTTCCCGGTTTTGGCTGCAAACCCAGGAGAGCTCACATGTGCGGGGGTGGAGGCCCCTGACCGCCAAGGCCGCCGTCCCTGGGCCGAGGGGACAGTCTGAGACGGGCACAGAGGCTTTCTTAGGGAAAGCAGGAAATTAAAAGCAACAGCAATGAAAAGACACCCTGCCAAGAAAATAAATAAGACGTTCTTCCACTTTTACTCATGAACGTGCCCCAGGCATGGGACCTGCATGCACCCTGTGGCCGGGGGAAACACCCACACACACCAGCTGGGTTCAAATCTCACCATACCCCTCCTAGCTCATGAAACATCCCTGTGTCTCAGTTTCCCCATCTGCAAATCGGGGTGATGACAGCACCTGCCTCCCAGGGAGTGCTACACGGATTGAGTTAATAGCGGTTCGGCACATTGGTAAGAGAACAGCTGGGGCCAAATGATACATGCTAGATAAAATGCATTGTGTCCTGGAAATGGCTTGCTACCAAATCACGCAGGAGGGAGAGTCAGGAGCAGGCAGAAACGTTCCATCCAGGTTCCATTCTGTGGCCTCAGGTGTGAGGCCAGTGCCATCCAGGGGCTGCAGGAACAAGATGTGGCCCTCACCAGTGTGGAGAGATGAGGCAGATGTGGAGGTGGCCCCAAAGTGGGAGATGTCGGGGCAGACCTGGCAGTTGGGACTGTCTTTAGGGACAAAAAGGGACATGAGCCAACCCCAAGGAAACTGGGCAGGCAGAAAGGGCAGGGCCAGCATGGGAGCAGCTCCCATCCTCCTGCAGACACACTAGGACGCCAGATGACAATGGAGCCTGTGTTCTAAGCGCCTGGTCCAGGTGGAGGCAATGCAGGTTGGTAGGGCCCAGGAGAGGAGGCAGGCACTGTTTCAGGACCCTACGTATGTAGACAATTTGCTTCTCAAATGTATCACAGAAGTGGCTGGGCCTGTGTAAGGTATGAGGACCTGATGGAGACTGAATGGTGATAGAGAAGACCAGAGAGAACCGCCCATCGGCTAAGTCCCAGAGCGCCTGGGGCGTCCGGTCCCTTGCACAGGACAGAAAGTAGGCAGTGCGCAAAGGAAGGCACCCTCTGGGGACGGCACTGAGGGCCCCAGCAGCCGCAGACACTGGAGGGGGACATGGGAAGCTGAGAGGAAGTCTGTACAGGCACAGGGCTGTGAGCTGTGAGTTCCAAGGACAGGACTGCACAGGGCATGGCCACCTCTGCCCAGCAGATGCTGTCTGGGAGGGCACAGGGGAGCCTGGGCAGAATGAGGGGTGCACATGTGGAAAATGCACCCAGCTGGACCTCTACTGCACAGCTACCTGAGCACGTGTGCACGTGTGTGTGCATGTGTCTGCAGGTGCATGTGTGCCTGTGTGTGCATGTGTCTGAGTGCACATACATGTGTGTGCATATGTAGGCACATGTCCCCAAGACGAAGGAGGGCAGATCTTACAGGCCAGCTGTAAAGAGGGAGGGGGACCCCTGGCCTAGAGCAGCAGATCGCAGTAAGCCCAAATCAGGGATTCATTCTCTTCATTCTAACCTTGGAAGAAGAACTCTAGGAAGTTACGAGAATTGCAGTCACTGCCTATGTGTACCCAAGGTGTACACACTTGACTGTACACATTACACCCTGATGAAAACGTTCACTAGGATAGAATATTCGCATCGTTGGATGTCAAACTGTACATTATTTTGGTAGGAAGGTTGGGGCTTCATGAGATGACCTCTCAGAGTTCTCAGGTTTCTTAAGGACTATAAGGGGGGTGGAATCATGGCCCCAAAGACAGCCGCATCCTCATCTCCAGCACCCATTCCCTGCTTCTGTGAACCTACTCTCTGTGAACTCATTTCCTTGCATGGAAGAAGGGACCCTGCACACGGGAATCAGTTAAGGATCTGGAGATGGGAGACAACCCAGGTGGGCAGGTGTGATCCCAGGGTCCCTGGAAGTGGGAGACAGAGGCAGGAAGTCAGAGGGATGTGATGGATGGAGCTGGAGGAGGGCACAAGCCAGGGAGTGCCACACCTCGAGAAGCTAGAAAGATAAGGAAGCAGAGTTTCCACACTTCGAGCCTGCACAGGGGACACGGCCCTGCCGACACCTTCATTTCAGCCCAGCCTAAGCTCCAGACTGTAAGATAACAAATCTGTGGCTGGGCACAGTGGCTCATGCCTGTAATCTCAGCACTTTGGGAGACTGAGGCAGGATGATCACTTGAGCCCAGGAGTTCAAGACCAGCCTGGGCAGTGAAGTGAGAACCTGTATATACTTTTTTTTTAAATAAAGATAATAAATGTGTGTTATTTAAAGCCACTAAACATGTAGTGTTTGTTAGGGCAATAACAGGGAACCATCACACACTGTGAGTCTCCAGGCACTGGGAGTCTCTCTCCAGACTGCCACCATCCTCCCAAGGAACTTCCTTTCTTCCACCACACTCAGGACCTGCCCCCTTACCAGACAGGAATGAAGGTGCGCCATTGGGAGGCCGTGCGCCGTGAGCGTCTTAAGGGACAACATGCCCGTGGAGACGCACGTGTGCCATGGAGGAGGCAGAGGTACCCTGCAGATGGGAAGATGCAGAGCTGCTCAGGGCGTGCCTGGCCACACACTGTGGCAGTTCCTACACCCATGATGCCGGTGGCTGTCCTGTGGGCTTACACACACACACACACACACACACACGTGTGCATGTGTGCAGGCGCCAGCTCCCTCCAGCCAGCCCATCCCTGCTGGGAGCCGGAGTGCACATCTGGACACCCAGCTTCCCTCAGCCCCTCCCCAGTCACAGCTCAGAGCATGCAGGCCCTGCTTGGAGGGCCATTCATCAGCCTGGTTTCCCAGAAGAGCTTTCATGCCATGGGCCTGTGTGGGCACCTGCACCCATGTGGACCTTTTGTAACCGGGGAGCTTGTGCCGCTTCTGTGGGTAGTTCTGGGTGCACATGCTGGATGGGCACACATGTGGGGACATGCATGTGGGCATCCAGTGGCATGCATGTGTGGGAAGAAAGTTGCCCAGGTGCCATGGCAAGAGACTAAAGGCACAATCTGTCCCAGCATGATAAATGGTTAGATATAGCAATGATACCAAATATATTTACTGATTAGTTATAGCAATGACACCAATTAGATACAATCACATAATCAATTATATACTCAATCTTATTACATTATTATTCTCTATGATTAACCTTTTCATTAGTATTACAGTGTAGGAACATTTTTAGCCTTATAGAAATAATCGGGTGAAATGTAATTCTGAACTGAAGGGACATTATGAGAAGTGATCAGGAGGTAAGGGTAAATGCCCTGTGGCAGCGCCAGCGCCTGGGGAGGTGCCCGCTCCTTAGCAGGCCTCGAGGGGGACTTCCCCGTTCACTGGGGAGTTCAGAGAACACTCTGCTCCGTCCAGCTCTCGAGGAAGGTCTGACACTGGCCAGGCCGGCCCACAGACATCCCGGGGCTTAAACACCACTCCATGGTGCTGTGCTCCGACGGTCACCATCCTCATCCACCTTCATGTTCCACTTTCCCACCCGATGCTCCCTTGCAAATTCTTAGGTGTAAGAATAGAGGAATCCTAAGTCTTTGATCTCTCTGATAAGTGCACAGAAAGACACTGACGCATGTGCCTCCCCTCCTTGCAGTGGCTACCTAAGAGGGAGGGGCCTTTTGTACTGTACCCATGTGACCCCCCATATTGTAAGAATGTCATTTGCTTGACCCCTACTCATGTTAGATGAGCCACTCTCCAACCCTGCCCCCCTGCCTTGTATACAATAAATATCAGCATGTCCATGCATTCGGGGCCACTGCTGGACACCGAGTCTTGGCAACCGTGGTCCCAGCCTAGTTGAATTATTCTCTTATCTCTGTGTCTTGTGTCTTTCTTTCCTGTGATCTATCATCCGCACACAAAAGAACACCCACCAGACCCTGCAGGGCTGGACCCTGCATGCATGTGCATGTGTTACAGGGGCTGGCAGGTCCAAGGACTGAAGCCTCGTGGAGTCAGAGCCCTGTGGCCTCCTCCAAGCACCTGCATCTTCCCCTACTGAGGTCCCTGAGTCACCGTGACAGTTGGTGCCCAGCCTCTGGGGTTGCCAGCCCAGCCCAGCCCCGCCCCACCAAGCCCCCCCCCGGCCCACCCCAGCCCAGCCCAGCCCCGCCCCGCCCTGCCCTGCCCTGCCCTGCCCTGCCCACCGGAGGGTGGGAAGTTTCCTCTGGAAGGCCCTGTCACAGCTGCACCTGAGAGGCCCAGCTCTCAGCACAGGCCCTGAGGGACAGCTGTGAGGACAGAGGCCGAGGAAGTTCTCATTTCCATGACAACAGCGGGCAGGGGTCATAGGAGCTGCCAGAAGCTGAGAAAGGCAAGGAAAGACCCCCCTCCCCAAGAGAATGTCGGGGAGAGCGAGGCCCCACTGGCACCTTGACCTCAGGCTTCTGCTCTCTGAGGCCGTGAGTGAGCACATGCCTGTTGCTTTCAGCCGCCCCATGTGGGGTCTTTTGTTACAGCAGTCGGGGGAAATGTACATGGCTCCTGCTGGGGTTTGCGCCCATCACCCACGCTCCAAGTACAAAGTGGTTCCCCAGAAACCACATGGATGGGGAGGGCCCCAGATCACAGCCAGGGTGCAACCCACCCACAGGGGCCACGCGCCCGGCCCTGCTGTTGTCCTAGGCAGGATACCCTGTCATTCTGGTACAAAACTGTGTTTGCTCCCTGCAGAGCTGTAAAAACACCTCCTCGTGGAATTCAGATCTTTCTGCCTATCCAATTCCCAAGTTCAAAGAATGATGGAAACAAGAAACACCGCCAAGCCTAAGATGGCAGAGCTGAAGCCAGCCCTCTTCCCCGGAGGGGAGGTGGAGGTCAGGCAGCAGGAGCCCAGGCAGAGGCTTGGGTCAGGACAGCAGTCCCATCCCCAAGGGCGAGGAGCAACACGGGAGAAAGAGGCCAGGAGCTGGGCTCTGTGCGGAGTCACTGCAGGCTGATTCTCACTGCTTTAACGGGGTCAAAAATATGACCAAGTATTTAGAAATGAGAGCTGGCCAGGAATGGGAAATCTCCAAAAGAGACCAGAGGTGCCTGGGAGCACTTTCTAGAGTGTGCGTCATTTGCGCCTGCTCTAGGGGCAGGTGCCCAAACGTTGCATTTTCCAAGACCACCCTGGCCCTCCAGGCCCCATCCTAGGCCTATAAAAACCCGAGACCCCAGGGGGCACACAGAAGCCACTAGACAGCGAGAGGAACACATCAGCAGAAGAAGACAAGTGGCTGGGCACGGAGAGGCCATTGAGGGAGCGTGTCAGCAGCCCGACTCCAGGGGAAAGCCATCTCCCTTCTGGCTCCCCCATCTGCTGAGAGCTACTTCCACTCAATAAAACTTCGCACTCATTCTCCTAGCCCATGTGCAATCCGGTTATTCCAGTACACCAAGTTAAGAAACCCCAGGATACAGAAATCCCTCTGTCCTTGTGATGAGGCAGGGGGTCAAACTGAGCTGGTTAACGCGAGCCGGCTATAGACAGCTAAACTAGAAGAGCACCCGTATCACACGCCCACTGGGGCTTCAGGAGCTGCAACTGCACCCCTAGACACCGCCGTGGGGTCGGAGCCCCACATCCTGCCCGTCTGTGTGTCCCCTGGAAGTGTGAGCAGCGGGGCACTGAAGCAGCAGCCACTCCCCATCGCACACCATACAAAGGGAACAAGGGAACCTTTCTCGTTTCACCTCTGCCACCCTCTCCTTCTCCCTACACCCCTTCTGTCTCATCTCCCCACAGTCCTTCCTGCCATCATCAGGGTTTCAAAGGGACAGTCCCCTTGGCATGGAAGGAACCAGCAATGACAGACATGTGGCTCTAGGCAGCACCTCCAGCTCTAGAGGCCCAGCTGCTTCCTCCTGGCCACTGTGAGGAGGGTGGAGATGAGGAAGGTCCCTTCTGAAGCCAGAACAGAACAGTCCCCGAAGTTCCCGGTAAAGCCCCCACCACCCATTTCCCCCGAAAGCGTTAGTTTGGAATTTGTCTATTTACAGATCCTCGGCATCACAGAGAGTATGGGGGCAGCCATTCATTAATAACTCACAGAAGCCAGGGGACCAATTAGAATGGGTTTTCTATTTCAGGGCATGCCAGAAAAGCCACTGGGACCTGGAGCAGCCATTCCAGGAGTGGGTGGGGGTGGGCAAAATGGTGGTCAGAAAAAATCCTACAGAGGAATCGTTTCAAGAAAAAATACTAAAATAGAAAGCAACGATCCATTGTTAAACACTTCACATGTGTTTTCCCAAAGGTCCCTGCAACTTGCTTCTGGAAGAGCAAATGGAAAACTTTGGGAATGTAATTTTCATTGTCTATTTTACACCCACGTGGCCTGCTCCCTCCCCACGCCCATGCAGGAGCTGGGCAGTCTGCATCAAGGTCCTCTTTCTCAGGCTCCAACGGTGGCAGTCGTGGCGGAGCGGCTGGGGACGCAGCAAGCAGGCAGCAGCCCTGTGCACGCAGGGAGCGGTCTGGCCTTCGCAGGGTTTTATTGTATTATTTAACACCCCAGCCTTTCAGTGTGTGCCTGCTGCACAGTTTATGTTCCCAGCAGAGGGACGATAACTGAAGGAATATTTGCAAAAAGCTGAGTTGAGTAAATATTTTATGCCCGTTAATGCAACGGCTCGGTAATGTTGTGTGGGGGCAGGCGGGCAGAGGAGTCAGCGGTGCGAATGTGCAGAGGGTGACGGGTTCCCGTGAGCTGCAGCCAAGCTCTGTCGACTCTCAGCCCACCTTTGAGGCCACCTAGTCAGAGGGTGGAGGGGTGTACAGCACACCCCCTTTACCCTCGCTGACTTGGCTTGGTTCCAGCAGAGGTTGAAATAAGCACACCTGAAGCCCTGAGGTCACTACTTAAAAAGACAAAACTTCCCGTGAGCTCACGCCCTTGGTTCAGTTAATGCGCATCTCAAAGTGGGGTGCCTGGGGCACCAACTGGTTAGAACCTCAAGTTCTCAGGCCATGCCCAGACCCATGGGGTCAGATGCTCTGGGGGTGGGCGTCATGAGCTGTGTTACACGAGCCCTCTGGGGGATCCCGTATGGTCGAATGCAGACTCACTGACTGGGGCCACCAGCTATCCAGCTCCCATGTCCCTGTCCAGGAAAGCCCTTCCACCTCTCTTGGTGAAGCCGCCCTGATGGCCACACCATGGCCTGTGTCCATCTCAGGTTCTCAGGATTCGACGAATTACACGATGACCCAGCTAGGGGATCAAGCATCCCCCACGTAGCATCTACAACCAGATGGGGCTTGGATTTATATTCCAGCCCTGGACCCACCCACTGGCACCCAAACCTGCCCACTCTCACCTCTAGACCTGCCCACTCTACCTCTGACCCACCCACTCTCACCTAAGACACACCCAGTCTCACCTAAGAGACACTCATTCTCACCTCAGACCCACCCAGTCTCACCTCAGACCCACCCACTCTCACCTCAGACCCGCCCACTCTACCTCAGACCCGCCCACTCTCACCTCAGACCCGCCCACTCTCACCTCAGACCCGCCCACTCT
>NW_022436988.1:3346923-3347032 GCF_009761245.1 Sapajus apella | reverse complement strand
GCACATCTACCCTGCTCCACACGCTCCTCTCTGCAAACCACAGCGGGCCAGCAGCGCCCTGGCCTCCTCCCCCCCCCCCCCCCCCCCCCCCCCCCCCCCCCCCCCCCCC
>NW_022436988.1:3339454-3346823 GCF_009761245.1 Sapajus apella | reverse complement strand
CCCCCTCCTCCTCCTCCCCCTCCTCCTTCCTCTCTCTCCTCCTCTCTCCCTCCTCCTCCCTCTCTCCCTCCTGCTCCCTCTCTCCCTCCTCCTCCCTCTCTCCCTCCTCCCTCTCTCCCCCCTCCTCCCTCTCTCCCTCCTCCTCCTCCCTCTCTCCCTCCTCCTCCTCCCTCTCTCCCTCCTCCTCCTCCTCTTCCCCTCCTCCTCCCTCTCTCCCTCCCCCTCCTCCTCCTCCCCCTCCTCCTTCCTCTCTCCCCTCCTCTTCCCCTCCTCCTCTCTCCCTCCTCCTCCCTCTCCCTCCTCCTCCCTCTCCCTCCTCCTCCCTCTCTCCCCCTCCTCCTCCCCCCTCCTCCCTCTCTCCCTCCTCCTCCTCCCTCTCTCCCTCCTCCTCCTCCTCTTCCCCTCCTCCTCCCTCTCCTCCTTCTCCTCCCTCCTCCCTCTCCTCCTTCTCCTCCCTCCTCCCTCTCTTCTTCCTCCCCTCCTCCTCCCTCTCTTCTTCCTCCACCCTCGCCTCCTCTTCCTCTGCCTACTGCTCCTCCCCCTCTTCCTCCTCTCCCCACTTCCTCCTTTCTCCTCCTCCCTCTCTTCCTCCCCATCTTGCTCCACCTTCCCCCCTTCTCTGCCACCACCGCCACTGCCGCCTCAGCCTCAGCTGCCTCCTCCTCTTTCCCTCTTCCTCCCTCTCCCCCTCTTCTACCTCTTCCTCTTCCCCCCACTCCTCCACCGCCTCCTCCTCATACCCCAGGCAGCCCCTTCAGGTCTCAGTCCCATCAAGCTCAGGCCTGGGACCCACACAAACCGGGGTCAGGTGCTGACCCCTCTGCAAGACCCTTGCTGGGCCCCAGGGCCACCTGGGTCCTTGCTGTCGAATGGGAGCACTAGTTGTCATGGTGACAACCCCAGCAGTGCCCAAGGGGCTGGAGCGCATACCAGGTGGCCCAGCCTGTCCGTAAGTGGATGGCTCCGCAAAGTTCTCTGTGCGCAAGGGGTCCCCAGGTTCTCCTGGGAAAACACGAGGCCCTCCCTCCTGGCCTTCCAGACTCAACGGAGCTTCTCCAGGCTGCAGGGACAATGGGCAGGAACTGTTCCAAAGCTAAGGGCCTGGGGCAGAATCAGCAGTAGCCAGTGGCACCGCAGGGTTCCCGAGAGAGCCTGGAAGATCTCTGCAAAGGCAGGAGCAGAGGGAGAGAGGACACCAGGGTGGACGAGGGGCGGGCACGGTGGTGGTGGTGGGAGGGGAGAGGAGGAGGAAGGCAGGCCAAGGCTGTCCACGGGGATGGGGCCAGCGTCTTTCCATGCCCACAGCAGCCATGCCAGATGGGGCACCAGCCAGCCAGGCACCAGCCTGGGAAGACCGAACAGGAAGCCCCATGACGGAACGGCTGGGGTATGCCCAAGGGAGGGGCTCAGAGGCAACCCAGGGATAGAGCAGAGCGGCTGAGCTCTCTGTGCCTCTGTTTCCCCACACACAAAAGAGACGCAGGGTTGCAGCGCTGCAAGGGCGGGGGTCGGAGGCGGCACGAGCCTCCTAACAAGCAACGGCGCAGCTGCAGTGGTTGTTTCTGAGAATGCGAGGATCACAAAAGGGAGGCAGATGGTCAAAGTTAAAATGTAAAACAGGTGCGCAAGCCAGGCTCGGGGCACAGCTACTCGGGAGGACCGCTTGAGCCCAGGAGTTTGAGGCCAGCCTTGGCCACGTAGTCAGACCCTGTCTCGAGTAATTAAAATAAAACAAACAGGTGTTCAAATAAAACCTTATGCAAGCATGTTCACGGGGCCCAATTCGCACTGGCCAAAGGGTGGAAGCAACTCGAATGTCCATCAAGGAAGAAAGGCTCAACAAAACGTGGTGAGCATAGGCAGTGGACCACCACCCAGCGAGACGGAGGGACGGAAGACGCCTGAGAACGTCTGCTTGAAGAAGCCAGGTGCAAAAGGTGCATATCCTGAGATTCCACTGATACAGGATGTCCGGGACAGGCAGATCCAGAGACAGAAGGCAGATGTGTGGGTGCAGTGACCACTAATGGCTAAGGGTTTCCTCTGGGGAGATGGGAATGTTCTGGATCTAGATAAAGGTGGTTGTGTGAGTCCGTTCTTGCATTGCTATAAAGAACCACCTGAGGCCGGGCACAGTGACTCACACCTGTAACCCCCGCCCTTTGGGAGGCCGAGGCGGGTGGATCACCTGAAATCAGGAGTTCGAGACCAGCCTGGCCAATAGGGTGAACCCCTGTCTTTAATAAAAAAAAAAAAATTACAAAAATTAGCCAGGCGTGGGGGCGGGCGCCTGTGGTCTCAGTTACTTGGGAGGCTGAGGCAGGAGAATCACTTGAACGTGGGAGGCGGAGGTTGCAGTGAGCCGAGATCCCATCACTCCAGCCTGGGCAACAGAGTGAGTCTCAGTCTCAGGAAAAAAAAAAAAAAAAAACCACCGGAGACTGGGTGATTTATAAAGAAAAGAGGTTTCCTTGGCTCACGGTTCTGCAGGCTGTAGGGGAGGCATGGCTGGGGAGGCCTCAGGAAACTTACACTTTGGCGGAGGGCGGGAGGAAGCAGGCACGTCCCACGGGGCCGGAGCTGGGGGAAGGGGGGAGGGGCGACACACTTTTAAACACCCAGGACTCGTGAGAACTCACTCCCTATCACGAGAACAGGAAGGAGGAAATCGGCCTCCGTGATCCCATCACCTCCCTCCAGGTCTTTCCTCCAGCCGCGGGGATTACAGATCAGCGTGAGATGTGAGCGGGAAGCAAATCAAACCGTGTCCGTGGTGGCTGCACGCACTGCGTATGTGCTAAAAGCCACTGAATTCTTCACTGTAAAATGGTTAATTTTATATTATGGGAATTTCACCCAGATAACATAAAATTTGAAAAATAAAGTTAAGCCAACAGCAATGGCCCGGCATGCTGGCTCACGCCCCTAATCCCAGCACTTTGGGAGGCCCAGGCAGGTGGGTCACTGGAGCTCAGGAGTTTGAGACCAGCCTGGGCAACATGGCAACATCCTGTCTCTACAAAAAGTACAAACATTGGATGGGTGTGGTGGTGCACCTGTGGTCCCAGCGACTAGGGAGACTGAGGCAGGAGGAGGCATTGAGCCTGGGAGGTTGAGGCTGCAGTGAGCTGGGATCGTACCACTGCACTGCAGCCTGGGTGATGAAGCAAGACCCTGTCCCAAAAATAGCAATAATAATGGCAGAAAGCACTCAGAAGGTGCTCCCTCTGAGCCGGACAGGATTCTGGGGGCTTTGGCCCAGTGAATTGAGGCAGGACCCTATGGGGTGGGAACTTCTCTGTTGCCTTTTTCCTGCTGAAGGAACTGAAGCTCAGAGAGGGTGAGTGACTTACCCAAGGACACCCAGCCACTAAGAGGCCAGGGGGACAAGAGAACTGAGTGTAAGAGGAACTCAGGAAGAGGCTGACAGGAAGAGAGCAGGGGGCAGTGAGCGGCTGTCCTCAGCATGGTCCCAGCCTTGCAGGCAGCACCCTGGCTCCCAAAGGTGGCCGCAGTAGGACAATGCTGGAGGGAGCCAGAGGTGGGGCAGGCGGGAGGGGCCGCCTGAGCCCTCAGCGGGCTCCTTGGAGAGTGACCTGGACTACAACCTTGACCCTGGCACCCCACGCCCCCACCCTGCGCCAGCTCCCCTGACGGGAGAAAATGGATGGACCTCCTTTAAAGGAGCCGTTCCTGAGCCTGGGGAGCGAGACTTCAGAGCCTGTCTGAAAACACCAACCACCAAAGAAACCTCAGTTGTGCTCCCAGAATCTGCTGCCGGTGGGAAGGGGCTGCTGCACATGCGTCTCTTTGGAATTGGTTTTTTGTTAGAACTCGGCATGAGACATCCTCCTGGCACCCTCAGCCCTCCGGGATACACCCGAGGCACCCCGCCCCTCAGAGGTTAGGAACGGGGCCAGGAAGGTGCTCTCCATGCCTTGGCCAGACACAGGACCCTCCTGCAGGCTCCCACAAGTCCACTGGGGCTGGGCGTGTCCCACACCATCCCACCCCACCCACCCACCTTCCATCCAGGAAAGAGCGCAACTTGCCTGGGCTCAGTGTCCCCTCCTCTGAGACAGAGCCTGGCCCCGTCCTGGGTGCCCCTGGTCCCACAATCCCTCCTCACTCCCGTTGACGTCACCCGGCCTGGGGAATGCACCTGCAGCGCAGACACGTGACTGAGCATCTTCCTGTCCTGGCGCCTCTTGGCGTCAGGCCCTGGGAAGCCCCTCCACGGAGCTGCAGACCCCCATCCCACCCACTTGCAAAGCCCCTCATCTGCAGTGGCGGCTTTGTTCCCAGGATGCACCCCACGCCCTGCTTAGGCATGGCCCCAGACCCTCAGGAGCCCCCAAAACATGAGACCACCGGCCACCTGCCAGCTGCCAGGAGGGGCTTTGGGACCCCAGAGGAGCATGGCTGAGCATGCCCCAGGGACAGAGGACCCAGCACGACAGAATCCAGCCTGGGACACAGCCAGCCACGCAGCCTCATCGAGGTTCAGCGCAGGACGAGGTGGATGAGAAAAGTCCCACCAGGGGCTGGAGCAGATGGGGTGGACTCCGGACCCCTGCCCGGCCACCATCTGTCCTGCCAGTCGGTCCGTCTACCCAGGCAGCCCCTCCTCCCGGGCACCATCTGCCCGGCTGTACTAGGCCCTCATCCTGGCTCCTCCAGGGCCCTCGGGAAGAGACAGAGCCAGGACCCACACCTCCACTGCCTTGGGCCCGCCCCATCTGGCACCTCTAGGAGAAGAGGGCAGAAGGAGCTTGGCCAGGGCAGGGGCACTCCAGGGCAGCCAAAGGCCCTGGCCAGCTATCTCACCACGAGATGGGCAGAGAGAGGGGGAGGGGAAGAAGGGGAGGGGCTACAGGAAGACAAGGGCCCCTCCCCTCATCCTCCCCTGCCCACGTGGCCCCGGGCGGGAGGGGGACGCTGGTCAGGAGCATCCCAGCCAGTCCAGGCCTCTGCTCCCCCCAGCTTCTCCTCCCTTGCGGGCAGCCCTTCTGGGCTCCTGAGGTGCTGTGCAGCCCCTTCCCCCACCCTGGGACCCCCAGTGCCTGAGAAGAAAGAGGAGTTCTTCCATGGAGGGTCCAGTGCAGGCCAGGGGTGGGGGGTGCTGGCCCTCAGGATGCCAGGTCCCCAAGACATAGGGGCATGGGACGCCCCGGCTCTGCCTCCACGGTCCAGCAGCCCCAGAGCCCCCTGCTCAGAAGCCGGCGATGGGAGGGCAGGGCCTGCCCCTGGGACCCACCTTGGGCGCAGCGATCACGGGGCCCTGAGCAGACAGCAGCACAGCCTGTGAGTCCAGGGCCGGGCAAGTCGGTGAGTGCACCCCCAGGGCTGGAATGAGAGGTTCCTATGGATGACGCTGGCGGCCCCCGCCCCTCACTCCACCTCCAGTCCTGAGGAGGCACACGGGTCCCCCTGGCTTACGAAGTGACCCCAGCCTGCTGCCCACTCTGGGTCCTCCTCACTCTGTGGCCTGCAGGGTCAGGAGCGTGACTTCGGTGTCAGGAGAGGGCCTTCGGGGAGGAGTGGGGTTCATTATAAATTACACCCCACGAACCCGGCTGTCAGGCGAGGGCTGGGCTGGGGTCCACCCTGCTCTCTGCTGGGGAGGATCAGCCCTAAGGGGTGCCTGGGTGGGTCCCCACGGCAGGCCAAGAGGGCACACCCTGGGCACGTTCCACCCCCTCTCTCTGGTCCCTCAGCCCCTACTCGCCACCTGCCCTGAGCAGCCCCCAGGGAGCACCTGCAGGAAAGATGCTGAGGGGCTGGAAGGCAGGAGCCCCGGCTGAGGCTGTGACCCCAGCTCTGCTCCCCAGCATGTCTTAGGACCAGCCAAGACCCAAGGACAGGTGGACAATCAGGGCTGGGTGTCCACCCCCCTCCCCATCATGGCCCTCCTGCGGGACCCCCAGGAAGACCATCTTTCATTGACCGAAGACAGAGGACGCCCCCCTGCTGACACTCACTCCCCACGCACCCCGGAGCCCATGGGTCCCCTTCCCACCTCCACTGCACTGGGCCAGCCCGGTGCCCGCACACCCTGGGTGGGCCACGGATAATCACACAAACCTGCCGGGCCCAGTGGTTCAAGCCTATAATCCCAGCTCTTTGGGAGGCCGAGGCGGGTGGATCACAAGGTCAAGAGATCGAGACCATCCTGGTCAACAAGGTGAAACCCTGTCTCTACTAAAACTACAAAAAATTAGCTGGGCATGGTGGCACGTGCCTGTAATCCCAGCTACTCAGGAGGTTGAGGCAGGAGAATTGCCTGAACCCAGGAGGCGGAGGTTGCGGTGAGCCGAGATCGCGCCATTGCACTCCAGCCTGGGTAACGAGAGCGAAACTCCGTCTCAAAAAAAAAAAAAAAATCACGCAAACATACACTTTCCTTGTAGGAGCCGGCAGGTGACAACCAGTGTCGTACTTCCCTGCATTAGAACACCCCAGTCAACAGGGCGGAAAGGGGCCCGAGCCAGGGACCTGAGGGAGCCAGCCAGGTGCTCGGCCTGCCTTGCCGGGGGATGCACCAAACTCCCCTCCGCGCGCCCTGCGGGGCCCAGGAGACTCTGTCCTCCCTGGCTCCCCCCGGGGTGGACGTTGGCCAGGATGGTCTCCATCTCCTGACCTCGTGATCCACCTGCCTCAGCCTCCCCAAGTGCTGGGATTCCAGGCGTGAGCCACCGTGCCTGGCCACTTTTTTTTTGAGTGGAGTTTGGAGAAAACTGGGGTGGATGTTGGAATAAAGTGGGGACAACACGGTGAGACCCCAGCCCCGGAGGTGCCCTCGGCAGGAGCCTGAGCGCAAGCAGGGCTATTTATGGCTGGACAGCACCACCTGGTGGACACACTGGAGATTACCAAAGCCAAGCGGCCACTTCGTTCTTGGCTCCAGGATGTTCTCAGCGGGGGCTTCCTTTCCCTCTCCCCAGCATCGGGGGCTTTGTGACCACCAGAGACGCCTTCCAGGCCTGGACAACGCGGCGAGATCCCACCTCTACACACACAAAAAAAAAAACAAACACCAAAATTAGCGAGGCGTGGTGGTCCCAGGTACTCAGGAGGCCGAGGTGGGAAGATCGCTTGAACACAGAGGTCGAGGCTGCAGTGAGTCATGGTCATGTCACCGCACTCCAGCCAGGGGGAGAGAGAGAGAGCCTATCTCTAAAAAAAAAAAAAAAAAAAAAGAGAGGAAAAGAAGACCAGGCGCAGTGGCTCTTGCCTGTAATCCCAGCACTTTGGGAGGCCAGGGCAGGCGGATCACCTGAGGTAGGGAATTCAAGACCAGCCTGACCAACGTGGAGAAACCGGGTCTCTCCTAAACATGCAAAATTAGCTGGGCGAGGTGGTGGGCACC
>NW_022436988.1:3336083-3339354 GCF_009761245.1 Sapajus apella | reverse complement strand
CCTGTGATTCCAGCTACTTGGGAGGCTGAGGCAGGAGAATCACTTGAACCGGGGAGGGGGAGGTTACTGTGAGCTGAGATTGCGCCACTGCACGCCAGCCTGGTGACAGAGCAAGGCTGTCTCAAAAAAGAGAAAAGAAAGAAGCCCCTGTCTTCTAATCAAATGTTTCTGGTTTTCAATGAGCCCAATCCAGGCACTTAAAATAAGGCAAGAAAATGAGTGCCCCTGGAGAAAGGGTTTCTCTTCACCAAGCTCGTCCTGACCCTGGCACTCACCCACTGTCCAGGGCAACTCACCCTTCCTCCCCCCACTCATGGGAGGGCACCCCAACGTACCACTTCTGAGGGAAAAACAGTAGAAACCCCTGGCCAAAGAGGAGACAAATGGAGCCTACAATCAAGACGTGACATCTTCTTTTTAAATCTATTTATACCTTTTGTGTATTCATCATGTAATTTTTGTGTATTCATTGTGTGATTTTTGTATATTCATTGTGTGATTTTTGTGTATTCATTGTGTGATTTTTGTGTATTCATTGTGTGATTTTTGTGTATTCATTGTGTGATTTTTGTGTATTCATTGTGTGATTTTTGTATATTCATTGTCTGATTTTTGTGTATTCATTGTGTGATTTTTGTGTATTCATTGTGTGATTTTTGTGTATTCATTGTCTGATTTTTGTGTATTCATTGTGTGATTTTTGTGTATTCATTGTGTGATTTTTGTATATTCATTGTCTGATTTTTGTGTATTCATTGTGTGATTTTTGTGTATTCATTGTGTGATTTTTGTGTATTCATTGTCTGATTTTTGTGTATTCATTGTGTGATTTTTGTGTATTCATTGTCTGATTTTTGTGTATTCATTGTGTAATTTTTGTGTATTCATTGTGTAATTTTTGTGTATTCATTGTCTGATTTTTGTGTATTCATTGTGTGATTTTTGTATATTCATTGTCTAATTTTTGTGTATTCATTGTGTATAATTGCTGAATATGCAATGAATACACAAAAGCTATAAATAGATTTAAAGAGAGAAACCAAATCAAATCCAAACCCCACCTGTAATCTGCTGGGAAGACAGGTTCCAGCTCTCTACTCTGAAAATTGCCAATTAAAAGAAAAGAATTAGGAATTTCCCTTTTAAACTATATTTCAGGATAACTCAATGACTCCAGTGGACAAGAACAAGCTTTTTTTTTTGTTTTTGTTGTTTGTTTGGTTTTCGTTTTTTGTTTTTGAGATGGAGTCTTGCTCTGTTGCCCAGGCTGGGGTGCAATGGCACGACCTTGGCTCACTGCAAACTCCACCTCCTGGATTCAAGTGATTCTTCTGCCTCAGCCTCCCGAGCAGCTGGGATTACAGTGCCTGCCACCAGGCCCTGCTAATTTTTTGTATTTGTAGTAGAGACAGGGTTTCGCCATGTTGGCCAGGCTGATCTTGAACTCCTGACCTAGGGGATCCACCCACCTCAGCCTCCGAAAGTGCTGGGATTACAGGTGTGAACCTCTTTGCCCGGCATGTTTGGTTATTTTTTTTTTAAGAGACAAGGTCTCACTCCATCACCCAGGCTGGAGTGCAGCGGTGCAATCACAGCTCACTGCAGCCTTAACCTCTTGCGCTCAAGGGATCCTTCTGCCTCAGCCTCCTGAGCAGCTAGGACTACAGGCGCGCACCACCACACCTGGCTAATGTTTTATTTTTTTGTAGAGATGGGTCTCAGCATGTTGCCCAGGCTGGATTCAAGCTCCTGGCCTCCCCCACCTCGGCCCACAGAAGCTCTGGGATTACAGGCGTGAGCCACGGTGCCCAGCCTTTTTTCTCATTGTTCGAGCTACTCACTATAAAGATATGAGAGCATATCGCGATTTTAAAGCTGCCTCTCATGAAATAAGTATTTCTCACAAGGGTCATGGATGAGGTCAGTAATGACGGGACAAGGCATCTCCGGGTGGTTCGGGCTGGGACCACCGGGACCCCCTGGGCACACTTAGCATCACAGGTGCCTTCAGGTGACTCTCACAGCTCTGTCCACAAAGCCTTCTGGCAAAGCAAGACGAGCCTGAATCTAAGGGCATTTCTGCAGCACGGCTTCGGTTTGCAGGAGACTCGGGGCGAGGGGACCGCAGGGAAGCAAACAGCTGCTGGACAGGTGATACGTTGGCAGGACAGCTGATCTGTTTCTGCAACAAAGCACAAGTGGCGGAAGGAGGAATGGGGGCGGGGTGGCAGCGGGTCTAGACTCAGAGAGGTTCAAGAGACGCCACAACCAAATTTAAACTGGGGGCCTTGTTAGGAACCCGTCTGTTCCCTCTGACTGCAGTAAACAATCAGAGGAATGTGATTCTGGAAGGGGCCTGCGCAGAGGCCAAGGAGTGACTGTCCACTTGGATATTGTCCTAAGGGAGCCACAAGTGTGTTCCGGAGTTTCCCGAACTTGGCGCTTTGCATCCCGAGGTTCACAGGAACAAAATCTCAGAATGTTTGCTACAGGATGGAAAACGCTTCCGCCAAAGAGGAAAAGCCAAGAGAAAGACAACAGCAATCGATGAGGCGTGCGTGGCGATTATCCATGAAGCAAGGGTGTACGGTGATTATCGACCACGCGTGTAAGGTCGAATTTTTTATTTGAAAATTTACATTAAAAATTTTTGAGGCCGGGCATGGGAGCTCACTCCTGTAATCCCAGCACTTTGGAAGGCCGAGGGGAGCAGATCACCTGAGGTCAGGAGTTCAAGATCAGCCTGATCAACATGGTGAAATCCTGTTTCTACTAAAAAAAAAAAATGCAAAAATTAGCCAGTCATGGTGGCGGGTGCCTGTAATCCCAGCCACTCAGGAGGCTGAAGCAGGAGAATTGCTTGAACCCGGAAGGTGGAGGTTGCAGTGAGTCAAGATCGCACCATTGCACTACAGCTTGGGTAACAAGAATGAACCTCCGTCTCAAAAAAAAAAAAAAAAAAAAATAAAAAAGAGACCAAGCATGGTGGCTCACACCTGTGATCCCAGCACTTTGGAATATCAAGGCAGGAGGTTTGCTTGAGGCCAGGAGTTCAAGACCAGCCTGGGCAACATGGGGAGAGGGTCTCCGCCAATCTCTTAAAAAATAAAAAAATTTGTCTCCCAAGACACGTGCCTGTAGTCCCAGGTACTTGGGAGGCCTGGGAGAGAGGATTGCTTGAGCCTGGGAGGTTGAGGCTGCAATGAGCTGTGATCGAACCACTGCACTCCAGCACGGGTGACAGAGCAAGACTTGGTCTCAAAAAATAAAA
>NW_022436988.1:3308415-3335983 GCF_009761245.1 Sapajus apella | reverse complement strand
CAAAACATAAAAAAAGACATAGCCTTTCTCTTACAGACATGAACGGGCGTCACGGAAATCTTATCGCAGAAGTCGCTCATCCTTCACCCCTGAGCCTCACCTCTCTGTTCCAGGGAATCTGAGTTTGGGGAAGGAAAGTCTACGGGGTCCTCACTTCTCCCTGTGACTCCTGCCCACAGCCATGAGTCCCCCGCATTGGAGCCGGGTGCCTGAGCAAGTCCTGACCAGCCCCACTGAGCTCCAGCACCCTGGACACCTCACGCCACCCCTTGTGGACTTTGTGCTGGGGATGAGCTCCACTTGGGAGCCCTGCTGAGGGCTGGTCCCTCCTGGACACCCTCTGCACTGGGCAGCGTGGTCCCCCCAGGGGGCCTGCGTCCTAATCCCCGGGCTGTGAATGGGCTACTTCTCATGGCAAGAGGGACACTGCCAGGTGACACAGGGCCCTGCGATGGGAGACTCCCCGGGGTCATGCAGCTGAGCCCAAGGTCATCGCAGGCCCCCGTGAGAGGGAAGCGGGGGTCAGAAAGCAGAGGCTGTGAGGACGCCCCAGCCTGGGACTGCGGCCAGAACGCCCTGGCCTTCAGAAGCCGGGAAAAGCCAGGAGACGGACCCGCCCCCAGCCTCCAGAAGGAGCAGCCCTGCTGACTCCACAGTTTTAGCCCAGTGGGGCCCCACGGGACTTCTGACCCCCAGGATCTAAACTAGTAAGCGGGCATGGTTTTGATTCTTTTGTGGTTCATGTACACAATGAGGGGGTTTTCATGCTCTTGTGTGAGACGTGAAACGTCTTTAGAACAGCGGCTCATGACCTGCCTGACGTGGGGGGGGAAAAGAGAAAATAAATAAATAAATTTGCATTGTTTTAAGCCACTAGGTTTGTGGTCACGTGTGACAGCAGAAACAGCAAATGGATGTGCCCTCCAGGGCTCTGTTAGGTGCCGGCGAAGCTCAAGGACGCTGGCGAGGGTCACCCTGGCCATCTGGGGGCAGGTGGTACATCAGGACCCTCCTCCCCCATCACCGCCCTCCCTCCCCAGTCGCCATCCTCAAGGGCATAGGGGCCAACCCCCAGTGAAGCGGCCAGACGGGCTGGCTGTGCCAATTCCCTGCAAGGCAGAGCTGTTCCTCCAGCCTCGGAATGCAGCCAGCCCCTGCATGGCAGCCTCTGGGGGACAGGACCCCCGGCTCTCTCCTCTCCTCTCTCCTCTGGCCCCAGCCCTGTCTCTCTGCTCCCCCGGCCTCCCTTGAACTCCCAGGACGGGTCGGCAAATTGCTATGTGTGCAGATTTTCTAGGGAGAGTCCACAACCATGGTTAGAGTCCCTCAAGTCCGAAAAGAGACAGAGCCACAACCTTGGGCGGCTCCTCCGGCCCCGGGTCCTGAGCTGCATTCCCCGAGCCAGCACTTAGCCCACGGTGTGAGACACCTGATGATGCAGCCTCCTCCTACCTTCCCCAGAAACCAGATTAGGTGCGGCCAGCAAAAAGAACATTCTTGGCTGGCAAAACGCTTTCACCGGCCACCAAAGGCCCCCTGTCCCTCCAGCCCAAGAAGAGGACAGCGCTTCCTCATCCACATGGGCTCTGGGCCCTGTGCCCCACGCCCTGGAGTGAGCCTCAGCCCTGCCCTGCGTTCACAGTCTGGGCGCGTTGTGGGGCATGGGTTTCCCCCCACATCCAGACCCTTGAGGCCTCGGGAGCAAGGACTGGCCTCTCTGGTTCCCCTTCACACAGCAGGTACTGAATCAATGCCCAGGAAGTGAGGTGTCCCGTGAGGCAGCAGAGGCTGAGCTGGAGAAGGCTCCCGAGACCTGCACAGATTCAGGCGTGATCGTCCCCGAGGCACATTGAAGGAAGCCAGGCTGCCATGGACACAACTCCGGGCTCACACTGGGGCGGCCCGGATGCTCCTTCATGGGGCCGCGGGGCTGCTGGAGGGGGTCTATGATCTTCGCCCTGACCTTTCGGCAGGTCCTGGCTTGCCCAGGCTCAGCCTCACCCCTAACCAGGTGTCATGAGGCACCTGCTCAGCAGAGCCTGTTGCCGTCCAGACACTGCAGTTGGTGATGACGAGACCAACACCAACGGCCCCGGGCCCCTTTCCTACCCAAGGGCTGCAGCAGAGGGACACCCTTTCCCACCCCCACACATGAGCTCCAGTCCCCTGATGGGAGCAAAGGGGGAGCAGGCCCTGCAGTGACCCCCTGGCCGTCTCTTATCCACCAATGTGGCCAAAGGTGGCCACGTTATCTCCCAGGGCGCACCCTCTCCTCCGTATCAGGACGAAGTAGACATCCAGGTGCCTGCACAATAGACGTTTCTGGAGATAGCAGGCCCTTCTCGGGCTCTCAGGAAAGATTCTGTGATAACAGGCCCTGGGAACAGAGATGCCCTTAGCCACACAGCATCCAGGGGACCCACCGCCCCTCTGGCCTTTGGGCCAAGTCAGCACCAGCCACTCCCACCCCACCCACCACCTTCCTGCACCCTGCAGCCACCCCTCCCTACCCACCAGGGTGACCAGACACTGGCTGGAGCCAGGGGAGGGGCAGGCACTCTTCACAGTTTCCCCAGGAAACCCTGGACCCTGCCCCAAGCCCGGCCCCCAGACAGCCACACCCACTCTCCCCCTGCCCACCGGAGCTCAGCCTCTGGGACAAGACAGGACCCTGTTTACACCAACGTACCTAAGAAAAACCTTGTGGAAAATTCCAGGCCTGAGTCCTGAGTGTCCCCAGAGTCCACGGCCAGTGGCTGAGAGCCAAGAAGATAGAGACAAAGAGGATTTATACCCCAGCAGTGAGGGGACAGTGACAAGGCAGCCTCTCTGCAGGTCCCCACGGGAAAGGAAACCCACAGCTCGGCTCCATGGAGCAAGGGCTCCCTGTGCAGCCAGGGCTGTCTGTGACACTGGGACTCACAAGGCAGTGGCACCAAGCAGGGGACCCCCCCGGAGAGCCCGGTTCAGCAGAAGTCTGGGGTCCTGGGACCCCAGCCCAAAGCAGGCAGTCAGGAACTAAGTGACATAGGTACCCTGGGGGCTGCAGGGCAGAGGGAGGAGAGCATCTCCGAGGCTCCCTTGCCATTCCCCAATGCCAAGTCCAGCAAAGGTGTTTTTCTGGAGCAGGCGCTGATCCCCCTCACGAAACTCAGGACCCGGCCGCCTCTCCCGGGGGCTGAGCAGCTCTGAGCGGGCGTGGAACCATGGGGCACGCTGGGGCCGACTCCAGGGAGGTGGTAGGGGAGGCACCCACCCAGGCCCCGCTGCCTGGGGAAAAGGCTGCTGAATACAGGGCACACTGATGCCAGGGCCCTGGGCAGGGGAGGTGGAAATAGTGTATGCCTCTCCCTCCTTCTTACCATAGTCTCCCAGGGGCTCCTGGCCTTGGGTGAGCAGGATGGACCCAAGGCGCCTCAGAGGGAAGCTTCTTGGGCAGATAGACAGTGCAGGCCACGGGGCCCCGGTGGTGGGGAGGGGAGGGGAGGGGACACTGGGCCCGCATGTGTCCTCTGCAGCAGGACAGCCTAGCCTGCCCCTGGCCATGCTGAGCCATGTGGCTCTCCTCTCCGAGACGCTGTGATGACAGGCAGAGGTGGCAGGGGCACAGCAGCAGCAGGGGCACAGGGGTGGCAGGCAGAGACACTGTTGAAAAACCCGCCCAAGGGCCTGCCCTTGGCATCTCCTGGGCCCACCCTCATCTTCCCCGAGGCTATCCAAGTGCTTTCCCGGGTGGTGTGTTCTCCGTGGAAACTCGGGAAGGCTCCTCATCATGCCAGGCACAGCCCCACATGCCAGGGGAGGGGATGCTAATGATCATCCCCAGCTCACAGGTACAGGAGGGAGGCCTGCGGCAGGGGTAGCCCACTCAGAAAAGCAGCTCAGACCCTCTACCTGCTGGGCTCATCCTCCCCAGGTTCCCAACCACGGTCCAGCAAAGCATCCTCCTCCACATGGCGAGCTCCCCACAGGGTTCCTCCAAGGTTCTAAGAGTGAAGGCCTGGTGGTCACCGACAGAAGTCTGCAAACAGCAGATTCCTACACAGACGGCCCTGCCTTAGGACGGCTCCACCGACAGGCTGCGACTTCACGATGGCGAGAATTCGACCAGAAGTCAGCGGAAATGGCGCCCTGCACAACCACTCCCTTGCAGGACAGTATGCCACAAATCGCACAAGATTCTCAACACTTTATTATAAAATAGCTTTGTGAGCCGGGCACAGCGGTTCACCCCTGTGATCCCAGCACTTTAGGAGATCAAAGCAAGAGGGTGGCTTGAGCCC
The DNA here is from genome assembly GCF_009761245.1 of Sapajus apella. Taxonomy (NCBI): domain Eukaryota; kingdom Metazoa; phylum Chordata; class Mammalia; order Primates; family Cebidae; genus Sapajus; species Sapajus apella. The sequence goes on along the minus strand of NW_022436988.1, from coordinate 3,331,700 downwards.
AGGAGTTCAAGACCGGCCTGGGCAACATAGCGAGACCCCATTTCTAAAAAAAAAAAAAAAAATTAGCCAGGCATGGCGGCACACACCTGTAGTCCCAGCTTCTTGGAGGCTGAGGCAGGAGGATTATGTAAGCCCAGGAGTCTGAAGCTGCAGTGAGCTATAATCATACCATTGCACTCCAGCCTGGGCAGCAGATTGAGAGTCTGTCTCAAAAAACAAACAAAAAAAAAAAAAGCAGGCTTTATGTGCGCTGATTTTGCCCACCTCTAGGCTAATGGGAGGGTCCTGAGCACAGCTGAGGTCAGCTGGGCTGAGCTGGCCAGCATACTAAATGCACTTTTTTTTTTATACAGTCTCACTCTGTCGTCCAGGCTGGAGCGCAATGGTGCAATCTCGGCTCACGGCAACCTCTGCCTCCCAAGTTCAAGAGATGCTCGTGCCTCAGCCTCCCGAGTAGCTGGGATTACAGGCATGCGCCACCACCATGCCCAGCTAATTTTTGTATTTTTATGAGAAACGGGGTTTCGCCGTATTGGCCAGGCTGGTCTCGAACTCCTGAGCTCAAGCTATCTGCCCACCTGGCCTCCCAAAGTGCTAGGATTACAGATGTGAGCCACGGCGCCCCGCCAGTAAATGTATGTTTGACGTAGGATATATTCCACTTGCAGTGGTTTAGAGGGCCATCACCCGGTCAGAAGCGCAGGAGCCTCTGTGCATCCAGGACCCAGCCGAGCACTGCGATTGTTAAACTCCTAATGCTCACAGAGGGCGTCACCCAAAATCATGAAGAGGAACAGACACAGCCACACAACCCCCGACCACTGCCCAGTGGCCCCCAAGCTGCACCAAGGCCGGAGCGCCCAGAGACCACAGCTCAGCCCTTGCTGCCTGGAGGTCCTGGAGGCCACGGCTGCGCCACGTGTCTGCCTCTCTGTCCGGCCCCGCCCATGTCCAGCTCTCCAGGGGTGAAGGCGCCTCACCGCTCTGGTGTGCCTCAAAATCAGCCTCAGGACCTTGGAGTTCGTTGTCATGTCACAGGCCACTGGGGCCATTAAATAAATAGTGGAAGGGCACGGAGGTGGCGAGGGCGAGGTTTGGAAGGGTCGGGAAGACACCCAGGAAAGGGTGGGCACCTGGGACGAGGCCCAGCACTTCAGGGCGGGGAGAGCCAAGGGAGGAGCTGGGCTGGAGCCGCAGGCACCTCACACAGAGGCCTGGGGAGGGTAAGGGGGGAGAAAAGGTCTCAAGCTTGAAGAAGAAACCCCAAGAAATGAACAGCACCACAAAGAGACAGTGACACATCAGCGGACCCCCAAAAATCACTGCCCGTCCAAGCCAGCCCAAGGTTCACCGCGCTGCCCCCCACCTGGCTGGGTGAGAGCTTAGTGGACAATGCGGAGGGGGTCCCGGGCACTCCCCCAGCTCCCATCCCGGCTTAAACCCAGCAGCCACTGGGGTTGTTGGCTGTCTTGCAGAAAGACCACTCACCGGGAACGGGGAGACACGAATCCTAGGCTGGGGGGCTCAGTGGGACCTGGGGAGAGTTCCAGGCTCCTCAGAGTTCCATCCATCCCTCGTGAAGGGCTTCGCCACACGCCGCCATCCTGCAGGCCGCACCTGAGCGCAGGTCCCGCCGCCACGCTGTGTCCACTGCAAATGTTCTGTTTAATTAGTTACACCTGCTATCGTGGGGAGGCAAACAGAACCCAAAATACCATCTCTAACGCAGCCTGACCTTGCACACACAGACGTACGTAATGTAGATAGAAGAAAACTTGTGTGTAGATACCCCATGGGGTGTAAGATTTAAAATCAACTCTTATTTTCCACCTATGTTCGATTTTCCTGAAATGAGTATGAATTATTCTTCAACTATCTTCTAAATCACCTGTAAACTTTTTACATTGTTTGAGTTACCTTTCAGGTGGGAGGACCGAGGTCTGGTGAGTGTGGTTTCAGCTTGTGTCTGTCCTCCACCAAGGCTGGGGACGCTGTTTTTCTTACCCTTGCAGGGAGAACCCCAACAAAAGCGGGGCGCTTCTGGGGACCCCATCGCTACTGGGGAATTGTCTCTTGACCTGCAAGACAGAATCTAGAACTCTGTACCGCTACTGTTGAATGACCCCTAGATCCTTGCCAGCTCTGAAAGGCCCCAGGATCATAGGTTCTTTTTTTTTTAATTGTTTTGTTTTGTTTTTCTGAGACAGAGTCTCACTCTGTCACCCAGGCTGGAGTGCAGTGGCACGATCTCGGCCCACCACAACCTCCGCCTCCTGGGCTCAAGCGATTCTCCTGCCTCAGCCTCCCAAGTAGCTGAGATCACAGGTGCCCACTACCATGCCCAGCCAATTTTTGTATTTTTAGTAGGATGGGGTTTCACCATGAAGGCCAGGCTGGTCTGGAACTCCTCACCTCAAGTGATCCCTCCGCCTCGGCCTCCCAAAGTGCTAGGATTACAGGTGTGAGCCACTGCACCTGGCCTATTTTTTAATTGTTAATTATGGTAAATACACATGTAACATAAAATGTACCTTCACATTGTGTTTCAGTCATCACCACCATCCGTCTCCAGAATTATTTTCGTCTTACGAAACTGAAATTCCGTCCCATCAAACAATAACCTCGCCCTTCCCCGCCTGTAGCCCCTGGCAGCCTCCATTCCACTCTGTGTTTCTGTGAACCTGACTCCTCTAGGGACTGCACATACATAAAATCGCACTCTATGTGTTTTTGTGTGATTGGCGTGTTTCACTCAGCGTAATGTCCCCAAGGTTCATCCGTGTTAAAGCCTGTGTGAGAATGTCCTTCCTTTTCGAGGCTGAATAATATTCCATTGTATGGATGGACCATGTTTTGTTTACCCTTCACCCAGGGGTAGATACTTGGGTTGTTTATATATATATATATATATATATATATATATATATATTTTTTTTTTTTTTTTTGAGACAGAGTCTCCCTCTGTCACCTAGGCTGGTGTGCAGTGGCACAATCTTGGCTCGCTGCAACCTCTGCCTCCCGGGTTCAAACGATTCTCCCACCTCAGCCTCCCTAGTAGCTGGGATTACAGGCACCTGCCACCACTCCTGGCTAATTTTCGCATTTTTAGTAAAGAGGGGGTTTCACCATATTGGTAAGGCTGGTCTCAAACTCCTGACCTTAGGTGATCCGTCCGCCTTTGCCTCCCAAAGTGCTGGGATTACAGGATTGAGCCACTGCACCCGGCCTGTTTCCACATTTTTGCTTTTGTGAATAAGCTGCCGTGAACACCTGTGTGCAAGCATCTCTTTGAGACCCTGCTGCCAGTTCTCTTGGGCATGTACCCAGGAGGGGTACACAGGAACCCATAAACACAGGATACGCCAGGCTTGCCTGTAATCCCAGCATTTTGAGAGGCCGAGGCAGGAGGATCACTTGAACCTAGAAGTATAAGATCAGCCTGAGCGATGCAGGAAGACCCTGTCTCTACAAATACATTTTAAAAATTAGCTGGGCATGCTGGTGCGCACCTGTGGTCTGAGCTACTCAGGAAGTTGAGGCAGGAGGATGGCTTGAGCCCAGGAGGCCGAGGCTACACAGTGAGCCATGATCTCGCCACTGTACTCCAGCCTGGGTGACAGAGTGAGATCCTGTCTCAAAAAATAAACGTAAAAAAACACAGGACACAGGACGGCCACAGAGGGGCATAGACTCACACCGGGAAATTCTAGGTGTGAGCATAGAGGCTTCCAGAGAGCAGGGAGGTAGTTCGTCAAGCATACGGGTATTTTACAGGTTGAAGGGTGGTCCCCCAAAAGGATACGCCCCTATCCTAATTCCCAGAATGTGTGAATATGGCCTATTTTGGACAGAGGGCCTCTGCAGATGGAATTAAGAGAAGGATGTGGAGATGAGGTCGTTCTGGGTTATTTGGGCAGACCCTACATCCAAGGGCTAGTGTCCTTATAGCAGTCGCATAGGGACAGACACAGAGAAGGCCTCGTGAGGATGGTGGCTGAGTGGGAGGGATGCAGCCACAAGCCAAGGACACCCAGGCCACCAGAATGCATGATCGCTGCTTGGAGCCGCTCCTGTGGTCATTTGTTACATCAGCTAAGCCAGGTCTGCACACACCTGCACAGCAAGAACTCCAGAGGAGAAGCCAGGCCCGAGCAGGGGCAGTTTCCCCTCTGGCCAGGATCTCACCCCATCAACCCAGCTGCCCACAAGGCTGCGGCCCAAACATCCCAGGCCTACAGCTGTGAGCCCGCCCTGGGCTCAGCCAGGAGAAGAGGGGGCAGTGACCAGTCAGCCCGGGCCCCTTCAGGGAGCCGATGACCCCCTCCCTTCCTCCCTCATGCATACATCCCTTCATTCGTTCATTCATTCATTCATCCATTCATTGCTCCTTCTGTAAACAGGCCTGGCACCTGCCCCGTGCCTAGATATGAATGCAGTATCACTGTGTCCCTTTCGGGGGCTCACAGCGGGTGGGTAAGCACACCCACAAATTCATGACTCCAGAGGGGAGAGGAGGCCCAACAGAAGGATCACATGGGAAGCCCAGAAGGGGCCCAGCTCTGCCTGGGGCTACAGGGAGAAGCCCCCCAGACTGGTGTCTGGAGGCCCACCCTGGACGGACGCAGAGGCTTTCCTGATGGGCAAAGGAGAAGGAGGCCTCCCTCTGGTCTGTGAAGGAGACGGTGTCACGGGGAGCTGAGGTGAGATCCTGGGTTTTGTCCTCCAGGTGACAGACACAGGAGGAGTGAGAACAGGCTCAGCTTTATCCAACTTGGTGGAAATTGCAAGTGTGCTCCAGGAGAAGGACAAGAAAGTCTGACGTGGTCATGTGGAGGCTATACAGCTCTGAGCAACGGGGCAGGTGGCCCATCCTCTCTCCCACATCCCCCGGCTCCTGCTCCATCTGTCCCCCCACCCAGTGCCTCCGTGGCCAAGCCTGATGTCCTTCAAGCAGTGGCTGCAACCTCTAAAGGAACTTCACCCTGCAGGGCAGGGCAGGCCCCACCCAAGGAAGAAGCCTCTGCCACCCAGAGTCCAGGTCCAGCCCTCGCCACCCCCATCCCAGTCAGGACTGATGCAGCCCCCGGCTCCTGGGGCCCCCACATGGAGCCCCTGCTCCCAGCAAAGCAGTGAGGGAGGCTGGGAAGGGAGGGGCTGCGAGGGAGGAGAGCGCCTGGCTGTCCCCGGAGAGTACAGCTAACCCACAGCACATAATCCTGTTAAAAAATTAATCCTCATTTAGCCGGGCAGCAAGGCAGCCGCTGAGATAAAACCCCTGAGAAGTAATAAAAGGCAACAGCAATTGATAAAGTGGTGAGGCCGCTCATAAAACCCTGCTGCAGTGAAGGTCAGGCAGGTCCCAGCAATCAGAGAGCAACCGCCAGGTGTTGGGGTTGTGGGGGGAGCATTGCCTCACAAGCCCCAGCCCCTGCAGAGGTGACTGCCTTGGGCAACAGCAGCTGAGGCTGATGGCGGAGAGAGGGAGACAGGAGGGAGGCTGCTTGCTCAGCTCCTCCCTGCTCAGCCTCCCTGGGTGTCTGCGGCCCTTTGGGAAGGAATCACCACCCTTGGTCCTTGTCTGTCTCCTAACCTCATAGCCATAAAAGACACAGCCCTCCTGGGGCCCAGCCGGTCCCAGAGCTACCTGATGAGCCTGGCCTGTCTCCTGTGGCTCCTGGTGGCCCCTGCTGTCTCCCACACGCTTGTCCCAGGGATAGGACAATGAAGAGCCCACCCCAGCCCCATGCCAGGGGTCCCACCTGGAACCCTCCCAGACAGCAGGTGTGGTCACCACTGCCTCCGGCGTCTGCCTGCTGGGGAGACTCATTGCCATGTCCCCACATCCAGCCCCTCCTCATGGTGCGTTCCATCCCAGCCTAACAGCGTAACCAGGCCCTTCAGGGGCCCCAAAAGCCAGTAATGGACCCCACAAAAGGGCACTGGACTAGGAGGCAGGAGAGACCCACTGAGACCCAACGTTGTCACCACCGGTCATGATGGAAAATCAGGGGAGGGGGCTGGATGCTCCACCACTCCTCCAACAGGGGCCACCACCCACAGGGGTAAGGGCCCAACTTCCGAGCCCACACGCTCACCACGGCATCCAGGGCTCCCTGGAAGCACCGGCCTGGGGCTGCACCCTGGCCAGAGGAGGAGGAGAGTGATTTCCATGCGGTCTCACACCAACCGCGGCCTGGAGACTACGCGGAAGCAAGAGGTGCGTCAGAAGGCGGCTGCAAAGGTCCTGACCGTGCTAATGCCACCCTCGTTTTCTTTTATTTACGCACTGAAGATTCATTTATTAAACACCTACTGCGTGCCAGGCATCAGGCCAGGAGCTGGGGTTACCGCGTTGCTCACAGTCTTGTAAGAGACACCTAAACAGTGGCAATAGAATTCCTCGTATCGGGTTATTAATGAGAACAGGAAGTTAGCGGCAAAGCTGATCTGTCAGAGGACAATCCCTGCCTCACGGCCCGCAGCCACCAGCTGAGACACCAGCAGGCCTGGGCAGGCGGCCCCAGGCCCACGGGCCGGATCCCCAGGGCCTGAGCCCCCTGCATGGCTCATCCTCATGGGCCTGTGCCAGCATCAAATCCACCCGGGCCCCAGGCCAAGGAGGCCTCTGGGATCAAGTCCTGCTGAGCACCTACGCAAGAAAAGCAGTGAATACCCACTTTCCCATGTGTCCATAAGGAGGAGCGCTCTCCCCCTCGGACACCAGCTTGCCCGTAACCACCATACCTACGGTGGCCATCAGCCCTACCTCTCTAAGCTCACATCCGTCTGCTTTAGGTGGGGAGTTCTCAGCCTCAAGGACGCTGGAATGACGACTTTAAAAATGCTTTGCCCCATCCCAGTAACAAGCAGCCCACACAGCTCCCAGACATTGGTCTCTAATAAACGAACCAGGCTACCTGGGAAATGCTGGATTCTAGGGCAGAGGGAGGAAATATGTAAGATGAGCCTGGAGCATCTTATAGTGCTCAAAACACACACATGCACACATGAACACACACGTGCACGCGTGTACACACACCCACTTGGACACACGCACGTACATACACACATGTATTCATACACATATGTGCATACACACATGCACGCAAGCCATGTACAAACATACATGCATACACACATGCGTGTGCACACACACATCCTGTACACACATGTATTTACACACACTGCAGGGATATGTGTCACAGACCAGGAGCCAACTGAAAAACTGCCCGGTGGCCAAAGGGGGAACAATTGGGGCTGAAAAATAGAGAAATACAGGATCACCACTCAGAGTATAAAGTACATTGTTACCAGTCCATGCTGACGTAAATAAGTCATTGAATGAATAAACAAATGGGCGTGGGGGGCAAATCCCCCACACGGAATTCCGAGTGCCTATGCAGCCACTCCGCTGTCCAGGAGGTGGAGCGTGACCCCTCACTCCAGGAGCCTGAGTGGCAGGCACAGCCTTCCTTCCAAAGAACAGAGTATGAAGCCGCGGAGGGCGGGAAAGACAGCAGCCTCCAGGAGACACCTGCGACTCTCCTCAGCTGCGTGACTCAGGCCTCAAATCCAGTGATAAGCCCTACTGATAACGTGTACCTTGATGTGACCTGATGGGAACGGCTCCTGCTTGTTTGGTTTCAGTTTTTTTGAGACGGAGTTTCGCTCTTGTCACCCAGCCTGGGGTGCAGTGGCATCATCTCGGCTTACTGCAACCTCCGCCTCCCAGGTTCAAGCAATTCTCCTGCCTCAGCCTCCCAAGTAGCTAGGATTACAGGCATGCACCACCACGCCCGGCTAATTTTTGTATTTTTAGCACAGACAGGGTTTCCCCATGTTGGCCAGGCTGGTCTCAAACTCCTGACCTCAAGCGATCCACCCACCTCAGCCTCCCAAAGTGCTGGGATGACAGGTCCGGCCGGGAATGACTCTTTATCTCTGCAAACCTTCTCCCATAAAACTGTAACCCCAGCCTAGTGATAAGGAAAACATCAGATAAATCCTAATTGACGGACATTCTACAAAACACCTGACCAGCCCTCCTCAAATCTCTCAGTGTCATCAAAAACAAGGAACAGCTGAGAAACCGTCACAGCCAAGAGGAGCCTGAGGAGACCTGAGGACCGAATACCATGAATTGGCTGTCCAGGGGGTTGAGGCTGCAGTGAGCAGAGATCGTGCCACCGCATTCCAGGTTGGACAACAGAGCAAGACCCTGTTTCCAATAATAATAATAACTTATCAGCCTGGTACGGTGGCTCACAGCTGTAATCCCAGCACTTTGGGAGGCCGAGGCAGGTGGATCACCTGAGATCAGGAGTTCAAAACCACCCGGGGCAACATGGCGAAATCCCTGTCTCTACTAAAAATACAAAAAATTAGCCAGGCGTGCTGGCGCACATCTGTAGTCCCAGCTACTTGAGAGGCGAGGTAGGAGAGTTGCTTGAACCTAGGATACAGAGGTTGCAGTGAGCCAAGACCACAGCATTGCACTCCAGCCTGGGTGACAAGAGTGAAACTCTGTCTCAAAAAAATAATAATAATAACTTATCAATGCTGGTTCCTTAATTGTGCAAAGTACCACACTAATAGTCAACATTAATAACGGGGGAACTGGGTGCAGGGGACGTGGCAACTCTGTATTGTCTTCGCAATTTTTCCGTCAACCTAAAACTATCGTAAAATAAAAAGTTTTGTCAAAACAGAAAGCATGGTAGCTATTTGTATGCGTTTGTCCTCTAAATTGATTTAGATTGTGCCACTGCACTCCAGCCCGGGTGACAAGAGGCAAACTCCGTCTCAAATATATGTGTGTGTATGTGTGTGTACATATACATATATCAATGACAATCTCACTTATATATCAAGTGACAATCTCGGCTCACTGCAACCTCCACCTCCCGGGTTCAAGCAATTCTCATGCCTCAGCCTCCGAGTAGCTGAAATTACAGGTGCACGCCACCATGCCTGGCTAAGTTTTGCATTTTCAGAAGAGACGGGTTTTCGCCATGTTGGCCAGGCTAGACTGCACCATTTTTCAAGAAAATGTTGTCAACAGCCCCAAAGGCTGACCACAGGATCCCCAGTAAACAAAGCCTGGTAAATTGCTGCACCTTGAAGCAGCCGAAGCTGAATGCCAGGGCTCAGCGGCCAGAACACTTGGGTGCAAGCTTTAACCTCTCTCTGCCTCAGTGTCCCACCTGTCAAGTGAGGAGTTTACTACCTTCTAACACAGGGACTACCTCCCAGCTTCGATGAGATGGTGGCTATTGCTGAGCGCCTGGACTGTGGGAAATGCCAGGTTGTCATGAGTTACAGTCAACCACTGCAAACTCTTCTCCATGCGCTTTATGAGACCAGGGAAGAGAACAAACACCTATGTGGGGTGACCCCAGGAGCTCCCCAACAAAGCGGGACTGAGGTACAGAGCCAAACGCCGGAGGAAGAGGTACCTCAACATGGCTCAGCTGTGCTGGGAGGGTCAGGGGGCTGACCTTCCATGCCTCTCCAGACCTGGCCCAGGCTGGTAAGAGCACGCCCCGGGGGCCGAGAGGAGAACGTGGGGAACCACGGACCCCACACCCGCAAGCCACCAGGATCTGCGCCGGCCCAAGCACACCCCAGAGGCACCCAGCCTGGACCACTGCCTGGCGGCGTGCGCAGGCCCTGCCTCCACGGCGGCCCACTCGAGCCCCAGCCCACAGCCCGCTCCTGCTGAAACCCAGCAATGCCCCCAGGCCTGGAATCCACCATCAGCTGGGACTAGGTCCCGCCGAGGGTGGAAACCGCACCGAGGCAGTGCGTGGAATTCTCCCCGGGAGGGCGCAGCCCGGGGTGAGCCACCCAGGACGCTGGGGACCAGGCGCCTTCTGCGCACCCTGCCATCCCCGGGGAGCCCCTCATCAGGCGGCTCAGGGCGGCAGCCGGGGGCATCAGATGGAGGGAAAAAAAAACAAAAAAGAAGAGGCGCCAAGGCCAGCTTCTAGCAAGAGCCTGGGGACTGGACTGAAATGACATTCTCCTTTTGCCCCATTGGCCAAAACCTGGTCACGTGGCCGTGCTTTGCTGCAAGGAATGCTGGGAAATGTAGTCTTTCTTCTCGGCAGCCATCTTATCATGAAAGAGGGGAGAACAGGTATGAGGGCACAGCTAACCTGCTCTGCCACAGCAGAAAATCCAGACCCCGCCGCGGCCTACGGGCCCCTGGTCGACCCCCTCGGGGGCCGGGGCGCCTCCCTTCCTCCATGCCTGGTCCCTCTGCTGAAGCCTTCCTGCCCTCTCTCCTGGCTCCATCCATCCTATGGGTTACCCCAAAGCTGGTGCCAGCGAAGCCTGACCTCCTCTCCCGAAGCCGCCTGCACTCCCCCGTGCGTGCATCGCAATCTGTGTCCCTGACACACGGGCATCCTTGCCCTCCCCAAGGTCTGTGCTCCCCAGGCAGGAGCCGCACCTCTGGGTGCCCTGAGCCCAGCCCAGCAGAGCAGGCACCCCACGTGGTGGTTGCAGGAACCGGGCGGGGGCTCCATCCTGGTTTTCAGCCTTTGGTGCACAGAAGCGTGAAGAAGCAGGGTCGCTGGCACCGAGGCCTCCTTGAGAGCCTGTTCCAGTCGGCGGGGCAGGGAGGGCCAGGGGTCTGCACCTGGGGTCCTTGCCCACCCACCCGGTCAGGAGGCTGCAGCAGGCTCTGTGGTGTCATCTGAGTGCCATGGCCATCGCTCTGAGGTGGGGATAGCTTGCTGCAGCCAGGCAAAGGTCTTAAGGAAGGCAAGGACCACCGTTGGCAGGTGTGTGGCTCCAGACTGAAATGCTGACAGTGGCTGCGTGGCCCCAGCCACGCCCTTCCATGCCCTTCCATCTCCCCACCGTGCAATCCCGTGCACCGCCTCTCAGCAAAACCTCCAGGATCCACCTCAAACCCAGCCCAGCCCACAGCCACCACCCTGGTCTGGGCCACCAATATCTCTTGCTCAGACACAGGCAGTCACCTCCCCAGGGAGCACCCAGTGTCCATTCTGCCCTCATTCTGGTCCGTCCTTCACCCGCAAATGGAGAGGGTTTTTAAGCATTAGATCAGTTCATGTCATTCTCTTGCTTAAAACCCAGCCCTGGCTTCCACTGCTTGGCATGAGAATCACCGCCGCCTGCCCTACAGGACTGGCCCTGCCGCCCTGTCACCTGCCCCATGCCCGCTCCCCTGGCTCACGGCCCCTCCGGCCACTCGTTGCATGCCACCCCACCCACCCGCCAGCTTCTCCATCTGGTCTTCCTGTCTTCCTTTCTTTTGGGAAACTCTATCTTCTTTTCTGGTTTGTTCGTTTTTCTTTGTGTGTCCCCAGCTCGAAGGGAGGTCACCAGGAACACTGTCTCATTCACTCCTGTGTCCCCAGAGCCTAGAACCACGCCTGGTACACAGAATGTGCTTAGCAGGTACTGAGACAGAGACATACAGAGAAGGAAAGAGGGAGAGACACAGAGAAAGAGAGCAAGGATAAGAGACGGGGAGGGAGAGACGGCGGGAGGGAGGGAGGGCTACACCCTGAACTCAGGGTTTCCCTCCCACCCCTCATGTGCCCATGGCGACAAGGGAATCCCCCTCTTCTGACCCCTTGCCAAAAGGTCCGACAAGCAAGAATGTCCGAGCCCCGGGCCCCCTCTGAGATTCTCCAGAAGGAAGCACCCCAAGAAAGAAGGTGCACAGGACGCTGTGCTGGAGCCATCAGGTTCCAGGTCAGCTCCCTACCCTCCAGGAGCCCCTAACAGGAGCAGGAGGGGAAGAAGAGGCACCCAGCCTGGGGTTCCCCCTGGACAAGGCCATGCTGTGACCCAGGCTTGGTCCTGGCCCTGGCTGCAGGAAGCCCGCCGCACAGGCAGGCCTGAGGCCCATGTGCCCCGAAAGGCCTGGAGAGGGGGTCCCACCCCACCCTCATTTGGGTCCCCTGGGGTCAGGGTGATCTGGGGCAGAGGAGCCACCGGTTGCAATGGGAGGGGGAGAAGGTACAACTCTGCCGGTGGAATGGACTCCTGCTGCTGTGCCCTGAGCCCTGGGTCACCGTCCCCACTCTGGGGAGGAGCCTGGAGCCCCGAGGGCGCAACTGGCAATAAAGACAGACACGCCCAAATTGATGCCAGCCCACGCACTCGAGGCTGGGACCAGGGGTGGCACCAACACGGCTGGGGAGCCCACTCCCGAGGTGCCACTGACTGGGGATGACCACAGCCACAGTGCAAAGACGCACGGGATGAGATCAGCCCCCGTGACCCTGGGACTTTGCCCTCCTCCTCAGCAGAAGCTCTCCCGGCACCCTGTGTGCCTGTCCATCTGGAAGGCCCAGCATGAGACGCCCGGCCATCCTCCTCGCTGTGGCTCTGGCCACGCTCCTGGCTCCAGGGGCCGGGGCACCGGTCCACAGGCAGGGCTCCCGGCACAAGCTGCTCCTGGTGTCCTTCGACGGCTTCCGCTGGAACTACGACCAGGACGTGGACACCCCCAACCTGGACGCCATGGCCCGAGATGGGGTGAAGGCACGCTATATGACCCCCGCCTTTGTCACCATGACCAGCCCCTGCCACTTCACCCTGGTCACTGGTGAGCAACGCCCCAGGATGGGGCCTGGGGGCGGGAGGGCCTGAGAAACCAGGTGGCACAGAGCCCTGTCGTGCGGGATGAAGGTGAGACGTCCTTGCTCCACGCACAGGACACAGCCCAGGGGCATTAGGAATCCTCACTGTTACGCCAGGCACAGTGTCTCATCCCTATAATAGCAGCACTTTGGGAGGCTGAGGCGGGCGAATCACCTGAGGTCAGCAGTTCAAGACCAGCCTGGTCAACATGGTGAAACCCCATCTCTACTAAAAATATAAAAATTAGCCGGGCACTGTGGCGCATGCCTTAAGTCCCAGCTACTCAGGAGGCTGAGGCAGGAGAATCGCTTGAACCAGGGAGGCGGAGGTTGCAGTGAGCCAAGATCGAGCCACTGTACTCTAGCCTGGGTGACAGAGGGAGACCCTGTCTCAAAAAAAAAAAAAAAAAAGGAATGCTCACCATTGGTAGCAACAGATGTAGGATGAAGAAAAATGCGCAGTGGGATCCTTAAACCATGGTCGCAGCCAGGGCAGCAACCCCAGAGGGCTTCAGGAGGAGGGAACTGTGGTGGGCTCAGGGCCTGGGAAAGATGTGCTGGGCTTCCCACTGGGTCTCACGTCGCCCCTTCCTCACCTGCCTTTCCAGCCTCTCGTGGCCGTGCCAGCCTCTCCCTCTCCCTCCCATCCTTTCCATTTCCCAGCCAACACCTCCCTGACAGATCTTCCCAGGCTGTAGACAACACAGACATAAGTTTTTAAAGAGCCAAATATGGGGCCTGGCACAGTGGCTCCCACCTGTCATCCCAGCACTTTGAAAGGCTGAGGTGGGCAGATCACTTGAGGTCAGGAGTTCGAGGCCATCCTGGCCAACATGGTGAAACCCCATCTCTACTAAAAATACAAAATCAGCCAGGCGTGGTGGTGCATGCCTGTAATTCCAACTACTTGGGAAGCTGAGGCAGGCGAATTGCATGAACCCAGGAGGTGGAGGTCGCAGTGAGCTGAGATCACACCACTGCACTCCAGCCTGGGCAACGAAGCAAGACTCCATCTCAAAAAAAAACAGAAAAAAAAAGAAAGTCAAATATGGGAGGCTGAGGCAGGAGGATTGCTGGAGCCCAGGAGGTAGAGGCTGCAGTGAGCTGAGATCGCGCCGCTGCACCCCAGCCTGGGCAACAGAGCAAGACCCTGAGTCAAAAAGAAATAAAATAATAAAAAGCCAAGTACCACAACAATGGTGTTAGAGAGTGAAAAGCAAACACCCCCGGCCCTCCCGAGGGGCACGGCCACGGCTCAGACCTGTGTCATCCTCCAAAGACCCCGCACAGGTGTCCCAGGGCTGCCGCAGCAAGAACCACAGGAAGGGATCCTCGTGCTTCTGGAGGCCAGAAGGCCAAGGCCAGGGCATCGCAGGCTCTGGCAGAGGCTCCCTCCTCACCTCTTCTGGCTCCTGGGGCCCGGCAATCCTTGGCATTCCTGGGCTGGCGGCAGCATCCCTCCGACCTCTGCCTCCGCCTTCCCGGGGCCTCTCCTCTGCGTGCGTCTGTACTCGGCTTCCCTCTTCTCTCAAGGACACCAGTGGCTGACTTGCGTGTCCACACTTCTCCAGTACACATCCCCTTACCTAGCTAATTCCACCTGCAAACACCCGGTTTCCAAATAAGGCCACGTTCTAAGGTTCTAAGTGAGCATGAACGTGGTGGGACCCCATCACCCTAACAGCTGGCGCGTCCCCACCGCAGCGTTTCTGCGGCCTCGGCCCCCTCTAACCGCGAAGGGAGGTGTGCGGTCCTCCCGTCTGCAAGCACCTTTCGCTCCCCGCATCGAAGATGGGGACGGGAGGAAGGGACTTTCTCGGGTTCATTTCTCCTCTGGCACCTTTTGGACTTAGTACCATAGGCACATGCTTCCTGTGCAAAAATACATTTAAAAAAACCTCATTGACCTCCACGTGGTTCGCTGAAATTCCTGCCTGGGATTTCATCTGACGGCTGGGCCAGTGTTTACTTAATTACTTCCTTCCTGATGGCCGTGGAGGTCACCCCCAATCTCTTGCTAAAGCAAACAAGGCTGCCGCCAGCATCCCTGAGCGTGCATCCCTGCAGATGTGCCCATCCAGCTGCAGGACAAACTGAAAGTGGAAGTAGAATCTCTAGGTCAAAGAATTTGTCTCGGACACGACCTTGAACCCTGGCTCCCAGGGGGCAGTCCAGGAGGAAGTCCACTCCCCCCAGCCCTGCCCCAGGCCCGTCTCCCCACGCAGCACACGAGGGAAACTGGGCCGCTTTGGCTCACCTCTTCCAGCCCTGGGTCCGGCCTCGCTGTGACCCCCGGTCCCTCCCACCGCCCTCTCCCCCTCTTCCTCCCTCAGGCAAATACATTGAGAACCACGGGGTGGTTCACAACATGTACTACAACACCACCAGCAAGGTGAAGCTGCCCTACCATGCCACGCTGGGCATCCAGAGGTGGTGGGACAACGGCAGCGTGCCCATCTGGATCACAGCCCAGAGGCAGGTAATGCCATCCCGCCCACACTGAGCTTGCCCAGGCGAGGCCTGGGACCAAGTGAGGACCCCTTCCCCACTCCAAGGTCTCGGGGCTCCTGGCCTACTCACAGAAGAGTGTGAGGCAGGGCGGGTAGTGGGTGCTGAACCAGCGAGCTGCATCCCGCTCAGCCCGTGCACGCAGCCCGGAGCAAGAGGGATTGCTCTGCCCCCAGTCGGAGGGAGAACTGCATCCTCGGGCCCTGCAGCATGGGGTGGGGGCCAACAGGAATGATAATTGTGACTTCATGAGAAAGCATGTAACCACGAAACGACTTTCTCCTTCCCCACATCCCTGTCCGAGCTGAACAGCTAAATTCTAAAGGGCCAAAGAGGAAATGCCAGTGGGTTATCATATCGGCCCAGGAATCCCCCCACTTTGCAATGCCCTGGAGGCTGCCTGGCCCGGGGTGAGGCTTCCAGTCAACAAAGTCTGTGGAGGTTTCCAAAATGAGGCTGGAATAAATGCCAGAGCCCACGGCCACCTTACAGCCAAGGTATCCACTCGAGCCGGAGTCCCCTCGCTGCAGAAGGACCCACAGACCCACTCAGGGCTCCTTCCAGGGACTCGTGAGCAGGAAGCCAAAGTAGAGACCCGGCATCTCATGGTGTTTCATCCAACAAAAGAATGTCCCGAGGGAGTGGACGGGAGGGGACAGATGAATCCTAAACAAAGCAGCAAGCGACTTGGGGCAGACAGGCGGCCAGGCAGAAGGCTGGAGGGGCAGGTGGACGGGACGCACGTGGACAGACAGACAGACTCATGCCTGGACCAGAGCCCAGCAGGGCAGACCAGACTGCGGGTGAGAAGGGGACGCCTTCTGGGCAGTGTGGCCCCCAGGCAGGCATTACAGCCCAATGATGAGGCAGACAGGGCGCATCTGGGACCATTTGTGTAGTGACGTCCCGTCTAGTGCTCACATCCAGTGAGCACCTGCCATTTCCTCTGTGAAATCGGGTTTTCCCTCCAGAGAACATGAGATCAGAGATGTTTTAGAAATGAAAGGCCCCGCGGCTGCAGCTAGGAGCAGGGGTGGGGTGGGTGGACAGAGGAGGAGGTGAGCCGGGGGCAAATGTGCTCACAGGCATGGGGCGAGGGGCACCCACTGAGGGGTCCCCTCTTTCATGCTGCCTTGTCTGGCAGGGCCTGAAGGCTGGCTCCTTCTTCTACCCCGGCGGGAATGTCACCTACCAAGGGGTGGCCGTGACGCGGAGCCGGAAGGAAGGCGTCCTGCACAACTACAAAAATGAGACGGAGTGGAGAGCCAACGTCGACACGGTGATGGCGTGGTTCACGGAGGAGGGCCTGGATCTGGTCACGCTCTACTTCGGGGAACCAGACTCCACGGGCCACAAGTACGGCCCCGAGTCCCCGGAGAGGAAGGAGATGGTGCAGCAGGTGGACCGGACCGTGGGCTACCTCCGGGAGAGCATCGCGCGCAGCCACCTCACAGACAGCCTCAACCTGATCGTCACGTCCGACCACGGCATGACCACCGTCAACAAGAAGGCTGGTGACCTGGTCGAGTTCCACAAGTTCCCCAACTTCACCTTCCAGGACATCGAGTTTGAGCTCCTGGACTACGGACCAAACGGGATGCTGCTCCCTAAAGAAGGGAGGCTGGAGACGGTGTACAGTGCGCTCAAGGACGCCCACCCCAAGCTCCACGTCTACAAGCGGGAGGAGTTCCCCGAGGCCTTCCACTACGCCGACAACCCCAGGATCACGCCCCTGCTGATGTACAGCGACCTTGGCTACGTCATCCACGGAGTGAGTCGCCTGCTGGAGGCACCACCTTCGGGGGCTCCCCCCCGGGGCTTGGGTCTCCTTTTTGTCTTTTTTTGAGACAGGGTTTTGCTCTGTTGACCCGGCTGGAGTGCAGTGCCAGGGTCTCAGCTCACTGCAGCCTTGAACTCCCAGGCTCAAGCGATCCTTCCACCTCAGCCTCCTAAGCAGCTGAGACCACAGGTGCATGCCACCGTGCCTGTCTCATTTTTGTGTGTGTTTTTTTGTTTTTTGTTTTTGAGAAAGAAGTTTCACTCTCGTCGCCCAGGCTAGAGTGCAATGGTGTGATCTTGGCTCACTACAGCCTCTGCCTCCCAGGTTCAAGCGATTCTCCTGCCTCAGCCTCCAGAGTAGCTGGGATTACAGGGGCCTGCAACCATGCCTGACTAATTTTTTTGTATTTTTAGTAGAGACGGGGTTTTGCCATGTGGGCCAGGCTGGCCTTGAACTCCTGGCCTCAGGTGATCACCCTGCCTCAGCCTCCCAAAGTTCTGGGATTACAGGCGTGAGCCCCCTCGCCTGGCTGATTTTTGTGTTTTTTGTAGAGAAAGGTTTTGCATGTTGCCCAGGCTGGTCTCAAACTCCAGGGCTCAAGCAATCCTCCTGCCTTGGCCTCCCAAAGTGCTGGGATTACAGGGGTAAGCCATTGCGTCCGACCTCTCCTTCCATCTCTCTAGAGATGGTCCCCAGTTTGAGGAGCATCAGCACCAAAGAGACACACCCCTCACTATGCAATAGTATGTGTGCACCTGTGTGTGTGCCCTCCACATTCAGGCCCCAGGCAGTAAGAGTGTGTGTGCACATCTCTGCCCATCATGTCCAGGCCCTGTGCAATAGGCATGTGTGTACGTGTGCACATGTGTTTGTGTGTGTGTGTGTGTGCGTGCATGCACACTTGCACCCTATGTGTCCAGGGTAAAGTGTAGAAGTCCAGCCCCAAGGGTGACATGGAAGAGGCAGGAAAGAGGCAGGAACGAGACTTCCCCTCAGCAGGGAGCACGGGGACGCAGAGCCGGAGGCAAAGCACAGATTAGGGAGCGGACATCCCGGGAAAGGAAGTGACCGATGGGCGCCTGCGCTGGCCGCGCAGGAAGCAGGGCCCAGCCTGGAGCTGCCCACTCCCCTCCCATTTACTCGGGGTCTGGCCTCCGTTCATTTCGCAGGACCATCCCTGATCTTCACTCTTTAGGGTGACTGATCTTTAGGGGCTCTGAATTCAGGGAAACTGAGTCTCAGAACCCCTCCAGCCCCCATGTTGGTGCTCCTTCCTAAGGGGTGGGTGCTCATAGGGTGGATAGGGTGGGTGGAGAGGGTCTGTTGCTCCCAAAAAGGACCTGACACCCTTGCCCGCTCCCGGCAGAGAGTTAACGTCCAGTTCAACAACGGGGAGCATGGCTTTGACAACAAGGACATGGACATGAAGACCATCTTCCGCGCCGTGGGCCCCAGCTTCCGGGCGGGCCTGGAGGTGGAGCCCTTTGAGAGCGTCCACGTGTACGAGCTCATGTGCCAGCTGCTGGGCATCGTGCCAGAGGCCAACGACGGGCACCCAGGTGCCCTGCGGCCCATGCTGCGCACAGGTGAGAGCAGGGGGCCCCGCACCCCGGCCTGCTCTGGAGTGCACGTGTGTGCACGTGGGTGCCTGCATGACTGTGACCAGCACACCCGTCCAGCCACCCTTCCTTCTCCCTGGCTTTGGGGAACACCAGAATTCCTCACATTCCCACAACACGTGACCTCTCACGAGCACCTCGTGCATCTCAGGGGGCACCAAAGGGCGAGCGGAAGGAGTGGGCAGCCTTGCCCAAGAGGGGGTCGGATGGAGTGAGGTTGGCCCAGGTGGGGCTCTGTGCAGAGCCCACCCGCTGGACCCCCACGCCCCACTCCCCACCACGGCAACCTGAGGGCCTCCTTTCTGGAATTTTCCTGTATCAGCCTCCCACGCACACAGCTCCCTATCTGAACCTGACCCATCTTGGGGACAGAGGTCACCTGGAAACTGACAAGGTGGCAACCCTGGAGGGGGCCTGGCTGGAGAGGGGTGGGCCCACTGAGCAGGGTTGTGGAGGGCTGTGGTGGACAAGGGCCATGGGACCAAGGGAGCCATGAAGGAGGAAGTCGGGGGCTCATGGGGACGACCAGGAGAGGACCCTGAGTCTATGGCGGAGGAGCCGGGTCAGAAGCCATGCCTCTCTCCCTCACCGGCCCTCTGGCTTTCCTCAGAGTCCACTCTCCTGCCAGATGGAGGGTCAGCTCTCCTGCCCAGCAGCTGGCTGCTCCTCATGATGGGACTGCTGGGGACCATGATTCTCCTGTCTGAGGTCGCATAACGCCCCACGGCTCAAGGTGAGAGACCCAGAAGGCAGAGGCAGGAGGGTGGCCCCGTGCTCCCTGACCCTCCACCCTGATGTCCTAGGCAGCCAGAACAGAGCTGCTGGCCCCCCACCAGGCCAGTGACTCCCACTGACCTGGTTGCCACCGAGAGACGATCACCCTGGGGACCCCACGGCTGACCCTTCCAGCCTCTCTGCTTCGGGTTTCCAGAGCAGAGCACCCAGACCCGTGGCCAGAACTCCCACCCTCTCCCAGACGCCAGAATCCCTCAGCCTCTGGACAGAGCTGCCTCCTCCCTCCTTCCTGCCATGTCTGTGCTCCACTGTGACAGCTCGGAAGCCGTCATGGGGGGTGCGTTTGGGAGCAGAGCTCTGGGACTGTGTTCCTGTAACTCTCTGGAAGCCAGCCTCTGAGGACACGCGTGGGGAGCGTGTGGGAGGAGAGCTCGGGGCTGTGTTTCTGGAACTCCCCGGGAGCCTCCGAGGACACTGCTCCCTTGTCTGCTAGGCCAAGCAGAAGAAAGTCATTCATTCATCCTGAAAGTATGTAATGGGAGCCAGCTCCAAGCCAGGCTCTGGTCTGGGCTCAGGATATGCAGCAAACAAGACAGTCCAGTCCCTGGAATCTAGGACCTGCCATTTAAAGGCCCAAGAAGGCAGAGAATACAAAGCAAATGAATCCACACGCGAAGTGCTCAGACGGTGGTGATGGCAGAGAAGAGATGGCCACAAGCAGGGATGGGGCAGGGGCTACCTTTTCATTTGCCCAGACTGGAATGGCCTCTCCAAGAAGGTGGATTTAGGGAGAGATGGGAATGATGAGAAGAAGCCAGGCACACCAGCCTCTGGGAAAGAGATTCCAGGCAGGGGAAAGAGCCAGTGAAAGGCCCCTCGGGGGGGGGACGGGCCCGGCATGTTCTGGATGAGACAGAAGGCCAGTGTGCCCACAGGCTGGCATGCGAGTGAGCTCCAACATGAGCTGACCACAGCCCGGAGGCAGGAGGTTGTTTGATGCTTGTGGAGCGGGTGGGGGGAGCCCCAAGCAGAGCTTACACAGGGTCTGAGGTCAGTGATTCAACCAGTCACTCTCACTGCTACGCCAGGGACAGAAATGGGAGCAGGAAGTGACCAGTTTGGAGGTGGCCGCAGGGCCCAGCAGGACGGTCCAGTGGCAGGGGTGGAGACGCTGCAACGTGCACAGATTCCAAATGTCTGTGCCACATTCCAGGAGTGTAGACAGACCGTAAGGGGGAGGTGAAGAAAATGGACAAATGAAGGATGGGTCCGACGCTCAGGTCCTGAGCCACTTGCTGACTCAGGACCCGAGTCAGCAAATGTTGGGGACAGGAGTCGAGGGAGCTAAGAGTTCTGTTTTGGCCACGATCAGTCCCAGTGCCAACAACGCGGCCACGTGTGGCTGTTCCTGGCACAGGTGCAGATGAGTCCACAACCAGGGGTACCGTGCAGTCTGGCAATTTACATTTGAGACTTGTCAGTGCAAGCTATGGGACTCAATGAAAGCCCCCCACCAGAAGGAGTGGACTGAGAAGAGATGGGGTCGTACGACTCACTGAGAAGGCGGGGCTGCTGAGACAGGAAAAGCCAGCGCTTGTCATGAGTCAAGAAAGAAATGAGTCTGGGCGTAGTGGCTCCTACCTGGAAGCCCAGCACTTCCAGAGGCCAAGGCAGGAGGATTGCTTGAGCCCAGGAGTTCAAAACCAGCCTGGGCAATATAGTGAGACCCCATCCCTATAGGAAATTTCTTTTTAATTAGCTGGGTGTGTGTGTGCCTGTAATCCCAGCTAATGGTAGGAGAGGCTGAAGCGGGAGGATCACTTGAGCCCAGGAGGTGGAGGCTGCAGTGAGCCTTGATCTCACCACTGCACTCCAGCATGGGCAAGAGTGAGACCCTGTCTCTACACAATAAATACATAAAAGAGAAAGGAGTGGGTTTGGGGTTGAGAGAAGCAGGAATGTGGAGATGTGTGAAGTGGAGAGGAGCATTCATGCAAAATGTCACACCCAGAAGGGGACCAGAGGACCCTTCAGCCTGAACCCCTCATGCAGATGAGGATGCTGGAACCCAAGGCATTAGCTGACTGGTCCAACGGCACCAAAGAGTGGCCGGTGGCATGTAAGGTCCTGGTCCCGAGTACTTTCGGCCACAGCGCCTGCCTCTCTGTGCTCAGGGGCCCTGGTCCTTGAAGCAAGTCTTCCAGCTCTAGTCAGGGACATGATAAGCTTTCCACGGCGCTAGAGACCACAACCATTTGTTCTCCACATAAACTAAGAGAGGGACTCAGAAAAAGTCATTATTCAGACGCACACGTGAGAAAACTGAAGCACAGAAAATCGAAGGCCACGGGACTATGCACATTCTCACGGCGGGGGGGGGTTCCCCAGAGCGGCAGCCACCGTGGCGCCCCAGCAAACCAGCTCTCCAGATCCCCCTCAGAAAGCCCTACTGTTGCCCTTACCCACTTCTGTGGCATCCACACTCTCACTGTGGCCCATTTCAAGGTACCAATGTGAGGTCACAGAACACGAAGTAGGGAAGAAGGCCCAAGAACCATCTTCACAAGCAGCACCTGCTGGCCTGAGCAGGTTGCTAAGAGCTGGGGGGCCCAGAGTTTTCAAGGCAGCCTGGTCAATTCCATTTGGAACTAGGGTGTTCTCTGTGGCCAGCTTCTTTTCTTTTCTTTTTTTTTAGACAGATTCTCACTGTGCTGCCCAGGCTGGGGTACAGTGGTGCGATCACGGCTCACTGCAGCCTCGACTTCCTGGGCTCAAGCCATCCTCCCACCTCAGCCTCCTGAGTACCTGAGACTGCAGGTGTGCACCACCACGCCCAACTAATTTTTTTATTTTTAGTTTTAAAAAAAAGCTATGTTGCCCAGGCTGGTCTTGAACTCCTGGCCTCAAGCAATCCTCCTGCCTTGGCCTCCCAAAGAGCTGGGATTACAGGCATGAGCCAGGGGCCCAGTCACTGGGCCAACTTCTTTTCTCTAAAGGCAGTGTTGAAAGTACATGTGGCCAATTAAAGGCACATTGTAGGGGGCCAGGCGCGGTGGTTCACGCCTGTAATCTCAGCACTTTGGGAGGCTGACGTGGATGGATCACGAGGTCAGGAGTTCGAGACCAGCCTGGCCAAGATAGTGAAACCCCGTCTGTACTAAAAATACAAAAATTAGCCAGGCGTGATGGCGTGCCTGTAATCCCAGCTACTCGAGACGCTGAGGCAGAGAACTGCTTGAACCCAGGAGGTGGAGGTTGCGGTGAGCTGAGTTCGTGCAGTTCATGCCACTGCAATGCAGCCTGAGTGACAGAGTCAGACTCCATCTCAAAAAAAAAAAAAAAAGGCAGATTGTCGAACGGACGCAGGCTTTTGCCCTGATTTACAGAGTCCTCCCTTCCCAGCCAGAAGAATAGGCAGAAGACTAGGGGCAGCTCTTCTCTCTCCTGGGATACCCACACTGCCAGCTAGACCTGGGACAGTGCCCACCCCTCCCCTCCCAGCCCACAGCCCTGGGAGAAGGGTCTGAAGCCTCACATCATCACGCACCCCCAAGGCGACACCTGCCCCCAAGCTGTGCCCTCCCAGGAATCCCCCACACAGGCCCTACTCAGCGCAGCCTGGCAGAGCTGCCTCCTCCCACTGCGTGCACCCCCCACACCCCCCTCCTGCAACCAGCCTGTTTCCCACCACCCCTCCCTTCCAGTCCAGCCGCACCTCTGCTCCACCTGTCTCAGCAGACCCATCCTCAGCCTGCCCCATCCCCTCCTCCCGGACCAACACGTGCTGCTTGCTCTTCCAGGAAGCCTCTGGGAGCCGCCCGCAGCCCTGGGCCTGCCGTCCCGCTGTGATGCTCTGCTGGACGCGGACGGACCCTCCCTCCCCAGCTTATCCCAGGCCATAGGCGGCATGCACTGTCCCCCGCCGCGCCAGTCCCCGTGCTGGTAATAAACCTCGCAGCCCAGGCCCAGGGCCCCCGGCGCGCGGGCCCCAAAACCCTGCCCCCCCCCCCCCCCCCCCCC
>NW_022436988.1:3279125-3293415 GCF_009761245.1 Sapajus apella | reverse complement strand
AGGGGGGAGAGAGGGAGGGGAGGGAGGGAGAGAGGGACAGGAGGGGAGGGGAGGGGAGGGTGGAGGGGGGGAGGGAGGGGAGGGGAGGAGGGAGGGAGGGAAGTAGGAGGGAAGGAGGAAGAAGGGAGGGAGGGAGGGAGAAAAGAAGAGAGAGAGAAAGAAAGAAATGAGGGAGGGAGACGGGGGAGGGAAGGAAGGAAGGAAATATATTGTGCTATTTCCTTAAGAGCTGTGCTCTTTACTATATGTAAGTTATGTCTCAATTTTATAAACTTTTTTTACCATGAGCATATGTTACTTTTATATATGGAAAACACAATATATTTTTAAAAATTAAAAAGATAGGCCATAAGTGTATTTTTATCATGAGCCTGTATATCTTATATAGAGAGAAAAATAATAAAGAAAATCTATTGAAATATAGATGTTTAAAACATGAAATATGAATATCTACTTTACAGAGAGCCTATATTATTTTTATACACACAGAAAACACAATATAGAATGAAGACACAAGACCGGCCCCTGACTTGGTGACTCTCCTCCCCCACGCGCTGGTCCCTCTCACTTGGGCCTCCCCGACACAGACCTCTCGGTCCCACCGCCCCCTTCCTGGCGCCTGGCCACCAGCTTCACGGCTGGAGACATTTCTAGAAACGGTGAGATCCAAAGGAAGTCCTTGCTGAAGGCCTCGCCCGGGAGCAGGCCTTGGCCCAGCTGGAAATGCGTCTGGCATCGCACAACTTTGCATTGACAAGGACGAGCAGGGACTCTGGGGGGCTCTGGGTGGCTTCCGGCAGTCAGGGAAGGTTTCTTTCCCCCAGCGCGACTGCGGCGGGGCGACAGAGGGCAGAGGGCAGGTCCAGGCAAGCCTCGAAGAGGCCCAGCTGTGGCAGCACAAAAGGCACACGGTCTTTCCAGCTGTTGACTTCAAACTGCAAGCTCAGTGCCCAAGATGCTGGGGACAAAGGGGTGCCCACAGCTGTGCTCCCGGCAAAGCGCACCCCACCCCTCCCCGGGCAGCAGTGTGGATAATCCACGTGGTCTGGAAGTGGCAGGTGGAGTGCTGGGGCGCACCCTTGGGTGGGCTTCGTGTCTTGTTGGTCAGACCATCGAGGAACAGGGAAGCAGGAGAGACACTCACACAGTGGGTGACCTCGGCCAGGCTGGCCCGGCTCTCTTCCCAGGGTGCTCTTGGGACCCTGCTGCCGTCCGGACATGGTAGTTTTTCTTCCCTAAGTGGAACCACCCATGTCTCCAGGCTTCAGAACAAGCACCAGGAAGGTGAGGACCACTTGGCATGTTGCCACCCCGTCACATCTTTCAGCTGGAGGCCAGGCTGTCAGCATAACCCTTGGAGGGCCAGGCCAGGAGCCTCTCCTCTTTTCAAAGAAGAGGAAGCCAAGAAGTAGGCAGGCTTGTCCCCAGCCAAGGCGGCTGAGAAGGCCGAGAGCACCTCTCTCTCCATTCTCACTCTGCAAACACCCACGCCAACCCAGACAGAGGCCCCAGGCTCTACAGAAAGGCAACCAGAGGGACAGACAGGAGAGGAGAGGGGTGACAGTACTGTAGAAACATTACATGGTCATTGGCCAGGCACAGTGGCTTATGCCTATAATTCCAACCAGCTGGGAGGCCGAGGCAGGAGGATGGCTCCAGGCAAGGGTTCAAGACAGGCCTGGGCAACACACTGGCACCGTCTCTACAAATAATAATGATAATTAGCGTGTAGGCCAGGCACGGTGGCTCACATCTATAATCCCAGCACTTTGAGAGGCCAAGGCAGACAGATCACTTGAGGTCAGGAGTTCGAGACCAGCCTGGACAACATGGTAAAACACTGTCTCTACTAAAAAAAAAATACAAAAGTTAGCCAAGTGTGGTGGTATGTGCCTGTAATCCCAGCTACACAGGAGGCTGAGGCAGGAGAATCAATCGCTTGAACCCAGGAGGCGGAGGTTGCAGTGCACCGACATTGCGCCACTGCACACCAGCCTGGGTGACAGAGCGAGACCCTGTCTCAAAAAGAAAACAGACAAAAAATTACCCTATAGTCCCAGCTACTAGGGAAGCTGAGGCAGGAAGATCACTTGAGCCCAAGACTTTGAGGTTGCAGTGAACTATGATCGCCACTGCACTCCAGCCTGGGCGACAGAGTGAGGCTCCATCTCTTAAGAAATAATCAGCTGGGTGCGGTGGCTCATGCCTGTAATCCCAGCACTTTGGGAGGCCGAGGTGGGTGGATTGCCTGAGCTCAGGAGTTTGAGACCAGCCTGGGAAACATGGTGAAACCCCGTCTCTACTAAAAATACAAAAATTAGCTGGGCATGGTGGCGGGCGCCTGTAATCCCAGTTACTTGGGAAGCTGAAGCAGGAGAATCGCTTGAACCTGGGAAGCAGAGGTTGCAGGAGGCCAGGATCTTGCCACTGCACTCCAGCCTGGGTGACAGAGCAAGACTCTGTCTCAAAAAAAAAAAAAAAATTAATGTATGTCTACAAGGCAACAAGTCCTTTGATACCATGACAATGAAATAATGTTGTGACACAGCTGCCAGCCACACACCAGCCCCTGCCAGGCTCCGCTCCCTCCAGACTTCTCTTTGTCCTGGCGGTCTTCCCATGTGGACTCTGCTACTCCAACCCCTCCCAACCCATGGGCAAATTCTAAATCCGGCAGTGCCAGCCTCTGGAGGCCCTGGCCTCATCCTGGTCTCCAAGCTCTTGTTCACCCCGTTTCCATTGCTTGCTGCCAGCCGCTGGCCTGGCCTCTCCCCAGAGGCTCCAAGGACGCTCAGCAGAAAAGCCCTCGCGCTGGGCAGGTTTTCACAGACAAGACTCGCAGCTCCTCTTGGACCCACATCCCTACCTCCGGGGACCCATAAGACAGAAACCCGTGGCACAGGTGGCTGTGGATGGCTCCCAAAGGGACCGAGTCGGCAACAGCATGCAGTGTCAGGCCAAGCCCATCCCACTCCACGTGGGCATCTGCTGGGAGGCCAGGGCCAGTGGGCCCCCACATTTAGAATGACAGACAGAGGTGGGAAAAAGAGGAAGCAGGCCAGTGCCCACACAGGCAGAGATCAGTCTTAACGTTCACATTTTTCAAGAGATGACAGAAATCTGAACTTTGAGGTAAAATATCCCGTTTCTTAAATTTCAGTTCCGGTGAGAAAGAACATGTGCACATTAGGGGAATGCAAATCAAAGCCGCCATGAGATGCTACTTCACACACACCAGGATGGCTCAAATCAGAAGGGCAGAAAATCACAAATGTTGCCGAGGATGTGGAAAAATCGGGACCTTCATGCATTGCTGGTGAAAAGAGAAAATGGTGTGGCCACTGTAGAGGCGGCTTGGGAGTTCCTAAAAAGTGAAGCATAGAATTCCCACATGAGCCAGCAATCCCACTCCTGGGTATACACCAGCAAAAACGCACACACAAATGCTCCCAGCAGCATTATTCGTAAGAGCTCAACATGGAAACAGCCTCAGCTGTCCACCAGCGGCTGAATGGATACACACAATGTGTCTACATGCCATGGAAGAGTATTCAGCCATCAAAACAGTGAAGCGCTGATGCTCACTACTACATGTGCACCTAGAAAACATCATTCTCAGTGCAAAATGCCAATCACGAAAGGCCACATACTGGCTGGGCACTGAGGCTCAGGGCCTGCAACCCCAGCACTTTGGGAGGCCATGGTGGGAAGATCTCATGAGCTCAGGAATTTGAGGCCAGGCACAGTGGCTCATGCCTATAATCCAAGCACTTTGGAGGCCAAGGCGGGTGGATCACCTGAGGTCAGGAGTTCAAGACCAGACTGACCAACAAGGTGAAACTCTGTCTTAAAAAAAAAAAAAAAAAAAAAAAAAGAATTTGAGACCAGCCTGGGCTACATAGGGAGACCTCGTTTCTACACAAAATAAAAATTTTTTAAAAATGTATAAGGCCACATACTATGAGATTCCATTTATATGAGATGTCCAGAATAGGCTAACCTGCCAAGAGAGAAAGCAGATTGTCAGAGACAGGATGCTTATTCTTAGGGACCACAAGGAAAAATTAACATCCAGACAAAAAGTTTTCTCAGCAAGGCAGTTTTACTTTCTGCAGAAAGGGTGCTGTTCACCAGCTATCTTGCCACAAAAGCACAATGAACAAAGAGAGGCAGAAATATTTATCCTTTATGCATTTGGTCCTTACGTTTGTGTCTGATCTCCACTGACTGGAGCCGGACCTCACAATCTAAACTAAACTTGATTGGCTAACAACTTAAAACTTTTCTAAATACATAAAGGCAATGGAGAACAAACGAAAAGAGGAAGTCTAAATAAGGAAGGGAGAGGAAGTTGCTTGTGAAAGGACTTAGAAAAGTCACAGCATAAATAACTTGGTTAAAGTACAAGGACAAAGAATGTGCTATGTGCCTGTGAGCATGTCCAGCACAAATATCTTGGTTAAAGTAGAAGGGCATAGAATTCGCTTTTTCCTTTATATCTAACACCTGCAGAGGACAGGGCCTCACAGAGAGTTACTAGCAAAAAGCAAGAAGGCTGGGAAGAAAGTTAGTCTTTAAAAGAGACTATTATTGCCGGGCGCGGTGGCTCAAGCCTGTAATCCCAGCACTTTGGGAGGCCGAGGCAGGTGGATCACGAGGTCAAGAGATCGAGACCATCCTGGTCAACATGGTGAAACCCCGTCTCTACTAAAAATACAAAACATTAGCCGGGCATGGTGGCGCGTGCCTGTAATCCCAGCTACTGAGGAGGTTGAGGCAGGAGACTTGCCTGAACCCAGGAGGCAGAGGTTGCGGTGAGCCAAGATTACGCCATTGCACTCCAGCCTGGGTAACAAGAGTGAAACTCCGTCTCAAAAAAAAAAAAAAGAGAGAGACTATTATTGCTATATTATTTCTAACATGTAGTATTCTTCTTCTTTATCAAGAAGGGACACTTTGAAGAGGAACTTTTTACTTTCTACGCGGATTGAGGGTTTCCAGGAACAGGGGAGTGGGAGAAAAATGTGGGAGATTCTTTTGGGGGATGGTAGAAACGTTCTAAAATGGATTGGGATGATGATTTCACAACTTTATGAATATATTAAAAACATTGAAATTTACAGTGTGCAATGGTGAGCTTTACATTTGTGAATTATACTGCAAATAGTGCCAGCAGAATCGAGAATATCTACGGGCCAGACTCCAGGGGACAGCAGCGCCTCTCCCCCTCAGCCCTAAGCCTGAGCGCCCACCCCCAGCACTCAGCCTCACTGTGGGCTGGAATCACTTCTGCTTGTTCCCACTCTAAGACAAAAATGTGCAGTAGAATTCCCCGGTGAATACTGAGCCCCCAACACCCTCTGCTCCTGGTGGTGGCAGCAGCCGGCCTCTGGGGAAAGCAAGCTGGCATCTGCAACAGGGGGCCCAGTGGAACCACAGGGGGCCTCATCCGAGGGAGGCAGGAGCATCAGGGTCAGAGGAGAGGTCAGCGGAACACGATTGCTGGCTCTGAAGGTGAAAGACGGGACCATGAGCAAAGCAATGTGGGCGTCCTTAAAGAACAGGAAGAGGCAGGGAAACGGATTCCTCCTGGAGCCCCCAGAAAAACCAACTCCCTCAGCACCTTGGCGCCGTCCTCGTGAGAACCTGTGTCAGGCTTCCGACCTCTAAACGTGTAAGAGAATACATTTGTCTTCTTTTAATCACTAACTGTGTGGTCATTCGTTCCAGCAGCGACAGGAAACTAATACAGCAGGTGATTAAGACTTTAAGTCTTCATTTCTAGGCGCGGGGCTCCTGCCCGTAATCCCAGCACTTAGGGAGGCCAACGCGGGAGGAGTGCGCGAGCCCAGCAGTTTGAGGCCAACCTGGGAAACATGAAGAAACCCTGTCTCTATAAAAAATACAAAAAAATTAGCTGGGCGTGGTGGCACATGCCTGCAGTCCCAGCTACTAGGAAGGCTTAGGTGAGGGGACTGCTTATGCCTTGGGGCAAAGAGGTTGCAGTAAGCCAAGACTGTGTCACTGCACCCAGCCTGGGTGACAGAGCCAGACTCTGTCTCAAAAAAAGGACTTCCTTCATTTCTAAAATTATTATTTAATAATTTTACCTGCTCACCAATGGAACACAAGGATTAAATGATATCATCTTTGTAAAGTGGTTGTCACAGTACTTGGCACATAAATAATCAAGACGAAGCCGGGCGCGGTGGCTCAAGCCTGTAATCCCAGCACTTTGGGAGGCAGAGGCGGGTGGATCACGAGGTCAAGAGATCGAGACCATCCTGGTCAACATGGTGAAACCCCGTCTCTACTAAAGCTACAAAAAAAAAAAATTAGCTGGGCATGGTGGTGCGTGCCTGTAATCCCAGCTACTCAGGAGGCTGAGGCAGGAGAATTGCCTGAACCCAGGAGGCGGAGGTTGCGGTGAGCCGAGATCGCGCCATTGCACTCCAGCCTGGGTAACAAGAGCGAAACTCCGTCTCAAAAAAAAAAATAATAATAATAATCAAGACGAGTGTCCAGCGACGGTTGTACAAGCATGAAAAGTTGTGTTTACAAGGAAGCGCATCTGCATGCGGAAATACGCACACCATGCTGGCGGATGGAGAAACTGTCAAGACTGTATGCATAGCATCCACGGAAAATGCAAAAAAGAACAACGGTGTAAAATATTAATATTGCTTTTTTCTGGGTGATTTTTATTCTACCTAAATTATCATATATTATCTATGGAATGTTTTACTTTTTTTCTTGTTTTAAGAGACAGGATATTGCCCAGTCACCCAGGTTAGAGTGCGGTAGAGGGAGCGTAGCTCACGGCAGCCTCGAACTCCCAGACTCCAGCAATCCTCCCACCTCAGCCTCCTGAGTAGCTGGGACTGTAAGCGTGCACCACACGCCTGGTTAATTTTTTTACTTTTTTGTAGAAATAGGGTCTTGCTATGTTACCCAAGCTGTTCTGGAACTCCTGGCCTGAAGTGACGCTCCCACCTCGGCCTGCCAAAGTGCTGGGATTATAGGCATGAGCCACCGCACCCAGCCTACAATATTTTTTATAGCAACAAGGTATTCTGTTTATGGATATCCCAGGAGAGCAGCAAAGGTAACTCCACGCGTATGAACACTCCACACTGTACTGAAGTTGAATGCACACTGAGGACGCTGAGCTGTTTCCAGGTGGCTTACCAGCTTTACTGCAATGAATGTGTTGGTACCTTAATACGTCTCTCCGTGCGTCTCTGACTATTTGCAAAGGTAATCCCCAGGATGGTGAAGGAAGATTCTAGGACTGCACCTCCCCCCACACGGTTTTGGGAGTTCCTGCCCGAAATTTCACAGAAATGGAAGTACACCGTAGCAGCCCTTCGTGTCCAGCTTCGTTCATTCTGAGCACCACTTTGCAATTGATCCATGCTGATCACTTCCTTTCGGATGTGGAGCAGTAGTGCAGAGACGGACCTGCCACCGCCTGTTTCTCTGTCTCCCAGACAATGGGCATTTCGGCGGCTTCCATGTTTGAGCTATTGTACGACTGAAGCTCCGATGAGCATTGTATGATCGAAGCTCCAATGAGCATCATGTGCCAGTCTCTGCATGAACGTCTTTCCAATTCTCTTGGTGGACAGCTGTCTTGGTGGACAGGTCTCTTGGTGGACGGCTCTCTTGGTGGACAGCTCTGTTGGTGGACGGCTCTGTTGGTGGACGGCTCTCTCTTGGTGGACGGCTCTGTTGGTGGACGGCTCTCTCTTGGTGGACGGCTCTGTTGGTGGACGGCTCTCTTGGTGGACAGCTCTCTCTTGGTGGACGGCTCTCTTGGTGGACGGCTCTCTCTCGGTGGACGGCTCTCCCGGTGGACGGCTGTCTCGGTGGACAGCTCTCTCGGTGGACCGCTGTCTCAGTGGATGGCTCTCTCTTGGTGGGCGGCTCTCTTGGTGGATGGCTCTCTTGGTGGACGGCTCTCTTGGTGGACAGCTCTCTTGCTGGACAGCTAGGGAGATTTCTGAGCCACCTGGTAACTGCCAAACTCCCAAAATGGTGAAACCGTTTTTGCGTTCCCATCAGCAGAGTTTGAGAGTTCCAGCGTCCCCCATCTCGCCAGCGTGTGGTATCCTCAGTCTTTTCAATTTCATCCGTTCTTGCGGATGCGTGGTTTTAACGTACATTTCCATTCCCTAATGAGCAGTGTTGCTGAGCAGCTTTTGCGGTGCATTTTGGACCCTCTGTGTCTCCTTTGGTGACGTGTCTGCTTAGACTGTTTGTGATTCTCCCCGCCCCTTTCTTTTTTATATTAGTCTCCGGTTTTAATGCATCATAATCAGAGACGGGGCCTGTATGGGTTCTACTTTTGGAAATTGGTATTCTTTGTGGCCTAGAATATAAATAAGTTCTACAAAGGGTTTATGGGAAGCTGGCCTGGAAACGTGGTCTCAGGTTGTTCGAAACAGCAGAAACTGAACTCATGCTTGCTGAGCCTCCACGGGGGTCTCCTAACTAGGAAGGTCCTGCATGAACCCAACAATTTAGATTCCGTCTCGGCGTTCTCTGTTGCGCTGTCTTTCCCTTACTCTTTTTCTCTCCAGGCGCTGGTCTCAGAGTCTCTTATGACAGACCGGCTTATTGCAGTGGGCCTGGCAACAGACGCTGCTCTAACTTGGCAAGCTCAGAGGAAGCAAGAGACCCTGCAGGGCCCCCATGCAAACACCAGGGAAGGGCTGTCACTGCCCCAGGGGGAGCCATGGCCATCCCCGGGCTAGGAGCAACTAAGCGCTCATGACTGATGCCCACCCCCCACACATACACACACAAAATAATTCATTCTGTTCTGGAAACCAGCGTGCCATCAGGACAAGCTTCCCGATGGCGAGGCTCTGGTCCTGGAAGACCCTCCTCGGTCCTGCATACTTGGCCTGTGACTTCCCAGACACGTGATAAAGTCTCACGGTGCAAGTGTGCTTTTCTTGATTGTTCTACTTCTAACAGGTATTACTTGCTGCATTTTAATGCTACCTTTCCTGGATTAAGTTTCATGAATAGAAAATCCCAAAGGGCCATCCAGGCGCGGTGGTCATGCCTATAATCCCAGCACTTTGGGAGGCCGAGGAGGGCGGATCACTTGAGGTCCAGAGTTCAAGACCAGCCTGGCCAACATGGCAAAACCCTGTCTCTACTAAAAATAGAAAACTTCACCAGGAACAGTGCCATGCACCTGTAGTCCCAGCACCTGTGGTCACAGCCACGCTCATGAACACACCACACACCACACTGCATTGAAGTTGAGTACCCACTGACAGACGCTGAGCTATTTCCAGGTTGCTTACCAGCTTTACTACAGTGAATGCATTGGTACCTTAATGCATCTCCTCCTGCATCTCTAATTATTTGCCTATTTCCTTAGGATGGTCCCTGGGCATGGAATTACCTGATAAATGGGTGTGAGGGACTTGAGGATCTGGAATCACATTGGCAAACGACTTCCCAAATCACGGAAGCAGCTTCCATCCCTACCCCTGTGCATGGGCACCCTTGCCCTGCATGCTCTCCTAACCTTCACCAGGGCCTCTGGATTGGTTTTTAACTGCACTGAGGACCTGACAGAATAAAATCACAAATACGCTCAGTCCTGAGATGAATTCACCCCGTGCCAGTGGCTGTAGGGCTGGAAGGACGCCCCACCACCACTCCTGCCCTTCGGGACTTGCTTCTGTGAAAAGGACATTTAAACCAAGAGAAACGTAACCATGCACAAACTGAATAAGCCAGAAAACTGTCATTTACTTCCATAGGCGTTTTCAAGCTGGAAAAACCTGAACAGGATGTCAGGGTGAGGACAGAAGGTGTCTGCACAGAGTGGGGTCAGGTCGGGGGTGACAAGTGGAAGTAATTCTTCTGGGGGGCTTTCTGACAAATCATGTCAACAGCCCTAAGAACACTTGGATCTTGGGGCCGGGCATGGTGGCTCACGCCTATAATCTCAGCACTTTGAGAGGCCAAGGCTGGCAAAACACCTGAGGTCAGGAGTTTGAGACTCGCCTGGCCAACATGGTGAAACCCCATCTCTACTAAAAATATAAAAAATTAGCAGGACGTGGTGGTAAGCGCCTGTAGTCCCAGCTACTCTGGAGGCTGAGGCAGGAGAATTGCTTAAACTCAGGAGACAGAGGCTGCAGTGAGCCGATTTGGTGCCACTGCACTCCAGCCTGGGTGACAGCGTGAGACTTCGTCTCAAAAAAAGAAGAAAAACACTTGGATCCTACAGTGGGGATGTGAAACAGAGAAGGGTGATGAACTCTGATCAGAGGGACAAAGAAAAGGGCTGGGCTGCTTGCCAATATATACTGTCCCTGGTCCATGCCAGCCCCTGGTACCTACTGTCCCCTGATACATGCTCTCTCTGGTCTGTGCTGTCCTGTGGCACATGCTGTCCCTGCTACATGCTGTTCCCTGGTATATACTGTCCCTGCTACATAGTGTCCCCTGGCACATGCTGTCTGTGTCACATACCTGGTATATACCATCCCTGGTACATCCTGACCCTGGCACATGCTGTCCCTTGGTACATCCTGACCCTGGCACATGCTGTCTTCACCATCCTTTTGCAGGGTGACATGCTGGTACATAAACTGGTCCCACCGTTCCTTTAGCACTGGGAACCCCAGGCTGGGTTCTGCCTCCCCGGTGATGAAGGGATGTCCCTTGTGCATAGGACACAGAGGTCCACTCCAGCTCTGCGGCTGCCGTTCCAGATGGTGGAAGGCAGCCCACCAGCCTGTGATGTGCACCGCCCAGGCACAGCACTGACTCCACTGGCTTCCTGCCCATAGCCCCACGGTACCCTGGGTCCCCGGCCACTTTGCCTTTGACCAGGCGTGTAGTGCCTCCTTCACTCACTCCACCAATAGTCGCTGGTCGTGCTGTGCTCCCAGAACTTCGCAGAGGGGCACAGCTGCGAACCAGCTGAGCAGCGGCCTGGCCTGGCCACATTCCCCTCCTAGTGTGTTAACAGGGATGGAATTCGGGTTCAGAAAGGCCTGATACTGCATCTGCTCTCCCACATTTACCAGCTGTGTTAGTTTCCTGTCACTGCTAAAACAAATGGCACAAGCTAGTGGCTTACAAAAACCCAAACGCACGGTCCTGCCGTCCCGGAGGTCAGACGTTTGGAATGGGTCTCGCTGGGCTAAAATCTGGGTGTCTACAGGGCTGGTCCCTTCTGGAGGCTGTAGGGAGAGTTGCTTTCTTGCCTTTCTAGTCTCTAGAAGCTGCCTGCATCCCTTGGCTCTCGGCCCCTTCCTGCATCTTCAGAGCCAGCACAACTGGTTGAGTCTTCACACCTCATCACTCTGACACTGTCTCTCCTGACTCCCTCTGCCACTTCTAAGAATGCTGATTACATCGGCGCACCCAGACAGTCCAGGATCATCTCCCCATCTCTGAAGCAGCTATTGACCAACCTTAATTCTTTATTTTTTCTTTGAGACGTTGTCTTGCTCCGTCACCCAGGCTAGAGTGCAGTGGCGTGATCTCGGCTCAAGGCAACCTCCACCTCCCAGGTGGAGGTGTATTTTTAGTAGAGATAGAGTTTCACCATGTTGACCAGGCTGGTCTCAAACTCCTGACCTCAGGTGACTCACCCACCTCAGCCTCCCAAAGTGCTGGGATTACAGGCGTGAGCCACCACATCCGGCCTAA
Source organism: Sapajus apella (assembly GCF_009761245.1). Classification (NCBI taxonomy): domain Eukaryota; kingdom Metazoa; phylum Chordata; class Mammalia; order Primates; family Cebidae; genus Sapajus; species Sapajus apella. The sequence goes on along the minus strand of NW_022436988.1, from coordinate 3,281,724 downwards.
AACCTTAATTCTATCTGCAACCTTCATTTCCCTCTGCCACGTAGCAGAACACGTGCTCAGTCCCAGGAATTAGATCTCTGAGGCCGTTATTCTGCTTCTCACACTATTCATGTGATTTTATGCAAATTACTTAATCTACAGATTCTTCTCTAAAGATTCTTTTTGTTTTTAATTCACAAGTCTCCTGTGGAGTTTTTTTAAAAGTGCATGCCTCCTAGCAGTGGTGCCATTGGCTGGAAATTTCCCCTGCAAATATATTCACACAAGTAGCCGATGACTAAGGTTCCGGATGCTCATTGCAGCATTTGGTTTAGTGGAGGCACCAGCAAGGGAGGCAAAACTTGCACATTATCAAAAAATGCAGGAGGCAGCACATGCAGTCCACTTCATTCACCAGGAAACCGGGGCCACGGAAGTGAGGGCGTCGCCCGAGGTTGCGGCTTCTGAGAGCAACTGGCGGGATTCTAGCCAGGATACTGGGACAAAGCACATCCGATTTGTTCTTATGACCTAGTCATTGATTTTTAATCTTTTAGGCCCAAAGTAAGTATCCTTGTTTGGCTTTGTTACGATAGCAACTCTTAACTCCAAAAATCTCCCAAGAAGCTGGGCCTCCATGATTTTATTTTTTATTTATTTTATTTATTTGTTTATTTACTTTTGAAACAGCCTCACTCTCTCACCCAGGCTGGAGTGCAGTGGCACGCTCTCAGCTCACTGCAGCCTCCGCCTCCCGGGTTCAAGCGATTTTTGTGCCTCAGTCTCCGGAGTAGCTGGGACTATAGGCGCACGCCACCACATCTGCCTAATTTTTGTATTTTTAGTAGAGACGGGGTTTCACCATGTTGGCCAGGCTGGTCTTGAACTCCTGAGCTCAAGCCATCCACCCGCCTCGGCCTCCCAAAGTGCTGGGATTACAGGTTACAGGCGTGAGCCACCATGCCTGGCCAATCTTGTATCCCATTGAGTATTGCCCAGCTAAGGAGCTAAGGGAAATTCCTGGGCCCAAGAAGGTCGCTCCTGGTCTGCCTCTCTTCATCTCTCCCTTCCTCCCCTCACTGCAGCCCTCATCCCTGCCTCCAGGAGCCAGGCAGGAAGCATCCCACTGAGTCGAGTCCCAACAGATTTCATAAAAGTCTACTCTTGACGCACTTTTTGCAAAGTCAGCCTTTACGTCCGTGGGTCCGGGCAGGAGACCAAAGTGACAGTGACCATTGTCCCTCGTTGCCCTGACCTGGCCTGTCAAGACCTCACAGGAATCTTTTGGGATGGGTGGAGCGACTGGACTACAAACTCCCATTTGGAGATGTTGCTAACAGCGCCGTGGGTGGCAGCCCCGCTGTCGCTGCTGTTTCAGGGGACGCATGTTGCATCCCGTAGCAACAAGATTATGGGCCCAATCCACTCTGAACCAGCAACACGGCGGAGGAGGGTAAGGAGGGTGAGGATGGAACCCCAGGTGGGATGGGGACACGGCCTTGCCAAGAATGTGGACAACAGTGAGATTCCATGACATTCCCTACTCTTGGAAAACGTATGTTTAATTTTAGGCACATGTCACTCCTGGCTGCGGCAGGCGGCTGTGGACCACGCGCCTCTCTCCTGTGACAGCTCCTCTGACATGTGGAGGCTGCACCGTCCTGGGGTCGCTCATTCCCAGCCACCTTCACTTAGGTTCCTGCCAGGAACATCCTGGGAGTGGGAAGGAGGACAAGGGTGCCTAGGGTCCACCGGGCACCCCAGTGCCCTCCTCCTTGACTCCTCATGGAACCCGCTGTGAGGAACGTGTTCATGTCCAAGGGCACCTGTCACAAATGACCTCAAACTGGGGGCGTCGTACTAACAACAGGAATTTATTATCTCGCATTTCTGCAAGCCACAAGTCTAAAATCAAGTTCTGGCAGATTCCTTCCGGAATCTCTGGGGGAGAACCAGTCGCAGGCCTCTCTCCCAGCTCCTGGGGCTCCCGGTGATCCTCAGCGTCCCTCAGCTTAGGGACACGTCCCTCCCATCTCAACTTCCGTCTTCACACGGCCTTCTCTGTGTGCCTCTGTCCAGATTTCTCTCTTTTAATAAGGACACAGATCATTGCATTTAAGGCCTACCTTAAATGAGAGGAGATCTCATCTGGAGATTTTTTTTTTTTTTTTTTTTTTTTGAGGAGGAGTCTTGCTCTGTCGCCCAGGCTGGAGCGCAGTGTCGCAATCTTGGCTCACTGCAACCTCTGCCTCCCGGCTTCAAGCGATTCTCCTGCCTCAGCCTCCCGAGTAGCTGGGATTACAGGTGCACACCACGATGCCCAGCTAATTTTTGTATTTTTAGTATAGGTGGGATTTCACCATGTTGGCCAAGCCAGTCTCAAACTCCTGACCTCAGGGTGATCACGCACCTCAGCTCCCAAAGTGCTGGGATTACAGGCGTGAGCCACTGCGCCCAGCTAGGTCGTGATTTTCAAGATGCATTCCTGTTTGGGAAATTTTCTCATTTTATATGGATGAAATCAAAGAGTTTCAACCTTGCCACCTTAAAATTTCACAAAGAAGAAAAGCTTCAAATTGATATAAACAACATATGTGACAAATATCCTACAGTCTAAACA
>NW_022436988.1:3265074-3279025 GCF_009761245.1 Sapajus apella | reverse complement strand
GACGGAGTTTCACTCTTGTTACCCAGCCTGGAGTGCAATGGCCCAATCTCAGCTCACCGCAACCTCCGCCTCCTGTGTTCAGGCAATTTTCCTGCCTCAGCCTCCTGAGTAGCTGGGATTACAGGCACGCGCCATCATGCCCAGCTAATTTTTTGTATTTTTAGTAGAGACGGGGTTTCACCATGTTGACCAGGATGGTCTCGATCTCTTAACCTCGTGATCCACCCGCCTCGGCCTCCCAAAGTGCTGGGATTACAGGCTTGAGCCACCGCGCCTGGCCTAAATGTATATTTTTTTAAAATAAAGAACACATAAGGCCAGGTGTGGTGGCTCATGCCTGTAATCCCAGCACTTTGGAGGGCCAAGGCAGGTGGATCACTTGAGTTCAGGAGTTCAAGACCAGCCTGGCCAACATAGTGAAATCCCATCTCTACTAAAAATACAAAAATTAGCTGGGCGTGGTGGCGGGCACCTATAGTCCCTGCTACCTGGGAGGCTGTGGTGAGAGAATCACTTGAACCTGGGAGGCGGAGGTTGCAGTGAGCCAAGATTGCGCCACTGTACACCAGCCTGGGCAACAGAGTGACACCCTGTACCCCTCCCCCCAAAAAACGAACAATAAAGAAGACAGGGCTAGAGAAAAACGAAGCACCTGGAGTAAGGTGCTGCTCTTCGGAAGTCTGCTGAAAGGGGCAGCCCGTCCCATCAACTAACAGCTTCGAGAAATTATTGTTCTCGCATGATAAGGCACAACTTTAAAATTTTTGACTACTAAAATGTAATAAAACCCCCATAACATCTAGGGCACTGTGGTGTCTGCCTGTATTTCCAGTGCTTTGGAAGGCCAAGGCAGGAGGATCACTTGAAGTCAAACAGCCTGGGCAATGTAGTGAGACCCTGTCTCTACAAATAAAAAAAATATGTTTTTTTAAAATTAGCTCAGCATGGTGGCCTACAGGTCCCAGGTACTCAAGAGGCTGAGGTGGGAGGACTGCGTGAGCTCAGGTGTTCAAGACTGAAGTGAGCTACGATTTCACCACTGCACTCCAGCCTGGGCAACAGAGCAAGATCCTGCCCCCTCAAAAAAAAATCAATCAATCAGTCAATAATTACAATAACTGTTTTGAGTCAATTTCCAGATTTAATTTTTCTCTTATTTTCAATTGAGATTAAATTTACATATAGTCAAATGCACAGATCTTCTACGTCCCAGTTGGTGAGTTTTGACCCAGTGAATATACCTACACAAGCCAGACCCCGGCCAGACACCCAGCATGCCCTCAGCCCTTCACACCTAAGAGCCAGCCACGGTGCTGAAACCTTCCCACATGCTAGATTGGCTTGGCCTAGAATTGCGAGTCCACGGAATCAGCGGGTGGATGTTCTCTTGGATCTGGCTTCTTCGGCTCAGCAGGTTTTGCAGCTGCCTCCAGGTTGCTGCAAGCCTCAGTGTTTGTTCATTTCGTTACGTGTGTATCCATTTTCCCACTCATGGACACCTGGGTTGCTTCCAGTTTGGGGCTAATATAAATGAAGCCTCTGTGAGCATTTTCATACAAGACTTTTTGTAGACACACATTTTCTTTTCTCTTAGGTGAAATACACAGCTCATAGGGCAGAGGCGTATTTAATTTTTATAAGAAACTGCCAAACTGTTTTCCAAAGTGCTTGTGTTGCTTACATGCCTTCTGGCCATGATGTGAGTTTCAGTCCCTCCAAGTTGGCGCCAACAGTCGGCGTCCTCGCCTTCGTAATCTCAGCCGTTCTCGCTGGCGTGCAGCGGTTGCTCATCTAGAGGGTAATTCAAATTTCCCTGTGGCTAAAGATGCCTGTGCTTGTCGACATGTCACATATCCTCTTTCGTGGGCTGGGCGTGGTGGCTCATGCCTGTAATCCCAGCATTTCCGGAAGCCAAGGCGGGCAGATCACTTGAGTCCAGGAGTTTGAGACCAGCCTGGCCAACATGGTGAAACCCCGTCTCTACTAAAAATACAAAATTTGGCCAAGCATGGTAGCATACGCCTGTAGTCTGAGCTACTCGGGCGGCTGAGGCACAAAAATCACTTGAACTCACAAGGCAGAGGTTGCAGTGAGCTGAGATCGCACCACAGCACTCCAGCCTGGGCGGCAGAGTGAGACTCTTTCTCAAAAATTAAAAAATAAATTAAAAATAAAAATGATATCATCTTTAGTGAACAACCTGTTGAAGTCGTTTGCCCATTAAATTTTTTTTTTGAATTCTCTGTCCTTTTTTTTTTAATTTGTAAGACTCCTTTTTATATTCTAGATACAATTCTTCGTATTACAGACATTTTCTCCCAGTCTGAGGCGTTCTGGCTCATTTTCTTAAGGGTATCATTTGACGAGTGTAACTTTTAAAATCTGACAAAGTCTAATTTGTCAATTTTTTTAAAATAACACTTGCTTTTCAGAAACCAAGAGACCTTTGACAACCCAAAAGTTGCAGATATTCTTTTGTATTTACTTTTTTATTTTTTTAATTTAATTTTTTTTTGAGACAGCCTTGCTCTGCTCTGGAGGACAGCAGCACATTCTCAGCTCACTACAACCTCTGCCTCCTGGGTTCAAATGATTCTTGTGCCTTAGTCCCCCAGGGAGCTGGGATTACAGACGTGCACCACCACGCCCTGCTAATTTTTGTATTTTTAGTAGAGATGGCATTTCACCATGTTGGCCAGGCTAGTCTCAAACTCCTGGCCTCAAGTGATCTGCCCACCTCAGCCTCCCAAAGTGCTGGGATTATAGGCATGAGCCACAGCACCTGGCCATTTATTTTATTTTATTTTATTTATTTTTATTTTTTAGGAATAGGGTCTCACTGTGTTATCCAGGCTGGAATGCAGTAAGTAGGGCAATCGTGGCTCACTGCAGCCTCGAACTCCTGGACTCCTGGGCTCAAGCCTCCTCCTGCCTCAGCGTACCAAGCAGCTGGTACTACCACAGCTGGTTGCCCCACCACAACCAGCTAACTTTTAAAAACTTTTTTTTTTTTTTTTGAGACGGAGTTTCGCTCTTGTTTTGCCCAGGCTGGAGTGCAATGGCGCGATCTCGGCTCACCGCAACCTCCGCCTCCTGGGTTCAGGCAATTCTCCTGCCTCAGCCTCCTGAGTAGCTGGGATTACAGGCATGCGCCACCATGCCCAGCTGATTTTTTGTATTTTTTTAGTAGAGACGGGGTTTCACCATGTTGACCAGGATGGTCTCGATCTCTTGACCTCGTGATCCACCCGTCTCGGCCTCCCAAAGTGCTGGGATTACAGGCGTGAGCCACCGCGCCCGGCCACTTTTAAAAACTTTTTATTGCCCAGGCTGGTTTCACATCCCCTGGCTTCAAGCAATTCTCCCACCTCAACCTGTATTACTTCCAGAAATTTTATCATCTTCACTTTTGCATTTAGGTCTGAGTCAGCTCAAATTAATTTCCATGTGTCACATGAATTAGGGGCCAAGGGTCTTCTTTTTTTTTTTTTAATCTGTATGGGTAACCAAGCTGCCCAGCGACACTTGTTGAGAAGAGTTTTCTGTCCCTCATGATTTTCTTTTGTCAAAAATAAAATAACCAGGCTGGGCGCGGTGGCTCACGCCTGTAATCCCAGCACTATGGGAGGCCGAGGCAGGCGGATCATGAGGTCAGGAAATTGAGACCATCCTGGCCAACATGGTGAAACCCTGTCTCTACTAAAAGTACAAAAACTAGCCGGGTGTGGTGGCATGCACCTATAATCCCAGCTACTCAGGAGGCTGAGGCAGGAGAATCACCTGAACCCAGGAGGTGGAGGTTGCAGTGAGCCGAGATTGTGCCACTGCACTCCAGCCTGGGCGACAGAGAGAGACCCCGCCTCAAATAAATAAACAAATAACCATGTATTCATGTGGGCCCATTTCTGGACTTTCTTTCCTGTTCCACGAATAGTATTTGTGTATTCTACGCCAAGTCATAGTGCCCTGACTATGTAACTTTATAGTTAAGTCCTGAAACAAGGTCATGTGAGTCCTCCAACCCAGTTCTTTTTTGAGATTGTTTGGATAATTCCAGGTTCTTTGCAGTTCCCTGTAGATTTTAGAATTCAATTCTCCATTTCTTTCTTTGTTTTTAGATGCTGAGATTTTGATGAGGATTGTGTTCAATCCTTAGGTGCATTTTTGGGGAACCTGATGTCTTAAAAGTAATTGACCTTCTAGCCCATAAACTCAGGGTCTTCTATAGATGGGTCTTCCGTAATTTAGCTCAGAAATAAAGTCATCAGAGTATATTCAGAGAAGAGCAGGGCCTGAATATTTTTATTGTAGGAAATCTTTATAAATGTGTTAGCATTTTTTAAAAATACGTTAAAATGTAAAGAGGCTCAAAGTCTTGAGCCCAGGAGGCGGAGGTTGCGGTGAGCCGAGATCGCGCCATTGCACTCCATCCTGGTAACTAACAACAGCGAAACTCCGTCTCAAAAAAAAAAAAAAAAAAGAGGCTCAAGGTAATCCATGCATTTAACAGCTAGATAACTCAGGAAGCAGTGCTTTATGTAAAGTGACAGGTGCGGAAGGTAAAAATCTGTGACTCGTTCACAAATCCATAAATCAATAGTCTCTTCATTGCCCTCAAAAAGTAACCACTGTCGTGGGTGTCTGGGGTCTCCTCTTTGAAAACGGGCATACATCCTACGAATCCCTTTTGTTTGCACACAGAAACAGCAGCATATCGACTGGCACAGAATCCCTCCCAAAAGAGAGATGCCAAGTCCCAGTGCTGGTCCTTGTGAAGGGGCCTTATTTGGATATGGGATCTCGGCAGCTGTGATTAAGTTCAGGATTTTAGAGGAAATGGTCCTGCATTTGGGGTGGGTCCTAAATCCAATGGCTGGTGTCTAGAAGAGAAAGGAGAGGGAGATTTGGGACACACACACGGCAGAAGGCCATGTGAACAAGGAGGCACAGGACAGAGTTACGCTGCACCCACGAGCACCCAGGACTGCAGGTGACCCCCTGCAGAAGCCAAAAGAGACAAGGAAGGAGCTTCCCTGGGGTCTTCAGAGAGAGCGGGGCCCTGCTCACACCTCGCTTTCAAACCTCTGACTTCTACGACTTTGAGAGAATGGATTTCTGCTGCCTTAGCCACCCAGTTTGTGGTCATTTGTCACAGCGGCCCTCGCACACCAGGACAATACTGTTCTACACTTAGCTTTTTAAAGAGTATGTACCTTGGAGGCTGGGCATGGTAGCTCACACCTGGAATCCTAGCACTGTGGCAGGCTGAGGCGCACAGATCACTTGAGCTCAGGAGCTTGAGATACTGTGGACCGTGTCCCCCGTCCCCCCCAAATCCAGATGCTGAGGCCCTAACTCCCAGCAGCTCGGCAAGTGACTACATTTGGTGATAGGATCTTTAATGAGGCAATTAAGTTAAAATGAGGTCACTGGTGTGGCCCTAACCCAACAGGACTGGTGTCCTTCAGAGAAGAGGAGATGAAGACCGGGCGTGGTGGCTCAGGCCTGTCATCCCAGCACTTAGGGAGGCCAAAACCAGCTGATTACCCGAGCTCAGGAATTCGAGACCAGCCTGGCCAACACGGTGAAACCCCGTCTCTACAAAAAATACAAAAATTAGCCAGGTGTAGTGGTATGCGCCTGTAATCCAAGCTGCTCGGGAGGCCGAGGCAGGGGAATCACTTGAACCCGGGAAGCGGAGGTTGCAGTGAGCTGAGATTGCACCACTGCACTCCAGCCTGGGCAACAGAGCAAGACTCTGTCTCAAAACACAGAAGAGGAAATGAGGACACATATATGCACAGAGGAACTGACCCTATGAGGACGCAGGGAGAAGATGCCATCTACAGCCAAGGAGAGAGGGCTCAGAAGAAACCAACCCTGCCCACATCTTCATCTGAAAGGTTCAGCCTCCAGAACCATGAGAAAATTAACTTCTGGGAGCCCCCAGAGGCCTCCCAAGCCATGGGACTTTGTTGTGGCAGGCCGGGCAGATACAGCGAGGGAATAGCCAGCGCCCCATCCTGCAAGTCTAGGAAATTCAGAATCTACTGCTAATTTAACACAATCCAAGCAGTGCTGGGCTCAGCAGCTGCTGAGCTGTTTTCTGATCTTACTCTCTGGAGAGAGGATTCTTCCAGTTCCTGTGTGGTCATTCATTTGCGACTTCTCTGGTCAAGAGGTTGGAGTTTACTTCACGTGGCTTCCAGGCAACTGGCTGTGGCCCCTGGGATGTCAGCAAACATGTGACCTCAGCCTCCATTGGAGCCCCCAAGGACAAGAGCCAGCAGCAAGCACCAGCCACACAAGGAAGGCCATCCCAGGCCATCCAGCCCCAGCCAAGCTGAAGCCACGTGAGCGACCCTGGCATGACCAGCAGGAGCACTGAGGGGCTGAGCCCAGGGATGATGGGTCAGGGTGAGGTGTCCCCTCAGCTAGGCCACAGTCCCCAGGTACTCAGGCAAAAGCAAATCCAATCGCTGCTGTGACTTGAGGTAAAGCAGGTTACCCTGAGTAATCTGGATGGGCCTGATCAATTCATTGAAAAGAAGAAACTCCGCCTGCGGACCGCTGCGTCAGCTCCGGCCTGACAGCGTCCCCGCTGCCTCTGAGGAAGGCTTGCCCTGCAGTTTGGAACCCGCCTCTCCAGACCCCACCATCACATCAGCCCGTTCCTTGCAGTAAATCTCTTTGAATACTGATATTGATATATATTGGTTCTGTTTCTCTGGAGCACCTGGCGCTCTCTGCTGAGCTGGGGGGCTCTGCTTAAACGTTTGCCATTCCCTCAGCTCCTGCGACTGCACTCTCTGTGCTTTGTCATCGTTGCTGGCCCAGTTCCTACCTGCGCTGCTCCTCCAGGGCATCCTGTAAATGTCCTGTTCCACCACCTCTCACAGCGCTGGCAGGAGCAGCAGAAGGATTCATGACCACGCCTCAATCCTGAATTCCCCTCGCCAGTTCCTCTCTGGATGCAATCTCACAACGTTGTCCTACTTCCCCAGCTTCAGAGGGCTTAGATGCGCCATCCTGGGGTACACACGTCCCCATGAGCAGCATTCACCCCAAGACAGAGCCTCGAAAGGCAGTGAGTGCAGGATGCAACTTGTACGGAACCCAAAGAAATATGAATGTGAGGCTGGGCACAGTGGCTCACACCGGTAATCGTAGCACGTTGGAGGCCCAGGCGGGCAGATCACTTGAAGTCAGGAGTTCGAGACCAGCCTGGCCAACATGGCAAAAGTACTAATAAAAATGTGAAAATAAGCTGGGAATGGGACATATGCCTGTAATCCCAGCTACTCAGGAGGCTGAGGCAGGAGAATCACTTGAACCCAGGAGGCAGAGGTTGCAGTGAGCTGAGATCGCACCACTGCACGCCAACCTGGGTAACAGAGTGAGACTCTGTCTCCAAAAAAAAAAAAAAAGAAAAGAAAAAAGAAACATGAATGTGAGGTGGAGGAAAGCCCTTCCTACTGATGTGGCAGGGACATGGAAGGTACGAGGTTTCCGCCTCAAGGAGGAATAGCCTATAAGCATCCCTCAAAGACAGTGGCCACCCCTGCCAGCGTCAGGAGCCCATTCTTTCTAAATACACACAGAGCACATGCCGGGCCAAAGGAGCCAAGGCTGCCAAGAATGCTTCTCTGCCCTGTGAGTTAAACTAACAACATTTTGGTGCACAATGGCTCACACCTGCAAATCTAGCCCTCTGGGAGGTGAAGGCAGGAGGATCTTTTGAGCCCAGGAGTTCAAGACCAGCCTGGGCAACACAGTGAGACCCCCTAATTTCTACAAAAATTAAAGTAAGAAAATTAGCCAGGTCTAGTGCACACATCTTAACCCCAGCTACCTCGGAGACTGAGGCAGGAGGACTGCATGGGTCCAGGAGGTCGAGGCTGTTGTGAACTACGATTACACCACCACACTCCAGCCTGGGCAACAGAGCAAGACCCTGTCTCCAAAAAAAATATTAGCATCATGACTGGGTGCAGTGACTCACACCTGCCTGTAATCCCAGCACTTTGGAAGGCCAAGGCAGGTGGATCACCTGAGGTCAGAAGTTCAAGACCAGCCTGGCCAACACGGCAAGACCCCTGTCTGTACTAAAAAATACAAAATTAGCCGGACGTGGTGGTGCAGGCCTGTAATCCCAGCTACTCAGGAGGCTGAGGCAGGAGAATCACAAGAACCTGGGAGGTGGAGGCTGCAGTGAGCCGAGATGGTGCACTGCACCCCAGCCTGGGCAACAGAGCAACACTCTGTCTTTAAAAAATAAGATAAATAAACATTATTTCAAATTGTGTTTTGTTTCTGCAGTCACCATAGATGCTTCTGCTGGAGGCCTGCTTCTCTCAAAGTTCAAAAAAGTTTCTGTATAGGAACTTTTTTTTTTTTTTTTTGAGACGGAGTCTCATTCTGTCACCCAAGCTGGAGTGCAGCGGCGCAATCTCGGCTCACTGCAATTTCCGCCTCCCAGGTTCAAGTGATTCTCCTACTCAGCCTCCTGAGTAGCTGGGATTACAGGCGTGCACCACCGTGCCCAACTAATTTTTGTATTTTTAGTAGCAATGGGTTTCACCATGTTGGTCGGGCTGGTCTCAAACTCCTGATCTCGGGATCCGCCTGCCTCGGCCTCCCAAAGTGCTGGGATCACAGGCGTGAGCCACCGTGTCCAGCCACTTTTTTTTTTTTTTTTTTTTTTTTAACAAATGCTACTCATGGCAGCAGAAGCTAACACTGGAGACAACTTAGCATTCATCAACCACAGTCGGGTACAGAAACTATGGGGCATCCCACCGCAGAATAGCACAGGGAGGTTCAGCGGACAAAGGCAAGTCTCTCCACTGGTGGGAGAGTGACCTTCCGACCATATTGCTAAGAAAAAAGGCCCAGCACAGAGCAGCCCGTGGTGTGCCACCGCACCTGTGACAAAAAGAAAGAAGGAGGGCAGCTCTGAGAAACGTCCCGAGGGCCCTTGCTAGGACAGGCTCACCTCTCTGGAAGGGACCCCAGGAAGAGGCAGCATTTGCTGCCTGCAGAGTGGGGAATTAGGTTGCTGGGGCAGGGAAGGAGGAAGGCTTTTCAGTATACATCCATCTGAACCTTTTTATTTCGTCACCTGGGCATGCCTCTCTCCCGGCTGAGTTGACAGCCGCCAAGGCCAATGGTGGTGGAGGAGGCACGGCCTGACTGGCGAGGTGCCACCCTGCCCCGGTGGGAGCCCAGCCTCACAGCCTCACTCACTCAGGGAACCTGGACTCGCTCTGGGCTGCTCTTCTCATCCATAAAACAGGATTTCCCAGTCCCTTCTTCGAAACTTCCCTGACGCCAAATGCAACTCGTCCATCACTGAGAGTTGCCGGGCTGTTTTCTGAACAAGAATTTCTTGGGCAGATCTTTACACTCTCCCACCAAAAAGCAGCAGGATGCAAGATCTCTTTTTTTGTGTGTACATTAAACAACGTTTCTGGGCTTGGGTTCTTTCCGACATGAAGTAACTCAGCTGATGAAGGGGGTGAAATGGAACAAGAGTTTGATTTAGAGGGGTCTTCCAATGCCCTTCTCCAACCTTTAAACCCATGGGTCGTCCCAAAAGGATTTATGGAGGCTGCCGAGGCCACCCCAGGAGACAGCAGGAAGGATTAACACACTCAGGAACGGTGTGCTTCTTCTCATCACTGTGAATCCCTGAACTATCTGTTTCTAAGTAAGGGCTTCTCCCCTAGATTTTAGTTAAAGTGTATGGGGGTTTTTTGTTTTGTTTCTGAGATGGCGTCTTGCTCAGTCGCCCAGGCTGGAGTGCAGTGGTGCAATCTTGGCTCACTGCAACCTCCGTCTCCCCTGTTCAAGCAATTCTCTGCCTCAGCCTCCGGAATAGCTGATATTAAGGCGCCCGCCACCGCGCCTGGCTAATTTTTGTATTTTTAGTAAAGACGGGGTTTCACCATATTGGCCAGGCTGGTCTTGAAGTCCTGACCTCGTGATTCACCCGCCTTGGCCTCCCAAAGCGCTGGGATTACAAGCGTGAGCCACTGCGCCCAGCCTGTTATTTTTTAAATTGTGAAACTATTGCATTTCACACTGGAAAATTACACTCATAAACCGTTTTGCACTGTAACAATTCTGCACCAGGCAAAGGCCTTGGCAAAAGCCAAGGTGGCATGTGTGCTGAACCGCCGGACCAGCTGAGCACCAAGGTCACTCAGACATCGCGAGATCACTTGCAATTACGAGGGTTACTGAGAAGAGGGGACAGAGCCAACCCCATTGACCCAGGGTGTGGGTGTGAATGAGTGCAGACCCTCGGAGGGCAGTGTGGCAATAGCTAACTCAAAACAGTAGAGCCATGTGTCCTTTTTTTTTTTCCTTTCTCCCATAGAGCAGACATAGCCTTTTAATACAGCGCTATGCATGCTATTCTGTAGCTACGCCAGCACTTTGCACACGGGAAGTTAAAGATGTTCATTGGTACACTGAATAGTAAGAAACTGGAAGCAGAGACTGATCTGATTGCAAAATTAATAAATGACACCCTTTAAAATAAAAGCTTCATGCAACAGAGACCTCCTGTAAGGAGTCTATCATCTAAAAAGAGCCCATCGTGCACTTCCCACCTCCTGTAACTGTGTTCCTTAACCACCCCCTGCCTCTAGGATCCAGTGGGGAGGTGGGGGACTCCAGCCTGGGCCGGTCTTTAGGCGGGCTGCAATGGACTAGGTGGTCTGAGGGGCAAGGGTGGGGGGACTCCCAGGAGCATAAGGGGTTGCTCCAGCCTTTGACCTTGGAAGGCCTCAGGAGAGCAGCTCTCCCCACCACTTCCAGAACAGCCTGCCCATTTGCTCTCCCAGGCAAACACGGGAAACTGCAGGATCAGGCTCCACAGCCCTGTATGTGATAGAGTCGGTACCAATCTGCCTCATCTGCACAGCACGGCCTTGGGCAGGCTGCCCTCTATAAGAAGTGCTCTAAACGCTGAGAGCCCTGGGCTGCCTCTGGGGTGTCCTGGGTCAGGATCCAGGGGTGGACATTTGCATCGTGTGTCCAGGGGACCTTGGGCAAACTGAAAGCTTGAGGAGTCCTGCAAGCACCTGAACTGTGCTTATTTTTACTTAGGTTCTGATCCAAAAACACGTCTGTCCTGTACATGTAATATTTACCTACTACACACACAGAACGGCACCACATTAACACAGCTGGCCTGTAAATCACACCGTAATCTTGTCAATGTGCAGAGGAGCTGGGGGCAAATTATTACACAAAATATGAAATATTGTGTGATGTCTTCTAAATCCTGAGTACATCCCATGCAGATCGGCTGGTGGTGGTGTCTGGTTCCTCCTTTTGGCCAACTCCGCTGATGGCGGTAGGGAGACGGTATTTTTAGAAAACCTAAGAGCTGTGTGAACCTATTTGTAAGAAGTAACTAACGTTATCTAGTTTTAGCTGCCAAGTCCAGGGTCACTGGATTGATCTCAATTCCTGACCTTTCTATTGACTTCAGAGTGAATCATTCTTTGCTTCGGTATCTTCAATTTTCACAAGCATAGCGTGAAAACACTTACACTTTCTTAGTAGTATTTCAGGCATGAATGTGTTAATACTTGTCCTTATCACTTGCATAGAAAGAAAATCAGCACTAAACAAAGTCTGTACTCTCAGAATGTCCCCCCGTATATCTTTTTTGTATGTGTTTTAAACATTCTCATATATAATTATGTTTTTTTTTTTTTGAGACAGCATCTCACTCTGTCGCCAGTACAGTGGCTAGATCTCGGATCACAGCAACCTCCGACACCCTGGTTCAAGCAATTCTCCTCCCTCACCCTCCCCAGTAGCTGGGATTACAGGCGCACGCCACCACGCCCAGCTAATTTTTGTATTTTTAGTAGAGACGGGGTTCCACCATGTTGGCCAGCGTAGTCTCCATCTCCTGACCTCATGATCTGCCTGCCTCAGCTTCCCAAAGTCCTGGGATTATAGGTGTGAGAGTGTGATCACACGCTCACAGTATGTATCTGATTATTTTATTCTGGCCAAATCTGTCATATATGTTTAGGTTAATGAATTACCTAAATATTATGTTACCCAAACTGAGTGTTTGCAGTTAGGTAGATGACATACATGTCAAACCTCCCAGGACACTGATTTCTTTTTCGATGCACTAGTATCAAATTCTAGCAAATTTATTTCTTAGGCAAAAAGAAATCATTCCCTTTTCAAAGCCTTCTTTTCTTTAAAAAGAAATCAAGCAAGCATCCCAGCATACCATGGGTCAGAGGAAACTGGAAGCTTCCAGGGAAAAATCTTAGACCCAAGATGAATTCTGCAAGGAAACATGAGTTGAAACTGATCCAGCTATTTGTAGGATTACAATAAATACACCTTTGCCCTCAACTCCACAATTTACTGCCAAGCTGTACAAGGCAGGGATACAAAAGGAGCCAGTGGAGAGAGACTGTTAGCGGATTCCTTCACTCCAGAGGCCAGTTTCATCCCAACACAAGGATTCTTTACTGCCTCTGCCCCTGAGTAAACACCTTTCCCTCAAGCAAATTTCCCTTTCTCCTGCCTTCTTTGCAAACAACATCTGAATTTGCACGTTCTCGCCAGGAAATCAAATGAAAGTAACCTATTTAACCAAATAAACGGAAGAACACGCCGTCGAGGGACAGATGGGTTCCTACAGTTCAGTATTTTTACAGTAGGCCTTTCTGTTAAAACAAAAAAACACATTTCTCCTGCAGAACCCATCATAAATATGGTTTTGATGATCACAATTACATTCAGACAGTCTCCTACAACAACAAACGACTTTTGGATCTGCTCAACAGAAAGAAGACTTTGCAGCTGTGTTCAAGGAAGCAACAAAACCAGAGTGAATTTTCATTGAGTCAGATTGCACTGAGACGAATGAAGCTGAGGCTCAGGTCTAGCTCTTTCATTATGTGTTTGAGTTGCAGATTCAAAATGTAAATAACTTAAAAGGATGCTTGCTCATGAAATTCGAATCTTAATACCGGAATAAAAGAGGAGCCGGCGGACCACGATCCCAGGGAGGACGCGGGGACACGGGGACACCCCCACTTCCAGAACGTCGTCTGGTCCCTTTTCTGCCGCGCACTATTGATCCGATGGACTCCTGCCACCGAACCCTGACCGGCCGCTACTGACCTAGTTCTGAGTTAGGAACAGCCCTGCAGACCGCCCCCTCCCCCTCCATTCCATCAAAATCGGGGAACAAATTCAGAAAAGGGTGCAGCTGGCTTTCTCCCTACACGTGCCCTAAAACTCGGAGGCTGGGTTCCACTTTCCCTGGATGTTTAATAAGAACTTCGGGCAGTTCGCATTACTCCTTTCTCAGAGTGCCTGGCGGTTTAAGTCAGTGCGTTTTCCTCTCTCGCCTTTGGAGGGGGAAGCCTGGGCTGCTGGGGTCTGCGGGCCCCTCCCCCGGACTTCATTCTCCATCCCTTCCCCAGCCCCCGACCCGTTTTGCTCTCCTGCAAAAAAGGGCGACACCACGCCCCTCACACCGACCAGGAAACGCCAGTTCAAGAAGGGTGGGGCCCCGCGCGCCCGGGAGCAGCGCCCCTGGAAGGCGGGGGCAGGAAGCGGCCGCCGCGCCCCGTCCCGCTTCCCTCCCTTCGAGCCAGAACAATGGCCTTTAGCCCGGAAAACGGAGTCGGGAGCAAAGCCGGGCGCGCCCCGGGGGCCACGCGGGACTCGGTGGGCGCCACAGGACCGAAGCCCCGAGGCGCCGCCTCCTCCCCCGGCCAGGGGCCCACCGGCGCCCCCGCCCCCGCGCGGGACCCCAGCGGGAGCGCGAGGCCCAGCCCGCCGCGGACAATGCGCGCCCCGCCCCGCCCCGCGCCCGCCCCCCGCCCGCCCCCCGCCGCTGATTGGCCCGCGCGGGATTTGGGCAGCGCGCGGGGGCGGGGCGGGCCGGGGCGCG